>NC_044034.1:72752197-73076802 GCF_901765095.1 Microcaecilia unicolor
TTATGATTTTTGCTCAGATTTTGGAACTCCGGTTTGAAGAGTGCTAAAGAATCCTTCCTGCAGCCCACAAGCCTCCTAACCATTGTGAGTTTTCTGACCTGATAAATGCGCTTGGCTGCCATCAAATGGTTCAGCTTGACCGTTCACATTTAAATATGTGAATTAGTCATGAAGAATGACACAGCTTGGGGAACTTGGTAAATTGCTATACTCTTTTGAAGGGGGGGGGGGGGGGGGAGCAGAAAGCCATTCAGGTTTTTTTGAATTCGGCGGAGAGGTGAGAGACCCAGTGTTTGACCGTTTTCCTAAATGGAATAAACAAAAAGTGATTTATTAATATTACTATTACTGCTACAGACGACTGGAGAGGGAGGTGGAAAGTTTTGCTCTTATTAAGACCCTTTTAGGTTAACTGTCTGATTTATCATATACATAGTTAAAAACAATTCAACGTTCTGATATCTTCGTGTCATAAGTGATTGATGAAACTCCAAGGCTATTTGAAGAAAAAAAAAGTCATAGGTAGCATTTCTTCCCCTTTCGTCCAACTTTCCACCCTTGTATCTGAATGGTGTTAGTTCAGGAAATAAGGCAATAATAAATACGAATAGATTTTGGAAGGCGTCGGTGGAAAGAGGGGGGGCAGAATACAATTCTCAAGATATGTAGAATTTAGTTTCCTTTTGGCCACATTTACCTGGTCAAGAAAGAGTTAGCTAATACGCATGCAGACATGCACGAATCATAGAAAGGTGGCAGTTGAAAAAGTTATCCTTAAAAAACACTTGGGCAGGTTTAAGTAAAAAGCTATTTCTGGAAATTCAAACACAGGTGAGAAACCCAAAAAGTTAACTGGCCTTCTGACTTTTGTTTCCAAGGATCTAAAAGGGAAAGAACTTCAGGTTCCATCCAGCTTCAATGATTTGTGGTACCTGTTTGACAGTACATCTCCTTGCTGAAATACCATTACCTGCCAAGATTTTGTCTTGGTCTCCCCTTGCTCCAGTCCTAAATTAACCACAAGTGTTGGATTAGAAAAGCAAACAAAGAAAAACAAGAAACCTCCCAAATGCCTAGAGTTTTTGTTTATTTTGTTTTTTTAATGAGAATATTATTTTTCATTAGTTGCACATACAATGTCCTTCTTTTTGCTCTTGGCATTAATTCATTAATTTTACCCTGAAAAAAAGCTTTCATTTGGGTTCAATGTTAATTGTCATTGTGGGGACACCATCTTTAAAAATAGAGTCACAGCATCCATTTATGTATGAAGAAAAAGCTCCCTTTGATTAGATTTTAATTTATGGATCTAATGTACTTTGAAACTTTATTTTAATATTTTATACTGTATATGGGAAAATGTGTGGGTGGTTCAAATGAGGTAGGCAGATTTCGGTACCGAAGAGTATAGCCACACAGGATCTATTCTCACCTTCTTTAACTTGTATTTGTGTGTTAATGTATAGTGCGTATAGTCATGTCTGGATTTCAGGACCCTGAAACAAGTCAAGGGAACAGACTGACGTGCTGCAAGAAGGGATTGAGCGACTCTTGGGTCCGGTGAAGTTACAGCGCCCCCTGCCAGTTCATTCCTGAAATAGCTTTTGGACGTTCTAAACTTTTATGAGAGTTGAATGCACCCTCTCACTCCCAAAAAGCTTTAATTTGTTTTGCAATAAACAGTTTCACGAATGTGTTTCATCTCTCTCATTTGTTTTCCTTTGTTTCTACTTTGTACTCTACCTAGGATAAACTGTTTTCGTTTGCTACATCTATCATGTAGCGTTTCCTATAATAAGTAGCTTGATAAAGCCAAATGTAGAAATTCAAAAGCGCAGAAAAATATTGCGTTTCGACTTTCATGAGCCGACTTGCTTGGGGTTTTTAAAAGGTTTTTTTCTGTTGTTTTGTTTCCTCTTCCAGGTTTTTTTTTTTTTTTTGCAGTCGGATATGCAAAAACTGTTTAAGATGTTCTAGGGGCATTCATATTTGTACCGTGCGTCAAGGAAGGTATCTGTCACAAAGCAAAGTTTAGTCCCCCTAAATGCTACATAAGACAGCCATCAATATTGCTCGTAGCTGCAATGACTTTATTTGAAATCGAAATGTCGTAACCTTTTAAAGTTAGAAAATCTAACTTTATGAATGCGCATTCTAGCAATTCCGGTGGATCGCTTTAGCCCATTTTTGCGCACGCGTTTCCACAATCATTTTTACAGTTACCAGTTAAAAACAGTACAAACTGAACCTGCCTGATGTCCAGAATTGTGGCTGGAATTGAGTTTGTAATTATATATTCGAAAGAAAACCAAAACACATTAATCCAGTTGTGCATCACTTTTCAGAACTAAGGGGGCTTTGAACGGGCAATGTGATGTACTTAATTAGCGCCTATTATTGTGCAGTGGACAAGAAGATCCGCTAAAAGTCTTTTTTTTTTTTAATGTGTGTACCAAAAGAACACACGCAGTGTTTCGGAGTGTCAGGGAAGTGGTCGTGTACAGTATGTCACCACATAAACCAATTCAAGGCCACAGAATGGAGAGAGGATGAGTCGCAGCTGGACCAGGTTTCCGAACAGAAGGACAACAGAAGGTTGACGTCTCCTCTCATCGCTTTTCACTGACGTTTTCATTTTGGTTTTACATTGACTCATGAAATAAACCCTAGATGTATGCACTAAACACAGCTGAAGGACAAACAAGAAGGCAGCAGATCGTGGAAAATGTGAATAGCTTTGATTTTGGAGGGCCAGCTCTTTTGGGATAGCAAACTGCTGCTATATTAAAGGGCTCTTTTTTTTTTACGCTTGTTTTTAACATTGCATTAAATTGTATTGAAGGGCGCATAGGAGCCGACTCTGTAGTTGCTTGAGCACCCCCAATATTGAGAGGGATTATTTCCAGTGGGCTTAGCACCCCCCCCCCCGATAATTTTGAAAGTTGGCTCCTATGGAAAGGAGAGTGTGCATTCAAAATCTTCAAGAATATTTAATTACTGCAGGCTTTCTATTTTGGAGGTGCGGGTATTCACAATTTAATTTTATTGGAATCTCTCATTATCAACACAAATCAATCAAAGCATTGCCTCGGGCAGTTAAACTGGGTCCCCTAACACTTATTCTGGGGTTTGTAGAGACTGAATTCCATTTTGTTTGGTTTACTTACTCGCCTTATCTTCTATGAAGGGTTGTTAGTAAGAGATGCAACCTACAACCTCGTTTGTCTTAGCAGCGCACCTCAATTTTTAAAAGTCACCAAAGACCAACCAAACCGCGAGGAGGCCTCATACAGTGTCCAAAAGAAATCACGCCTGTTCAGACCGTTTCTGAAAACGTGGGGTATATTTAGTTGCAAAGATTTAATTCCCTTCGTTTTGAGAATACTTTTTCATTATAAACAAAGTGCAGAGGCATCAGACACCGTTCATGTTATTTGCGTCCCGCCACAATAGTGTTACATATCAATAATTTCCGTCACAGCCTATGAGCTCTAGATGCGAAAGTTAGTCAGTATCTGCCACTATGATGATGATATCAAAGTTATCTGTGCCTCCCTTGGGTTAATAGTCTAAGAAAACAAGAATTAATGGAGCCTACTAACCATGGCAAGTGCACGTGGAGGGGCATAATCGAATGCGAACGCCCATCTCCATGGGCGTCTATCTCCAAGAACGGGTACGTGAAGGGGCGGGACAAACTGTATTTTCGAAAAAAAAAATGGGCGTCCATCTTTTTTCCGATAATACGGTTTGTGCCAGCCAAACACATCGGATTTGAGCTGGGCGGTATCATTTTTCAGCGATAATGGAAACCAAAGGCGCTCAGCTCAAAAACGACCAAATCCAAGGCATTGGGTTGTGGGAGGGGCCAGGATTTGTAGTGCACTGGTCCGCCTCACATGCCAGGACACCAGCCGGACACCATAAGGGGCACTTGTAACAATTAAAAAAACAAAGCAAACCACCTCTGAAGTCCATAGCTCCCTTCCCTTGGGTGCTGAGCCACCCAAATCCCCCCCCCCAAACCCACTCCCCACAACTCTACACCATTACCATAGCACTTATGGCTGAAGGGGGGCACCTATATGTGGGTACAGTGGGTTTTGGGGGTGGTTTGGAGCGCTCCCATTTACCACCACAAGTGTAACAGGTAGAGGGGGGATGGGCCTGGGTCCAGCTGCCTGAAGTGCACTGCACCCACTAACAACTGCTCCAGGGACTTGCATACTGCTGTGATGGAGCTGGGTATGACATTTGAGGCTGGCATACAGGCTGGAAAAAAAGTTTTTAAAGTTGTTTTTTTTTTGGTGGGAGGGGGTTAGTGACCACTGGGGGAGTCAGGGGTGGTCATCCCCAATTCCCTCCGATGGTCATCTGGTCATTTAGGGCACTTTTTTGGGACTTGTTCATGAGAAAAAAAAAGGGTCCAAAAAAAGTGAACCAAATTCGTGCTAAAAATGCCTTTCTTTTTTCGATTATCGGCCGAGGACGTCCATCTCTCCTTAGCCAATAAACATGCCCCAGTCCAGCCTTCACCATGCCTCCGACACGCCCCCATCAACTTTGGCCATTTCCGTGACAGATTGCAGTTGAAGACACCCAAAATTTGCTTTCGATTATACCAATTTGGACGCCCACGGGAGAAAGGCGCCCATCTCCCGATTTGGGTTGAAATATGGGCGTCTTTCTCTTTCGAAAATAAGCTGGATAGTTTCACATACATATCTTACCCTTCCCCAGGGAACAAATTATCCCTGGCCCCACCATGGCTTTTTCCTGGCAAACGTTGCTCATGGATGTTCAGACTGTAAATGTAGATGCTAGAGGTAGCAATGTATTGTCTCCAAGTGAGGCCCCACTTGGAGTATTGTGTTCAATTTTGGAGGCTGTATCTTGCTAAAGATGTAAAAAGACTGGAAGTGGTGCAAAGAAAAGCTGCAAAAAAGTTATGGGATTCGCGTTGCAAACCGTATGAGAAGAGACTTGCTGACCTGAACATGTATACCTTGGAGGAAAAGAGAAACGGGTGATATGATACAGACGTTCAAATATTTGAAAGGTATTAATCTGCAAACGAACCTTTTTCAGAGACGGGAAGACAGTAGAACTAGAGGACATGAATTGAGGTTCAAGAGGGGCAGACTCAGGACTAATGTCAGGAAGTATTTTTTCATGGAGAGGATGGTGAATATGTGGAATGCCCTCCCGCGGGAGGTGGTGGAGATGAAAACGGTAATGGAATTCAAGCATGTGTGGGATAAACACAAAGGAATCCTGTTTAGAAGGAATGGTTCCGTGGAATCTTAGTGGAGATTGGGTGGCGACGCCGGTATATAGGAAACAGAACGGGAACTGATCGTGACTGAATAAATAGGGATGGGATGGAGTGTAAATTTTAAGGGGCTTCGACGTTAGCTTCAGAACTTAGTACAAGAACAGTGCTGGGAAAGACTTCTACGCTCTTTGCCCTGAGAAAGGCAAGGACAAATCAAACTCGGGTATACATATAAAGTATTTTGCTGGGCAGACTGGATAGACCATACAGGTCTTTATCTGCCGTCATTTATTATGCTACTATCCAGCTCATTTTCGAAAGTGATCGCTGGCCATCTTCCGACACAAATCGGGAGATGGCCGGCGATCTCCTGAACCCGGCCAAATCGGTATAATCGAAAGCTGATTTTGGCCGGGTTCAACTACTTTCTGTTGCGAAGCCGGCAAAATATCAAGGGGGGGTGTGTCGGTAGGGTAGTGAAGGCGGGACGGGGGCATGCTCACGAGATGGCCGGCTTCGCCTGATAAGGGGGAAAAAAGCCAGGCTTGACAAGCATTTCGCTGGCTGTACTTGGTCCCTTTTTTTTCACGACCAAGCTTCAAAAAGGGTCCCCCAACTGACCAGATGACCACCGGAGGGACTTGGGGATCACCTCCCCTTACTCCCCCAGTGGTCACCAACCCCCTCCCACCCAAAAAAAAAAAACAAAAAAAAACTTTTTTGCCAGCCTCTATGCCAGCCTCAAATGTCATACCCAGCTCCCTGACAGCAGTATGCAGGTCCCTGGAGCAGTTTTTAGTGGGTGCAGTGCACTTCAAACAGGTGGACCCAGGCCCATCCCCCCCTACCTGTTACACTTGTGGTGGTAAATGGGAGCCCTCCAAAACCCACCCAAAACCCACTGCACCCACATATAGGTGCACCCCTTCACACCTTAGGGCTATGGTAATGGTGTAGAGTTGTGGGGAGTGGGTTTTGGGGGGGATTTAGGGGGCTCAGCACCCAAGGTAAGGGAGCTATGCACCTGGGAACTATTTTTTATCTTTTTTTAAAGTTTTAGAAGTGCCCCCTGGGGTGCCCGGTTGGTGTCCTGGCATGTGAGGGGGGCCAATGCACTACAAATGCTGGCTCCTCCCATGACCAAATGCCTTGGATTTCGCCGGGTTTGAGATCGCCGGCATTATTTTCCATTATGGCTGAAAACTAATGCCGGCCATCTCAAACCCGGTGAACTCTGACATTTGGCCAGGTCCAACCGTATTAGCGAAGAAAAAGATGGCCAGCCATCTTTTTCGAAAATACGGTTGGCTCCGCCCACTTGCAGCACCGGCCCCGAAGATGGCTGGCCAGCTATTTGGCCAGTGCCGTTCGATTATGCCCCTCTATGTTATGCCTCTCTAGCTTATTTTCGAAAGAGAAAGATGCCCATATTTCGACCTAAATCGGGAGTTGGGCACCTTTCTCCCATGGGCGCCCAAATCGGTATAATTGAAAGCCGATTTTGGGTGCCTCCAACTGCAGTCTGTCGCGGGAATGAACAAAGTTGACGGGGGTGTGTTGGAGGCGTGGTGAAGGCGGGACTGGGGTGTGGTTATCGGCCGAGGAGAGATGGGCATGCTCGGCCGATAATGGAAAAAAGAAGGGCGCTAGAAGTGAGAATTTGGGTTGTTTTTTAAAAACCCTTTTTTATCGCAAACAAGTCCCCAAAAAGTGCCCCAACTGCCCAGATGACCACCAGAGGGAATCGGGGATGACCTCCCCTGACTCCCCCAGTGATCACTAACCCCCCCCCCCCCCCAAAAAAAAAGAATTTTAAAAACTTTTTTTTCCTGCCTATATGCCAGCCTCAAATGTCATACCCAGCTCCATCACAGCAATATGCAGGTTCCTGGAGCAGTTGTTAGTGGGTGCAGTGGATTTCAGGCAGGTGGACCCAGACCCATCCCCCCCTACCTGTTACACTTGTGGTGGTAAATGGGAGCCCTCTAAACCGCCCCCAAAACCCACTGTACCCACATCTAGGTGCCCCCCTTCAGCCATAAGTGCTATGGTAACGGTGTAGAGTTGTGGAAGTGGGTTTTGGGGGAATTTGGGGGGCTCAGCACCCAAGGTAAGGGAGCTATGGACTTGGGAGGTATTTTAATTTTTTTTTTTACTTTTTAGAAGTGCCCCCTAGGGTGCCCGGTTGGTGTCCTGGCATGTGAGGGGGACCAGTGCACTACGAATCCTGGCCCCTCCCACGACCAAATGCCTTGGAGTTGTTCGTTTTTGAGTTGGGCGGCTTCGGTTTCCATTATCGCTGAAAACTGATACCGCCCAGCTCAAATCCACCCAAATCCAATGCATTTGCCTGGCACAAACTGTATTATCGAAACAAAACATGGATGCCCATCTTTTTCGAAAATACAGTTTGTCCCGCCCCTTTGTGTACCTGTCCTCAGAGATAGGCGCCCATGGAGATGGGCATTCGCGTTCGATTATGCTACTCTATGTTTCCACACACTTGATAATGGGAGTGGGGGAACCAGGAGACAGATGCTCCAAACCAGGTACTACAGCAGAGTGGAGGAGTAGCCTAGTAGTTAGAGCACCCTCTTGACATCCAGAGGTGGCTGGTTCAAATCCCACTGCTGCTCCTTGTGATTTTGGACAAGTCACTTAACCCTCCATTGCCTCAGACACAAACCTTCACCTATGTTTACTAAGCAGATGGGTGCCTTAGCATTTAATGCCTTAAATTTACAGGTGCATTAAAAACGCTAATGCATCTTGGTGAACATACCCCTTAGATTGTGAGCCCTCCAGGGACAAAATTCCCAGTACATCTGTATGTAAAATGTCTGACCAAAAGTACACAGAGCCAGATTCTATAAATGGTGACTCTAAAAAAAAATAGAATAGGGTTGGGGAATATGCCCACATTTAGTGTCCATGCCTAAATGTGAAAACCTAGTGTAAAACCTGTGCCTAAATGTTGGCACATTCCCTTGAATTCTATAACCACAAGAGACTCCCCCGTCTCGTTGGCAGCTTTTTATGCAGAGCTTGGGCTGCAGAGCTGAGATCCCACCCTCTTCCGGCATCCTGACCAATGGCTGCCAGGATTCCCCATGATCCCACCCTGGCTGGTGGGGAAGCCAGAAGAGAAGGGCAGCTCGGGCCGGGATGCTGCCGCATGGCAGCCACCATGTTACGTGCAGCTCCTTGGCACGCACCTCGTCAGCCTTCTTATGTTGGCACATTCCCTTGAGTTCTATAACCACACAGGTAAATTTGAGGAACGCCCCTGATACACCCACCTACATTCCTGTGGCCACACACCCCTTTTCAGCTACACTGTGCCTCTTTTTAGAATGCGCCTCTAAAGATGCATGCGCAAATTCCAATTATTGCCAATTAGTGTTGATAATTGGTTATCAGCCAGTTATCACCACTGATTGGTTCATTACACAGTTAAGGTAAATTGGGCATGCACCCAATTTAACTCGTGCAACTCACTACACCTTATATAGAATCTGAGGGCTAATGCAGAAACATAGCAAAGCTGCTCAGAAGAAATTCTGTGTAAATTCTATGTGTGCTTAATTCATGCTAGTGAACCAAAAGTAGGGGGAGGAATGTGCCTGGCACATGTGCACAAAGGTTTTGAAGAAAGCACGGAGGCTCTTGTGTGCATGTCTGGACAAAAAACTGGAAGTGAAAGCACACATTAATACTGTTCTTCTGCACTTGTAAGTATGAGCCTTTCAAAAATTATTTGCACCTACATTTCTGAAAGGATCACACTTAAAGTTCAAGACCAATAGGTGCAGATGTGTGCTTTCACTTTCGGTTTTGCTCAGACACATACATGTGATTGTTTCTCACTTAAAACTTGCTTGGCTTTCCTTCTCCTTGCAAAAAAGAGCAAAACCAGGAGCGGAGCCAGGTTGAAGGCGCGGGGGGTGCGAGAGCGGACTTCTGCCCGCGCTTAGGGTTACCATATGGCTCCAGAAAAAGGAGGACGGATTGAGCCAGCCGGGTTTTACTTCCATTGCTTTCCACGCTGGGGCGTGTTTTAAATGCAACACATTGAGTAAAAAATAGGCGCTGGTGGAAGTCCTTTGGGGGAGCAGCTGCTCCCCTGGTGCCCCCCCTTAGCTGCACCACTGAGCAAAACCTACAGTTTAATGTGTCAAATTGACAAGAAATCTTCTCCTACTTTTTCAGCATTTGCTTCTGTGCATTGCAGCACTTCTGTTTGAGCGTTGGGAAGAAATACTACTGACCTTATTTACAATCAATTAAATACCATTGCAATACATTTTGCGGCCATCTTAGGTGCACATGTTAATACCTGCACTAGAGCCCTCTGAACATCCTGCACACACTAATGTGCACGCTAGTTTGGTGCTAGCTGCTTTTAATGCTGGTGTTAGATGTTGAGCATCGGTGTTGTCGTCCCTCCCTTCCTCCCTCCCTCCCTTCCAGTTCCAGGCCCCCTACCTCCCAATTTTAAAAGTCAACTTCACTTACGAAGTCGGGTTTATGGCGGCCACCAGCAGTGGTAACAGGCATGCAGGCTCGACATTTCTCTCAGCTCTGGTTCCGCCCTCATTTCCTGTTTCCGCAAGGATGGGACCAGACCTGAGAGACAGAAGGGTCGAGCCCGCATGCCTGTTACCGCTGCTGGCGGCCGCCGTAAACCCGACTTTGTAAGTGAAGTTGACTTTTAAAATTGGGAGGTAGGGGGCCTGGAACTGGAAGAGAGGGAGGGAGGAAGGGAGGGACGACAACACTGATGCTCAACGTCTAACACCAGCATTAAAAGCAGCCAGCACCAGACTAGCGTGCACGTTAGTGTGTGCAGGATGTTCAGAGGGCTTTAGTGCAGGTATTAACATGTGCGCCTAAGATGGACGCAAAATGTATTGCAATGGTATTTAAACTGGAAGTGGAAGGGAGGGGGAGGGACGACGACACCCTCATGCGTGCGATGTCACGTTCCGTTGCCTGGCAACTCTGCAGCGTTCCCTTCCAGTGATTGGTCTTTACGAACATGGAAGTACGTGACGTCATTTCAGGAGAGGGATACAGCAAGAGCACGAATGCTTCAAGGCTTCACTTTCACGGAGTCAGCTTCAGAACGTTGGAGGTGCTTTTTTATTATATAGGATTGGTTGGCTTTCTTCAACTATATGGAACAAGGGAAGTATGAGTTATCCTCGGCATTGACAGAACTGGATGTTCTATAATGCCGGATAGTGAGCTGTGAACACACTGTTAACAAACATTTTCTAAAAGGAAGATCACCAGATGGAACTGAAATGACTCCTACACATTATTTTGTGTAGCACTGCAGTTTCTGGAGAAACGTCACTCCACATTATGTATAGAGAAGACAATTAAAGCCATTTTTCTGGGTAAACAGGCAGTCTGAAACCTGCTGTCACATAACATCTTACTACCCATGCACGGTTAACCCTATGGACACTTGAAGAGTCCTGCTAAGTGCTACACATGTGATCTTACAATAGTAACCAGCTGTGCATCAGCTTGGTTACCATCTGCCTCTGTAAGCTATTCCCTGGTAATATCTAGAAATACTGAGACCTGCAGCGAACCACAGGGTCACACAGTTCCTAGGAATACACCTACAGACCAAATACAACATAAAAATGCTGGAATCACTGATTGACAAAAATATGAAGCTAATAAACAGTTTATTAACACACAGTCAGAAACAATGAACAAGGAAATATAAGATTTATTTCTGCAAAACAACCAACAGATAAAATAACAAGGATTCAGACAGATATCACTATTTAGGGCAAGTTGCACTGTGCTTAACCAATGTCTGGAATGTTTCAGGATAGGTTGTCCTTATTTTGATCCACAGAGCCAGAACAGGGCCTCGACACAAGTCTGCTTCCTCTACATATCCAAGCTCGTGTGACTAGAGGGTTTTAGAGAATTCTGGACTAGTTTCCTCTAGAGCAGGTACTGCACAACCAGTGTAAGCTAAGGATGCTGGTTTCCTGACCAATCTCAATATAAATTTTGCAACCTTACAGCTCCCCGATCATACCAAGGGATATGTTCTCAGATCCTGATGCTTAAAACTCTGGTGCTGTTCTGGAACAGCGCCAAAGAACAACTCCCTAATGCTCAACACTAACGAGATGCAAATATAGGCGCTCTTATAGCGTTGAGCATTGAGGAGCTCGGCGGGAGGATTGTGCTTGGTGTATGCGCAGAGGAGTTCTGAGGTAAGCTCTGCTCCTGTGCGCACGCGCCTGGCAAAACCCGAACGTCAAGCACACATTGGCATCTGTTTTCTGCGGCCTAAATATAAGAACTTTCATTTTTTTTATGTTTTGCTTTGACACTTAATATTTAAATGCAGGAAACAGATGCCAATGCCAATGTGTGCTTTCACTTTTGGGTCTGCTGTGACTTGCGCATGCTCATTTCTCACAACCAGCACGTGCGTGGCAAAGCCCAAACGTGAAACACACATTGGTGTCTGTTTTCTTTGGCCTAAATATAAGGGGTTTTAATTTTTTACAGCTTGGACTTTTAGATTTAAATGCAGGAAACACACCAATGTCTGCTTTCACTTTTGGATCTGCTGTGACCAGTGGCATAGCTATGGGAGGCCACGGGGGTCTGGGCCCTCCAAATTGGCTCTGGGGCCCCGGTTTGGCTGGTGGGGGTCCCCAATCCCCACCAGCTGAAGTGTTTATCTGTCCCGCGCTGCTCTCGCACTTGCTTCCTCTCCTGTTTCCAGTCACGCCATGCAGGCTCTCGTTTTAATGAAACTGAGCATGTACAGGAATTGCGAGACCAGCGCGGGACAGATATACGCTTCAGCTGGTAGGGGTTGGGGACCCCCACCAGCAAAGGTACCTTGCGGTGGTGGGGGGAGAGGGGGGTCAGAAGCGGTGACAGGGGTCAGAACCAGTGGGGGAGGGGAGGCGGGCTAAAATGTGCCACCACACTTTGGGCTCTGGCCCCCCTCCCGCCAAGGTCTGGCTACGCCGCTGACTGTGACGTGCACATATTTGTTTCTCATGACCAGCACTTAAGTGCTGTGGTTGGGCCTTCCTTCTTTGAAACTAATATGCAGTAGTTTTACTGTCCAGGATAACATATTTGCTATTGAATCTTTTGTATGCGTTCTGGGGTTGATTCTAGATCTGAGCGTTACTATGGAGCCACTGGTTAATTTGCTGTCAAAAGATTTTTTTTAAATATATTTTCAGAAGGTTGTGTAGTATTAGGAAGTGTGTTTTGTCTGGTTATAGAATTGTAGTTCAGGCTTTGGTTTTACCGCTGGTTGTACCATGAAATTGTTGAGGTGACTTTGGATCTTGAAAAATAATGTTGTTAGGTTGACATGCCATGCTCAAAAGTTTGATAGTGTTAGTCCATTATTAAGGAAATTGCACTGGCTTCCAGTGCAGGCTTGAAGTTTGTATGTTGGTTTTTAGATCTGTTTTTGGCCAGTCTCATATGTAAGTCATTTTATATCTTTTTTTTTCTGAGAGTGTTAGGCTTTCGCATGATACTGCATTTTCCATCAGCTAAAGGGGTTAAACATAGCAGGGATGCTAAAGTGAGATTATTTTATTGTGCTGCATTGATGTTGAACTCATTACGACCTTGTATTAGGTTAGAAAGTTGTTATTTATTTTTGTAAGAAATTAAAGACTTGTTTTGGAAAACTTTTTATCAGGTTATTATATTGTGAGTCTTATTTTGACTTTGTTCTTTAGTTGCATTTCTTAGCAATGGCTAGCTTCTTTATTTTAATCTGCAGAGAATCAGACTTGGTATTCTATGGAATATAAGAACAGATATTGTATTGATTGTGGTGACATCACAATCCAAAATGGACTGGTGAACTGCAGTCTTTGCATTTTCCACAGCTTTGTTTAGTAACTACTCACAGCTTTGTATCGCTCCATGGTGCGACCGGACCTCAAATATTGTGTTCAATTCTGGTCACCGCATCTCAAAAAAGATAAAGTGGAATTAGAAAAGGTGCAGAGAAGGGCAATGAAAATGATAAAAGGGATGGGACAACTTTCCTATGAGGAAAGGCTAAAGTGGCTAGGGTTCTTCAGCTTAGAGAAAAGAGGGCTGAGGGGAGATATGATAGAGGTCTATAAAATAATGAGTGGAATTGAACAGGTAGACGTGAATTGCTTGTTAACTCTTTCCAAAAATACTAGGACTAGGGGGCATGCAATTGAAGCTGAGTAGTAAATTTAAAATAAATCAGAGAAAATATTTTTTTCACTCAACGTGTAATTAAACTCGGGAATTCATTGCCAGAGAATGTGGTAAAAGCAGTTAGCTAAGCGGGATTTAAAAAAGGTTTGGATAGCTTCCTGAAAAAGGAGTCCATAAGCCATTATTACAATGGACTTGGGGAAAATCCATTGCTTATTCTACTGTTTGGGATCTTGCCAGGTATTTGTAAACTGGATTGGCCAATGTTGGAAACGGGATGCTGGGCTTGATGGACCTTCAGTCTGTCGCAGTATGGCAACAGTAATGTTCTTATGCTCTTAAGGGCTTACATAGGCTTCCTTCTGCTTCCAAAAGCAATCAAAACTGGCAGATTTTGAAGAAAGTGTGAGAAATCCTCTCTTCCAACACACTACTCCGACCTGGCGTTATTTTTTGCAACGGTAAGACAGTTTTGTTTTGGACACTCTTTTCTGAACATTGGGGAGGAATACGAAACAACCTCATTTACATGAGCTTGACTACATTAGCATGCTACTTGCACTGTTTGTCTGCGTGCTTGTTTGTTCCTGTGCTCCGGGCATCTGAACACTCTGCGCAGGTAAATGCAGGCGCTGGTACAGCGCTAATGGCCTCTAGCATCCGCGTTGGCTTTTGAGCATCATGGCCTCAGTTCATGTTGCAGGGGTAAGAACCACCTACAGGTTCACCTCAGGCAAAGGAGTTATGCTGCCACCTGCCAGACATTTCAATGATTACAAGAAAAGGGAAGGTTGACTGGAGAAACAAATGGGTCCTTTTATTAAGTGACGGTAAGCACTAATGTGTACTTACCATGTGGGAAAATGCACTAACACGGGGCACACTCAGGCATCCAGCAGTATTGTTGGCATCTGCGCACGCTTCCCATGCGCTAAAAAAAGACTTTTTATTTTTTTAGCACTGGAGGCATGTTTGGGGGGGTTGAGAGGAGGTGTGTCCAGTGCTCATTGGTTAGTGCAGCCACATTGTTGTGTGCTTACCGATTAGTGCATGGTTAGCATGTGGGGCCCTTTCTACCTCTTAAAAGGGTGTCGGTAAGGGCTGGCGTGCTAATGGTCACACGCTAATTGAGAAATCAGTGCATGGCCATTAATTTAAGAAATTAAAAATTGGCCATTTTACAGCTGCGCTAAAAGTAGCCTCAGCACATGGGGAAACCCACATAGTAGTTATAGCGCAGGCTACCTTTTAATTCAGCTTATGAAAAGGACCCCCAAATGCCCCAGTGCATATAAAATCCCCTTTTTCACCACATATATGTGGAGATTAAGGAATGTTCCTGCTTCTGCCCATGGGAAAGTAGTAGGCGTGTGCACAATCATGATTTGGATCATTTTCAGATTTTTCCAAAATTTTCCAAGACTTTTGGGTGTCCTTTTCAGTTTGTTTCACATATTCATTTTTTTAAAAATTGAAATAGCATGCTTATTTAAACTATTCAGGCACCACAAGAGTGTAAAATAAAAATATTTTCATTTTCGGATGTCATGTACCACTTCAATATACAATCCAGGATACACATGCAGTGCACAGTATGGGATTATCACTGCTGAGTCTTAGATTCAGCTCTCAGTGGGTGTTCTTTTTTTTTTTTAATATATCTTTATTGTACTATGTGAAGATTGTAATCTGAGAGGCATAAGTACATACATACAGTGGGGGAAATAAGTATTTGATCCCTTGCTGATTTTGTAAGTTTGCCCACTGACAAAGACATGAGCAGCCCATAATTGAAGGGTAGGTTATTGGTAACAGTGAGAGATAGCACATCACAAATTAAATCCGGAAAATCACATTGTGGAAAGTATATGAATTTATTTGCATTCTGCAGAGGGAAATAAGTATTTGATCCCCCACCAACCAGTAAGAGATCTGGCCCCTACAGACCAGGTAGATGCTCCAAATCAACTCGTTACCTGCATGACAGACAGCTGTCGGCAATGGTCACCTGTATGAAAGACACCTGTCCACAGACTCAGTGAATCAGTCAGACTCTAACCTCTACAAAATGGCCAAGAGCAAGGAGCTGTCTAAGGATGTCAGGGACAAGATCATACACCTGCACAAGGCTGGAATGGGCTACAAAACCATCAGTAAGACGCTGGGCGAGAAGGAGACAACTGTTGGTGCCATAGTAAGAAAATGGAAGAAGTACAAAATGACTGTCAATCGACAAAGATCTGGGGCTCCACGCAAAATCTCACCTCGTGGGGTATCCTTGATCATGAGGAAGGTTAGAAATCAGCCTACAACTACAAGGGGGGAACTTGTCAATGATCTCAAGGCAGCTGGGACCACTGTCACCACGAAAACCATTGGTAACACATTACGACATAACGGATTGCAATCCTGCAGTGCCCGCAAGGTCCCCCTGCTCCGGAAGGCACATGTGACGGCCCGTCTGAAGTTTGCCAGTGAACACCTGGATGATGCCGAGAGTGATTGGGAGAAGGTGCTGTGGTCAGATGAGACAAAAATTGAGCTCTTTGGCATGAACTCAACTCGCCGTGTTTGGAGGAAGAGAAATGCTGCCTATGACCCAAAGAACACCGTCCCCACTGTCAAGCATGGAGGTGGAAATGTTATGTTTTGGGGGTGTTTCTCTGCTAAGGGCACAGGACTACTTCACCGCATCAATGGGAGAATGGATGGGGCCATGTACCGTACAATTCTGAGTGACAACCTCCTTCCCTCCGCCAGGGCCTTAAAAATGGGTCGTGGCTGGGTCTTCCAGCACGACAATGACCCAAAACATACAGCCATCGCAACAAAGGAGTGGCTCAGGAAGAAGCACATTAGGGTCATGGAGTGGCCTAGCCAGTCACCAGACCTTAATCCCATTGAAAACTTATGGAGGGAGCTGAAGCTGCGAGTTGCCAAGCGACAGCCCAGAACTCTTAATGATTTAGAGATGATCTGCAAAGAGGAGTGGACCAAAATTCCTCCTGACATGTGTGCAAACCTCATCATCAACTACAGAAGACGTCTGACCGCTGTGCTTGCCAACAAGGGTTTTGCCACCAAGTATTAGGTCTTGTTTGCCAGAGGGATTAAATACTTATTTCCCTCTGCAGAATGCAAATAAATTCATATACTTTCCACAATGTGATTTTCCGGATTTAATTTGTGATGTGCTATCTCTCACTGTTACCAATAACCTACCCTTCAATTATGGGCTGCTCATGTCTTTGTCAGTGGGCAAACTTACAAAATCAGCAAGGGATCAAATACTTATTTCCCCCACTGTAAGTACATAAGTACAGTGCAATCCGCTTAAGTGCAAGGGTCTGGGACCTAAGAAATACTGGTCTGGGACCAAAGAAATACATGCAATTAACCGGAGCGTGCACTTAACCGTTGTGACCCAAAGAAACTTGACATCTGATAAACATATGTACAGTACTTTTTATTATACGTACAGTATACAGTCTCCGTTAACTGATGTTATACAGTCTCCGTTAATTGACGTTAGGCTTACTTGAAGTAATCAGTCACTCTGTACACTCTTGTGTTTGTGAGTTCCATAGACTACGTCTGCCAGACGGTAAAAACTGTCACAGCACTGACATCCAGTGGCCTCCAGATAGGCCCGCACGGTTTTGAGACTCTCCAGTGCTCTTGCAAAAGTGACAGGAGGTTGTTGAATTTCATCAGCATGTGTCTCGCTGCTCATTTCATCATCTATTTCATCATCAGCCATTGCCTGCATGTAGGCACATATCTGGACAGCAGTGCTGTTGTCAGCTGTTTGTAGATCGTAATCAACAGCTACGTAGTGATGAAACTCCTCTTCAGTAACACCGGCTGGGATGTCAATAGCCTGTTCATCTGACGCGTTTGCAACAGCTGCATCTGTTTCGTCCCTCTCCACATCCTTAACAAAGCTTGCCCACTTGTAGCAGTTCACAATGGTTGCCTGTGTAACATGATTCCAGGCTTCTTTCTGCATATGTAGGGAATCCAACAGTGATGGATTACGAGCCAGTTCAACAGCACGTTTATCCTTGCCAGTCTGGTCATCCATAACACTCAGCAGACGACGTAGCACAAAGCCCGATAATGTTTTTTTAAATTGGCTATTATGCCCTGATCCATAGGTTGGATCAGAGAGGTAGTGTTTGGTGGCAGGAAGACCACCTTGACTTTAGACAGCCTGACATCATCACTGTGTGCAGCACAATTATCACAAAGCAACAAAATCTGACGCTTTTGTGCCCGCATTCTAGTGTCTAATTTCTTTAGCCACTGCTTCCAAATTTCCCCAGTCATCCATGAATTTGCGTTAGCCTCATATGACACAGGAAGTCGCTTAACATTCTTGAAGCAATGGGACTGTTTGCTCTTTCCAATGATGAGTGGTTCCAACTTCTCACTCCCATCCATATTGCAGCAAAGGAGGATCGTCAGTCGGTCCTTCGACGTTTTACTTCCTGTAGTTTCGGCTTGTTTGAATTCAAGTGTTCCATCAGGAATCGCTGGCAAGTAGAGACCATTTTCGTCAGCATTGAAAATGTCACGTGGTGCAAACTCGTTCAAGATGGTAGGAAGAACTGAAACAACCCAATTTTCAGCACCAAAGTTATCAGCGTCTTGTTTTTCACCATGCTGTTTCTTGAATTTTATGTTGTTTCTCTCCTTCCATCTTTCCAACCATACAACAGTGGCTTTGAATTCAGTTAGTCCAAGACTTTCAGCTAGCTGATTAGCTTTCTCCATAAGCAGTGGACCACTGACAGGAAACTGTCTGCTCCTGACTTGAGAAAACCACCGAAGAAGACCATTTTCTACATCCTCAGCTTTTTCCGCCCGTTTACGTTTCCGGTGTGGATTTGTATTGTTTTGTCAGTCTTCCAGAAGCTGATCTTTCTGCTTCAAGACATGTGAAATTTGACTGGGATTGACACCATATTCTTTAGCAATAGATGCTTGACTTTGTTTTCTAATTTTTTAAGAACTTCTATTCGTTCAGTCTTACAGTTGCGCGATGACGACGACGACTCCAGTGTACACTCTAACAACTTTCTTTCACTTACTGCCTGTGGCAGTTAACCAATGAGATTTCAAATTTATCGCCCCTTTGTCACGTGCCAATCGGCTTCCATGTTCCATGCGTGCGCTTATGCGGAGTCTTTCCTGCAGAGGAACGGCCTTGAACCATGCATATAAGCAAATCTTGCACTTATCAGGGTGCGCTAAACCAAAGTTTGTCCCCGTGGAAATTGATGGTGCCAAAAACAGGACCGAAGTACGGCATGCAGTTAAACAGAGCATGGTCATGTGAGGGGGAGCACTTACCGCCACCCACTGAGGTGGCGGTAAGGGCTCCCGTGCTAACCCAGTGGTAACCAGGTAGCATGTGGTGCTGCCTGATTACCTCTGGTTTAGCTCTGCACTAAATAATACAGACCAATTTTCCATAGCATGGGAAATGGAACGTGCTGGGGCTGGATTTATCGCTGGCGCCCACATTGGGCTGGCGGTAGCTCCAGATTAGTGTATGATAAGCCCACGTTGGACTTACCACCGCTTTGCAGAAGGGTCCCTCAGTCACCTAAAATACCCTCAGGTATTCTCCAATCATAGAAGCTGCTTGGAGACTGATGTGAGAAAGTAGCACAGAGGAAGAAGAAAGAAACAGCCAGGGGTCAGGCTACCAAAAAAGGTCATCTGAGAGCTAAGAGTGTGCTGTGTTTGGAGATGGGAAGGGGAGTTTGTGTTCTATCAGGGGAGCAGAGAGACAGTGCTAGAATCAGGGAGAAAAGGGAAGAGAGTATGCTGACTGAGAGGGAAAACCTGGCTGCTGGATATGGTGGAATTAGAAAAGGTACAGAGAAGGGCTATGAAAATGATAAAGGGGATGGGACGACTTCCCTACAAGGAAAGGCTAAAGTGGCTAGGGCTCTTCAGCTTGGAGAAAAGACAGCTGAGGGGAGATATGATAGAAGTCTATAAAATATTGTGTGGATTGGAATGGGTAGATGTGAATCGCTTGTTTACTCTTTCCAAAAATACTAGGACTAGGGGGCATGCGATGAAGCTACAAAGTAGTAAATTTAAAATGAATTGGAGAAAATATTTCTTCACTCAACATGTAATTAAATTCTGGTAGTTGTTGCCAGAGAATGTAGTAAAAACAGTTAACTTAGTGGGGTTTAAAAAAAGGTTTGGAGCAGAGGAATAGCCTAGTGGTTAGTGCAGTGGACTTTGATCCTGGGGAACTGAGTTTGATTCCCACTGCAGCTCCTTGTGACTCTGGGCAAGTCACTTAACCCTCCATTGCCTCTGGTACAAAATAAGTACCTGAATATATGTAAACCACTTTGAATGTAGTTGCAAAAACCTCAGAAAGGCAGTATATCAAGTCCCATACCCTTCCCTTCCTATAGGAAAAGTCCATAGATCATTATTAAAATGGAAGAAGCCATAGACTATTAATAAAATGGAAACTCCACTGCTTATTTCTAAGATAAACTCAACAAAAACCAGATAGTAGAGATACAATCACTTGGTAGGTAGGTCTTGGGGAAGTATCATGCAGTCACTTAACTCAACAAGCTTGTGTCAAACTGATATGCCAATTTATGTGACGACTTTAATCATAGACAACCCCCTACCGTCCATATCAATTTTTATATATTTTTACTTATATCTCTGGACAAACATTTTTGTGCAATTAAGTGACCCTAGTGAATTCAGTGGAAGTTTTCTTATTTTTTATATTTTTATACACTTATCTGTGTGCATATTGTAGAGCGATCCCAGGAGTTCTTACTATCCCGACAGGTGCCTAAGATAAGCAGCATAAAATGTATTGTACTGTTTTGGGATCTTGCCAGATACTTGTGTCCTGGATTGGCCACTGTTGGAAACAGGATGCTGGGCTTGATGGACTTTTGGTCTGACCCAGTATGGCAATACTTATGGAGATTACCAGGGAGCTTGAGAGTGTGCTGGGGATGATGGGGGGGGGGGGGGTGGGGTACAGAGATGTATCAGTGATTGATATGCAGAGTGTATATCCATCATTGATTTTTAATAATAAAACCAAATAAAAAGGGAATCCACCTAAATTGTATTAAACACTTTTGTAAACCCTAGAATTAGAAGCTGTATATGTATTTTCTTAGTCAATTGATTTATGTTCATCTTAAGTGCTTCAACATTCAACTGGGACCAAGTTGTGTGTTATCCAAACACAGTTATTATATACAGCTGCTAAGGGCCCACCCAATTCACTGAGGGGATCTTTTACTAAGCAGCAGTAAGTCCAATGTGGATTTACCACTTGCTAATTCAGAACTACTGTCGGGATACCGCTGCAGCCTGGCAGTAGTTCCCACCCCCAGCACATACTATTTCTGGCACTGCAAAAATATTTTTTATTTTTGAAGCACCAGTGTTTACTTGGCAGTAATCGGGCAATGCCATGTGCTGCCTGGTTACTGCTGGGTTTTTTTATTATTATTTATTTATTAGGATTTATTATCCGCCTTTTTGAAGGAATTCACTCAAAGTGGTGTACAGTAAGAATAGATCAAACATGAGCAGTAGACAATTAGAGCAGTAAAAATATTCGAACAACAATACAAAGTATGGCATGGTATACTACTTGCAATGACAACACAAATTAATATGTACTAGAACATTATAATTGGTAATGAAGGGTACGGCAAAGCTGTAACATATAGATGAGTAAGAAAGTAGGAAGAATTAGAAAGTAAAATGACTGATTTGAAGAAAGTTGCATGTGAGGTCAGAGAGATGGTTAAATATCATCTCAGCTAGGGTAGGAGTGGATAAACATGTCCCGCTGCAGAATGTGCAGCCCGAATCAATCCTTGTGTGTGTGAGTGAGACTAACAAGTTAGTTACTTCTTCCGTTAAAGGCTTGGTTGAAGAGCCAAGTTTTCACCTGCTTCCTGAAGTAGAGGTAGTCTTGTGTTAAGCGGAGCCTTTCAGGCAATGCATTCCATAGTGTGGAGGCTACTCCGGAGAAGGCTCGCTTGTGGGTATCACATCGTGTAATGTCTTTTGGAGAGGGTGCAGTTAGTGAAAGTCCTTGGGAGGACCTTAGTGTCCTTGGCAGTGTGTGGAGGATCATCCTATTCTTCAGATACTCGGGGCCATTTCCTTTCAAGGCCTTGAAAGGGTTAGCGCGGGAGCCCTTTCTGCTACCTCAATGGGTGGCAGTAAGTGCTCTGCCCGAAAAGGCCACATGGCAAGTAGTTCACTTACTGCATGGCCATTTCTTTTAAAAAAAAAAGACAGCCTTTTACCCACTGCAGTAAAAAGGGGCCTCAGCACCCATCAAAAACATGCAATGATGCCAGCACAAGCCCCATTTTACTGCAGCTTAGTACAAGGGACAAGGCTTTTCTCCCATTCTCTACCCATAGGAAAAACATGACATTAAAGATCAAAACATGCAAACTGTAACACCCCCATGCAAGCATGTAGGGAGAGGGAGGAATGTCCACATTCACCACACAAAACTGGGAGCACATCAAGGAGAATTATTTACAGCCCGAGGATTGCAATATATTGTTTGGCACCACACTGAGGACTCCTGCTATACCTCCCTGCAGATAAGTTGGACATTTGGAGAGTATTATTCTCTTGAGTAATATTATCGTCGGAAATAATAATAATTATGAGGCAGGAAGGAGGACTATAGTGCTATGATGGCGGGCAAAGGTGCTAATTATGAAGCTGGTTACCAGCTCACAGATATGCACCCAGTTCTGAGCACTATTACACATAAAAAATATTTAATAAAAACTTTCCAGGTTTCTATATTCTTTGAGTTAAAATTTAATGCCAAGAAGTGCAGAGTGATGCACTTGGGGTATAGAAACCCAAAAGAGGGATATTGAATAGGAGGGGAGAAATTAGTAAGCTAGACTCAGGACAAAGACCTTTAGATATTGATGTTCGAGGATCTGAAGGTAAAAAAACAATGTGACGAGGCGATGGCCATGATCAGAAGGATGCTAAGCTGCTTAGAGAGGGGCATAACCAGCAGAAGAAAGGAGGTGTTGATGCCCCTCTACAAGTTGTTGGTGAGGCCCCACTTGGAGTATTATGTTCAGTTTTGGAGGCCATTTCTTGCTAAAGATGTAAAACGACTGGAAGCGGTGCAAAGAAAAGCTACAAAAATGGTATGGGATTTGCGTTGCAAACTGTATGAGGAGAGACTTGTCGACCTGAACACGTATACCTTGGGGGAAAGGAGAAATAGGGGTGACATAATACAGATGATGAAATATTTGAAAGGTATTAATCCACAAACAAACCTTTTATAGAGATGGGAAGGCGGTAGAACTAGAGGACATGAATTGAGGTTGAAGGGGGGCAGACTCAGGAGTAATGTCAGGAAGTATTTTTTCACAGAAAGGGTGGTGGATACATGGAATGCCCTTCCGCAGGAGATGATGATGAAAATGCGAATGGAATTCAAACATGCATGGGATAAACACAATGAAATCCTGTTTAGAAGGAATGGATCCATGGAATCTTAGTGGAGATTGGGTGGCAACAGTAGTAATTGGGAAGGAAAACCAGTGCTGGGCAGGCTTCTAAGGTCTACGCCCTGATCATGACTGAATAGATATGGATTGGCTTGAGTGTAAATTTTAAGGGGCTTCGACGTTAGCTTCAGAACTTTTAGTACAAGAACAGTGCTGGGCAGACTTCTACGGTCTGTGCCCTGAGAATGGCAAGGAGAAATCAAACTCTGGTATACTTTTAATAGTATCACATACCATGTAAAGTGGGCAGACTGGATGGACCGTACAGGTCTTTATCTGCCATCATTTACTATGTTACTATGTTATTACGTGCTACTATGGTGATATTGTGTTAGTGTCTTCATTGTATGCTGTACTTTTGGATTCTCCAGCCTTTCTATGTGTTATCATCAGCGACTGTATTGACTCCTGAGGCAGGTGCGTTTTGCGGTGAAACTCAGGACTGCATCGAGTCTTTGGATTTCATGTTTGAACAAATCTGCTGTTTGGATTTACATTTCGTCTACCTCCTACTTCTTCTTCTTTTTCTTTTTGTACACAGTGTGGTTTGCTGTTAGGGGGACACTTCTATTTCTTTTTGTTTGATTGTTTCCTAATGTTCAAGTTAACATGATAAGGAGGAGGTGGTAAATGCTCCTCAAATAACTTCGCATTATTCTGGTAGCATGCACTAATGCAAACATGCTAGCTGATTAATGCTTCCACACCCATTCTCTGCTCATGGCATGCCCCCTCCAAGAAATGTTTTTAAAAATAGCTAGTGGCCCAGTTAGCGCCTACAAATAGGCAAAATACCGCAGAATGCTTTAATGCAGCCTATGGTAGACTGTTTTTCCTGCACTGAGGAGCTTTTTTACTAAAGGGTTGGTGCATGACAACATGCTTGCCGCACACCAATCGGGAAATACCACCAGGTTCAAATTATAGTCCTTTTAAATCATAAAAATCTTCTAAATCACATCAAGCAGGAGCACAGTGTTCACAACAAGTCTCTCCAGCACTCTTCTTGGAGTAGTGTTAGTTCAGCAGAGTGAATCAGTGCAGTGTGTCAAGGGCTTCCTGGAATTTACATACTGTTTCCAGACTTTAAGCACCTTCTAACTCTTCACACCTTCTCTCTTTTGTGATTTAGAAGATTTTTATGATTTAAAAGGACTATAATTTGAACCTTTAAGTACGATATCTAAGACACAAGTGGAAGATTTGAAATTGAGGAAACAACAATTGGGGAGCATGTACACAGATTATGGATATATAGAAATGTGCCCACACAAGGTTTATGTGAATGGGTGGTGAAGTGAAGGGTGTGACTGGGCAAGTTCCGGAACTTACACAGCATAAGTGGTTTTATGTGATATATGTATTGTAATAAAAGAAATTAAATATTTTAAAGGAAGAACGTTTTTTGTGATATAGTTTTGGGATCTGTTCTTCTAGTTTAAATATTTATCCCCAGTAATATATATATTTGGTTTATTTAACACATGGCCATTTCTTTTTGAGAAAAAAAAGACAGCCTTTTACCTGCTGTGGTAAAACAGGGTTTCAGAGCGCATCAAAATCATATTCTGATGCTAGTACAGGCCCCCTTTTACAGCAGCTTAGTAAAAGGACCCCTAAGGTTGTAGTAGGTTTTAACACCCTTTAGTAAAAGGGTCCCTAAATAAATTTATTTTTATTTATTTATTTATTTATTGTATTTGTACCCCACATTTTCCCACCTTTTTGCAGGCTCAATGTGGCTTACAGAGTATGGAAATGAGAACGTCATTACATGATTTAAGAAAACAGTCGATCATAAGCTGAGGTGAAAGAGGAATTTAGGTAGAAGGTGTACTATTTCACAATGAAGTGCACACTCCACAACAGGGCACACTCTTTATGACACAGAATAATATATAATTGTTTTTCTTTCCTGTCGTTTCAGGCAAAAAGGACATGAAACAATATGGAAAAGGTCAATGACATTTCCTGTGTTCTTTCAATTGAATGCACATCCCAACTTGTAGGCTGTTAAAGTTGCCATTCAGCATTTTGATTATTAATGAGAAGTCATTTCTGAGTGTTACCCTTTTTTTTTTTTGCTTTTGCTTTTCCTTTGCACCTTAAACACACTTTATTGCATCAAATAACAATTAACATTCCTGTGAGGTGAAGGTAGCTATATGATGTGTTTACTGAGGCAGCCAGCTGTCGCCACTGGGTAAGCAATTTTTATCATAAGCATTAAATTTAACATACATCAGTATTTATCAGCTGGGACTTTGTCAGTTTTATAAACGAAAACTGAGCAACAATAAATCGCTTTGTGGCTAGGTGACATGGTCCATTTGTTGGCCTGTTTGCCTGCTCTCATGTTATCATGCAGTTACAGTAGCTATACAGCATTTTATTTTTATATTTTACCAAATTTAACTGCAAAGGTCCCCGGAGCCCTCAAGTTTGATTCACAGTTCCCGTTTGTTTACAGAAAAAGCACAGTTTTCAAGATTTAGATCAGCTCCATTCATGACCACATCAGCTCAGGGCACAGACTGAACATTATCACCCATGGCCTTCATAACCAAAATATGGGAGAAGTGATGAAAACAGATCAGAAACCAAATGTAACTCGTGGTTACATAGAAAAATAACAAATCAGAACTAGAACTGAAAGTTGTCCAATTTAAGTGCCCTGCATTGGTTCAATGTATAACTTGGATTTATTTGATCCAATTTGTGTCCGTCCTGGGTCACCTCTGATTATCCAGAACCATTCTTTCTGTCTCAAATGTATTTTGTACACCACCATGTAACTTTCTTTACCCTATTACATAAATAAGTATATACATAAATACAGATACTGCTTTGTTAATCCTTACCATTAGTATAGACAGACTTGACATTTTTAGGGGGGGCCCAGAGTCAACATGGGTGGGCACTAGGCATCTCTCTCCCCATCACTCCTCAGTCTGACATTTCTCTCTCCCAATCCCCTCCCCTTCCCCCCCTCCCCCCTGCAGGTCCAGCATCTCTCTCCTCCTCCATCTCCCCACCGTGGACCAAGCATCAAGCATCATTCTCCTGATCCATCCCCCCACCCCCTGGGTCTGGCATCTCTCCTTCACCCTCAGTCCTCCAAACTTGTATGTTTCTCACTGGCAGTGATGAAGCCAAGATGCCTTCAACCAGCTTGTGCGCTCTCTCTCTGTCATGTCCCACCCCACTAAAACAGGAAATTGTGTCAGAAGGGGCGGGTTGCATCAGAGGGAAGGCCCTTGAGCTGGCTAGAGGCAGTCTGGCTTCATCGCTCCCAGTGAAAAGCATGCAGTTGTGGAGGACTGAGAGTGAGGGGCAACTGCCTGACCGGAGGGGGGGAGGAGGTGGAAGGAGAGATGCCAAAATCTAATATAGCATTTTACCTTGGCAGCAGTGGAGGGACTGAGGGTGACACTTAATGAAAAAGGCATTGCCTTATTGGCCACCAGAATTGGGTGGGCCTCAACTGGATGCAGCCAATTTATTTAGGCAAAAGCAGATATGCATGTAAATACCAGAATTCTTCAAATACCTGCTTAAGTTACATAGCACGTATTTGCAAGGGGGACATGAATAGGGCTCACACTTACATATCTAAATTATAGAATGCCATCCAGCCCAGTATCCTGCTTCCAACAGTGGCTAATTCAGGTCACGAGTACCTGGCTGAATCCCAAAGAGTAATAAGATTAATATTACTGATCCCAGGGATAAGCAGTGGCTTTGCCCGTGTCTGTCTCAATAGCAGACTATGGACTTTTCCTCCAGGAACGTGTCCAAACCTTTTTTGAACCCAGACACACTAACTTACAAAACAAAACAACTCACGCATCTAACTTCTGCTACATAAGCGCACAACTATGGAATGGACTCCCGCATACAGTGAAACCAATACATGACCACCTAAACTTCAGGAAATCATTGAAAACCCACCTCTTCAAAAAAGCTTATCCCATTGATCCAACATAAATCCCCACACCCAGCAACACAAGATAATCTATGATCGTACTGGACAATTTATTATTCTCGACCCCATGATGCCTGAAACACGTCTACCTGTGACCATAACACAACCTTGTATTTGCTATCAACCATAATGGCAATCGCCACTAAGACACTTTGTAAGCCACATTGAGCCTACAAATAGGTGGGAAAATGTGGGGTATAAATGTAATCAATAAATAAATAAATATCTCTGGTATTTAGGAGAGAAATGACCATCGTGGGCTTCCATTAAAACAGGTTATTTTACCATAAGTCATGCTGTGTTACCACATCCTCCAATAATGAGTTCCAGAGTAGAGAGTTGCACGGGGACAGAAATCTTACCCGTCCCCGCCCGTCCCCGCTGGAATCTTACCCGTCCCCACCCATCCCCACTGGAATCTTACCCATCCCCACCCATCCCCGCAAAAATTTAAACCATCCCAACCCGTCCCCACCCGTCCCCGTAAGAATTTAACCCATCCCCACCCATCCCCGTAAGAATTTAATAGTACATAAAAGAAAGTTCCAGTCAGCTCCCTCAGTCTCTCTCTGGATTTGAGCCACAGCACTGTAGGCAAGGAAGGAACGGAAGTTGGAACTTGGAACACTCTGGTGCGCACATGTAAGATTTGTCTCTGATTCACTGGCAGTGTGTGCTGAGAGGTCGCCACATGCACGTGCCAGTACGTCAGGTGACATCTGATTCTCGTGCCTGTGTCAGAGCTGAGGTCTGTGCACCAGCCTGGGAGCAAAGAGGATTAATAGTAACATAGTAAGTGACAGCAAATAAACCTGAACGGTCCATCCACTCTGCCCAATAGTCACACTCATGATCAATTCATCATTAAATCAACGAGTGTGATATTATATACTTGATTATGGTCTCTCTTTCGTGTTTCTGGAACAAAGACCACAGAAGTCTATCTGGCCCTATCCTTTTGTTCCAACTACTAGAGTTGCCGTTGAAGCCTACTCCAGTCTATTCATCTTCTCATTTGTGGGACACAGACCGTAAAAGTCTGTCCAGCACTGTCCTCATGTTCCAGCCACTGAAGTTGCTGTCTAAGCCCTTTCCAGCCCATCCTAAACCAGAATTCCATATATTAGACACAGACCATACAAGTCTCCCATCAGCTCTAGTTCATCACAGCCAGAGTTGCCATCTAAGTGTCACTTGACATATCCACACACATGCAGCCATTTAAGGTTAGCTTTTATATAACTTCCATTTTCTAATTAGAGATCCTCTGTGTTCATCCCACGCCTTTTTGAATTCTGTCATCATTTGTGACTCTACCACCTCCTTAATGGAAGACTTTCCACATTTATGCTGTTAAAGCAAGGAAGAAGAGGAGGAGACAGCACTCAAATAAATTGGTATTCGGTAGATGAGAGGTTGGTGCAGGTGCAGCTTACACTTCTACGGGAAGCCCACAGAACTGGTTCCATCCCCGTGGGAACCCCGCAGGAACTGCCTCCGTCCCCGCGGGAACCCCGCAGAACTGCTGCCATCCCCGCGGGAACCCCACAGGAACTGCCTCCGTCCCCGCGGGAATCCCGCGGGTTCCGCGGGATTCCCGCGGGGACGGAAGCCGTGCAGCTCTCTATTCCAGAGCTTAACTATTCATTGAGAGGTCCTTTTACCAAGCTGCGTTAAAAAGAGCCCTGCGCTAGCAGTGGGGACCATTTTTCCCCATACGCCAGGGCCTTTTATACTGCAGCGGGTATAAGAGAACTCTTACCGCATGGCCATGTGACAGGGAACCCTTATCGCCACCAATTGAGATGGCGATAAGGGCTCCCATCATAACCTGGCAGTAACCAGACAGCGCACAGCGATGCCAAATTACCCCCCGGGTTACTGCCGCACAAGCCTTTTCTGGGGTGGTAGCCATTTCCACCTTGAGCTTACTGATGCTTTGTAAAGACCCCCTGAATGAAAAACTATTTTCTCCTATTCATTTAAAAAGTATTACTATGTAATTTCCTGACCTGTCCAATAGTCTTTTGAAAGAGTAAACAATCAATTCATGTTTACTCGTTCTACACCAGTCAGGATTTTGTACACAAAGACCCACCTACAAAATTATACTTGCTCCAAGGCAGGTGGGACTATGTATGTGTACTCTGTGCAGAAATATGTGCGCTGATTCCCCTTTTGAATATAAATATTCAGATAAGTGATATATATTGTTTTCATAGTATTTAAATGTTATAAAAAGTTGAAAATATCAAAGACAATATATAAAAGCTGGAAATTTTTTAAAAATTCTTAAAATGATGACGGTAAAATACGATAAAGAACTGGATGCAAGAGAAATCCTATTAACAAGAACGATTGTGGGATTTGCATCACTGACGCGCCATACCTTACAACTAATTTTGTTGTGTAAATATGGAATTCTTTTTTTGTTTGAAGTTTATTATTATTTGATTCCTGCTCGTATTTTGTGTGATTATTATTTTTGCCAATCTTTGGATTACTCTGTGCAGAAACACACGTATTCTAAAAAATACGCGCACACCTTGAAATGCCACACCTTCTTCACCCAAACACTGTCCCCAGGAACACCTAAGTGCAGCCCATGTAATGTGAAGCCTGCTCGTGTGAGCACATGGTTGTGTGTGTGTGCATACACCCATTTCCCAAGACTAAAATATGCTTTATATGCAAATAATGCTTTACAAAAATTATCTCCAAAATAGAGTGGTGGGGGAAAAAATGAATTATCAGGCATTCCATCAACAGCCCAACGTGTTTCAGCATTCGTGGCTGCCTCAGGGACTGACGTGACAAGTCCTCTGTGCTTCAGCACAGTTTTAGTGGTTATCTGAGGCACTTAGGGGTCCTTTTATTAAGCTGTAGTAAAGAGTGGCCTGCAGAAGTGTGGGCATGTGCTTATGGCACGTGCTGGGCCATTTTTTACCGCTGCTGGGAAAAAGGTTTTTTTAAAATGGGGGCAGTAAATGGCCATGTACTAAAATTAAAAGTAGTGTGCAGCTATTTACTGCCTGAGCCCTTACCACCACCCACTGACCTAGCAGTAAGGGCTCATGCTCTACACATAGTAGGTGACGGCAGAAAAAGACCTGTATGGTCCATCCAGTCTGCCCAACAAGATAAACTCATATGCGCTACTTTATATGTATACCTGACCTTGATTTGTATCTAACATTTTCAGGGCACAGACTGTAGAAGTCTGCCCAGTACTAGCCCCGCCTCACAACCACCGGTACTGTCACCCAATCTCCGCTAAGCTTCTGAGGATCCATTCCTTCTGAACAGGATTCCTTTATGTTTACCCCACGCATTTTTGAATTCCGTTACCGATTTCATCTCCACCACCTCCCGCGGGAGGGCATTTCCAAGTATCCACCACTCTCTCTGTGAAAAAATACTTCCTGACATTTTTCTTGAGTCTGCTCCCCTTCAACCTCATTTCATGTCCTCTAGTTCTACCGCCTTTCCGTCTCCAGAAAAGGTTTGTTTGTGGATTAATACATTTCAAATATTTGAACGTCTGTATCATATCACCCCTGTTTCTCCTTTCCTCCAGGGTATACATGTTCAGGTCAGCAAGTCTCTCCTCATACGTCTTGTGACGCAAATCCCATACCGCGTGGTACTCATGCAGTGCATGCCAACATGGCCACGCTGCAGCTTATGCCTGTGAATCACACCCAGCTTTAGGCACAACCATTTGCACCAGCTACAACATGGTACAAGTACCCGTGCTCAAATGTTGGACTGGACGCCCTTATTCTTTAACAATGCACGCAACTTAAAGTAACAACCCCGATCTACCCATGACCTTCCCATTTCCACACCCCTTTTTTGACTCATGCATAAAATTTAGGCATGGATCCCCTGACTAAATGTAATGTGCTTACATTTCATTTAAATTTAATTAGTGGCAATAATTGCTTGTTTAAAAGCCAGTTATCAGCACCAAGGAGTTCATTATTTAATGAAATTGTGTGTGCAAACTGGGCGAGGGCCAGAGTTTGCACACACAATTTTTAGCGCTTTTTATAGAATTCAGAGGAAAATACATAATAGATTACTTCGACGCCATCAGAAAGTACATTATGTGAAGGGAAGAGCTGACTATGGAAATCAGTTGTATAAATGTTTACAACTGAGCTACATCTATTTCAAATGTCGCTACTGGAATTAAAAACCTTTGATGGCAAATGGAACTTCCAACACACCTTGTGCAAGTTTTAAAATGAATATAAAGTGCGGAAAATGAAAACAAAGCATGAATTTACAAACTTTAAACTTGACAATTACATATGCGTTCAGCGTTTGAGTGTTCTCTTGTTTACAATAATCGCAATAATAATAATAATAGTAGTAGTAGGTCTAGTCTTGATATTTTTCACAGATATATCAAGCTAGGGGTATTGTATTTCGACTTGTCCCTAATCAACCTGAAATACATCAACGCTCAAACACTTATCTTTTCCCGGTTAGACAGGTGCAAGTAAGGAAATCGGAACCCAGCCTAGCAATCTTTGAACACGTGAAGAACAAACCGAAAGGTTTTGCTTATTTCTGGTTAAAAAAAAAAATTCTTTAAGAAACCAAATCCTATCTCTTGGAACTAATATTTTAAAATGTCTGCAAATGAAATAAACGAACTGAACACTTTGAACCAAAAATAAAGGACAAAATGTTTGAGAGTTTCCTTTCTACTTTCCCCTTCCGCAGTAAATTTCAGAAGATAATAAACTTTAAAAAAAACTTATATATATATTGGTTAATATATATAATCAGTACTCAAAAATAATAGCATGCTTATTATTATTATTATTTTAATGTTACTACATTACTCACCAGAACTGCAGCAGGTACTAGAAACTTTAGCCGTAGATTCTTGCTTTGAAGTTGAACGTACTGTTAACTTTAGCTGGAAATCGTAGGGAGAACAGGGTGTTAATACCCAAGAAACAGGTGCCCCTAACAAAGAGCGTCCGATGCTCTTTGCCTTTTAAGTAAAAAAAAAATACCGGCGTTAGATGATTGAACGCATAGTTATGAACGTCCTCTTTAAGCGTGAAAACATTGGAAATGAACCTTGTTTACAGAACAATAAACGTATATTCTGTATCTGTGCAAAGCCCTTACTTGTGGCGGTTTACCCCTGTCATTTTCGATTGGCATGCCATCGTGTAGGTTACTTATTAATGCAGACCTGCTCATTGCAGCCTCAATATTTCTTTTACGCATTTATGCGTATCATAATCCGATATCCCCTCCCCCCCCCACCCATCGGATTTATTTTTTATTCCAAACAACCTATTTCGTTGAATCGCCCAGCTTCTTTGAGTGACAGGGTTCAACAGATCACTCTACTACTGCTACTGGTTATCTTTTCTATAGCGCTACTAGACGTACGCAGCGCTGTACACTTGAACATGAAGAGACAGTCCCTGCTCGACAGAGCTTATACCCTGAGGGTGGGTGAGGAATTTAAGACTTTTGTTTTAAACTTCAACTAATTTGCCTTTCTCCAGTCAAAGATGTAAGCAGTAACAGCCCCCCCCCCCCGCCGCCCGCTATTTACAAGGTATTTACTAACGTAATTAATTTATGTGCAATCAAATAGGATTTGATTGTACTGTAGAATCCAAAGAGTGAGGACATGTAGCGGAAATAGCATCTGTGAATTAATCAACCCAACGCAATTGCTCTTGCTGTGCTGGTCCTTATTTCTCAGAGAAAATGTAGCTGCTGCTCTAGAAAAGCTTTCACTTAAAACATGGTAATGTACCCTGGGCTTTTGAGGCTATTTTTTTTAGACAAATATAAACGTTTTGAATTGAGTGCTTGATTTGCAATTCAACATCAGAATATTGTTGATAATTTGAATGTTTTATTAAAGAAATGTACAAACACGTTCTTCATCCCGCTTTTAAGAATCTGGGAGAAATGTTGGAACTGATAAATATAAATTATGAAGTGATGCCAGCTTGCATTTCACGAGCTCACTTCTTAATATGTATCAGTGGCTCTAAAAGATACAGCCAGGCATAGAACCAGTACTCAAAAATAACAGAAACGAAAAGAAAATTTTATCTAGCCCTAGCAGAACACTTTAAAGTGTAAATTATAGTGAACTTTAACTGGTGTGCTAGGCTAGATTGATTGATTGATTGATTTACTTATTTATTTGTGGTTCATTTCTATCCCACATTTCCCCACACATGCAGGCACAATGTGGCTTACAAAAAAATTAGGAACATTTACAATTTAGAAAACAGTGTAAAGTTGTCAAAGATTAAACAGGGGGAGCAGTTGCTAACAATGGAGAACTAAGTAGGGAGGGGGGTCCTAATGAGAATATCAATCAGCTGAGCAATTAGAGGAGTAGGTTTTAGCAAAGAAGTAGGTTTTTAGCAGTTTCTTGAGGAGGATGTGGTCCGTTTGCGTTTTGAGGTGCTGTGGAAGAGCATTCCAGTATTTTGGAGTCCGGTAGCGGAAAGAAGAGGTGAAAATCAACTTATATTTCACACCCTTGCAGTTCGGGAAGTGGAGTTGGCGATATGACCGTGCTACAGGCGTGGCATTCCGTGATGGAAGATCAATCAGGCTGAGCATATAGTCCGGGGCAAGACCATAGATAAAATTAGAGATCACAAATTGCATCCTGAATACAGTGTGCGCATTGACTTTGCCTTAAAATCAGTGCAGATCTAGCAGACAAGATTCTGGTTTTAGTTGCCCCTGAGGCAGCCTGTATTGTTGGCAAAACGTGGCCATGTCGGGCATTGGATTGGGAGCTTTGAAACACCAATAAACCAATTATTTTTCTTCATCTGGTCTGCGGGTTGCCTTCTTGTTTTCTAACCCCTATCTTTGGGGGGTCTTTTACAAAAGCATGCTAGCATTTTTAGCGCATGCTAAACACAAGAGACACCCATATAGTCCTACGGGTGTCTCTAGTGTTTAGCGCATGCTTATTTTTAGCACGCGCTAAAAACACTAGCGCACCTTTGTAAAATAACGGCATGTGCTGGCTGGCTCTAAAAAAAACTGGATATTCAATGCTGGCAGCTGGATATAGCATTGAATATGGGGGTTCAACACCAGTGGCAGACATTAACAGGGTTGGCCACCACTGGCTGAATATCAGAGGGGACTTAGATTACTTATTTAACTCTAAAGTCTACCTTTTCCCAAGTTTACACACAATTTCCCAGCAGGTAAAATACTCACCAGGGAAGTTTTCTTCCTCTCTGGAAGTCCTCTCACAACACCACTTCTGGAGTCTGGACCCCTAAATCCATTTTCTTATACTTATCACGTGTATGCTGATCTTGCTCGCTGCTGACAGCTAGCTCTGTACTAGGCAACTTTTCTGTTGGTACTGATATTTGCCTGATGCTTCATTAACTTAGTGCAGATTGAGAAGTTCAGCCAATACTAAATTAGTCATGCTGACATTGCATGGCCTAATATTTGTCTTATGCCAGCATGATTAACAACATCACCATAAACGAGCCATGATGTTTTCTTCATGTTTGTGGTACATTATAGGGCTCATTTTTGAAAGAGAAAAACATCTAAAAAAAAGTGGTATAAAGTAGCCTTTGGATGTTTTTTTCTCACAAAAAATGCCCAAACCTATTGAAACCTATTTTTCAGGTGTTTTTCTATGCTGTTCATCTGCAGTGCATCGAAATCTCAAGGGGATGAGTCGGGGGCATGCTAAGGGTGGGATTTGGGTGAACCTAAGACTTGGAACAAAACAAAACCATGCAGTATGTTCATGGAGATGAGGGTTTCCATCACTCCGACCCCTTCCTTGGAGACCCTGGGCTGGAGGGTGGTTTCTGATCCCTCTGGTTGCCTGGTCCAGTTTTTTTTTTCTATTTTCCTCCCAGGACTTCCAGCCCTCTTCTTTTCTTTATAGCGTTCTCACTCTGGTTGTGCTTGATAGAAGGCTTCAGCTGCTTCTAAAGTACTCTCAGGGGTCAATTTAGGGTGCCACGTCACCCACTGCTTCATAGGCAGAGGTAATCCTTCAAGGAACTGCTCCAGGAGGAGGATTCTTGCGATCTCCGGACCCTTCTTGCCTTCTGGTTGCAGCCATCTCCAAACTACCTCTTTGAGTCAGTAGAAGAAACTCCAGGGATTTTCTTTTACTTGTAGGGACCCCTTCCAGAACCACTGCTGATAGGTCTCTGGAGTGCAGTCCACCCTGCCCTCTCCAAAATGGCAGCTTTTACTTCCACATAGGTGGCTGTCCCAGCGGAATTAATATAATATAAGATATAACATAAGAGTAGCCATATTGGGTCAGACCAATGGTCCATCTAGCCCAGTATCCTGCTTCCAACATTGGCCAATCCTGATCACAAGTACCTGGCAGAAACCCAATTAGCAGCAACATTTCATGCTACCAATCCCAGGGCAAGCAGTGGCTTCCCCCATGTCCTTCTCAATAGCAGACTATGGACTTTTCCTTCAGCAACTTATCCAAATCTTTTTAAAACCCAGATACACTAACCACTGCTACCACATCCTTGGAATACTGTCTTGCTGCTACAGGTCAGTAAATTCCCCAGATAAGCTGGTAATGTGATTCTTTCAAAATTGGTCAGGAAATAGACCGGGCCATCCTCCAGCACCATTTTCTTTAATACTGAAACCAGAAGAGTTGCTTGCAGGCCAGGTGCCTGGACAACCCTCCCTGTTTGGTCCTGAATGCTCTGTTGTAGCTCTACCAGCTGTACAGGTTGCTGCTGTTCAAGATGCGCCTGCATAAACTGTTGCTGTTGTTGCTGGTCCTCCACCAAGGCCTGGAGTAGCCTTTCCATGTTTTTGCTGTATTGCTAATGGCCAGACCCACGCAGTCACCAGTAAACAAAAAATAAAACCTGAATGTTCGGCACTACACATCCCTCTCTAACTAGGGCAATGCTAACCATTTTGCTTAATGTTCTGGCGCAGCACCATTGATAGGCCCAGAGCCCTAGAGGTCATGGATCCAGCTTCCTCAGGCAGGATAAGCTCCAAAGATCCTACTCCTGACACCGCATGTGATACCCTGAGCTGGGGTTTGAATGTGGGCCTGCGAAATAACACATATGGACAAAGGTATATACAGTGGGGGAAATAAGTATTTGATCCCTTGCTGATTTTGTAAGTTTGCCCACTGACAAAGACATGAGCAGCCCATAATTGAAGGGTAGGTTATTGGTAACAGTGAGAGATAGCACATCACAAATTAAATCCGGAAAATCACATTGTGGAAAGTATATGAATTTATTTGCATTCTGCAGAGGGAAATAAGTATTTAATCCCTCTGGCAAACAAGACCTAATACTTGGTGGCAAAACCCTTGTTGGCAAGCACAGCGGTCAGACGTCTTCTGTAGTTGATGATGAGGTTTGCACACATGTCAGGAGGAATTTTGGTCCACTCCTCTTTGCAGATCATCTCTAAATCATTAAGAGTTCTGGGCTGTCGCTTGGCAACTCGCAGCTTCAGCTCCCTCCATAAGTTTTCAATGGGATTAAGGTCTGGTGACTGGCTAGGCCACTCCATGACCCTAATGTGCTTCTTCCTGAGCCACTCCTTTGTTGCCTTGGCTGTATGTTTTGGGTCATTGTCGTGCTGGAAGACCCAGCCACGACCCATTTTTAAGGCCCTGGCGGAGGGAAGGAGGTTGTCACTCAGAATTGTACGGTACATGGCCCCATCCATTCTCCCATTGATGCGGTGAAGTAGTCCTGTGCCCTTAGCAGAGAAACACCCCCAAAACATAACATTTCCACCTCCATGCTTGACAGTGGGGACGGTGTTCTTTGGGTCATAGGCAGCATTTCTCTTCCTCCAAACACGGCGAGTTGAGTTCATGCCAAAGAGCTCAATTTTTGTCTCATCTGACCACAGCACCTTCTCCCAATCACTCTCGGCATCATCCAGGTGTTCACTGGCAAACTTCAGACGGGCCGTCACATGTGCCTTCCGGAGCAGGGGGACCTTGCGGGCACTGCAGGATTGCAATCCGTTATGTCGTAATGTGTTACCAATGGTTTTCGTGGTGACAGTGGTCCCAGCTGCCTTGAGATCATTGACAAGTTCCCCCCTTGTAGTTGTAGGCTGATTTCTAACCTTCCTCATGATCAAGGATACCCCACGAGGTGAGATTTTGCGTGGAGCCCCAGATCTTTGTCGATTGACAGTCATTTTGTACTTCTTCCATTTTCTTACTATGGCACCAACAGTTGTCTCCTTCTCGCCCAGCGTCTTACTGATGGTTTTGTAGCCCATTCCAGCCTTGTGCAGGTGTATGATCTTGTCCCTGACATCCTTAGACAGCTCCTTGCTCTTGGCCATTTTGTAGAGGTTAGAGTCTGACTGATTCACTGAGTCTGTGGACAGGTGTCTTTCATACAGGTGACCATTGCCGACAGCTGTCTGTCATGCAGGTAACGAGTTGATTTGGAGCATCTACCTGGTCTGTAGGGGCCAGATCTCTTACTGGTTGGTGGGGGATCAAATACTTATTTCCCTCTGCAGAATGCAAATAAATTCATATACTTTCCACAATGTGATTTTCCGGATTTAATTTGTGATGTGCTATCTCTCACTGTTACCAATAACCTACCCTTCAATTATGGGCTGCTCATGTCTTTGTCAGTGGGCAAACTTACAAAATCAGCAAGGGATCAAATACTTATTTCCCCCACTGTAAATGAAAAAAATAAGTGGTTTATTAACTGAATCCTGAGGCCTGTTACATCACTGAGCCAGCAACACAAGGTGAAATGCCTCTGTAGTTCAGTAAATGCAGTCTCAAGTTGACTGGCCCAAAACACAGTCTGTGGCTGGTGGGGTAGCCACTCCTCAAACACAGCCTATATGTTCTTTTCGGTTCTTCTCCGAGTTCCAGGTCTGGCTCCAGCCAGACCTCAGAGCAAGGCTTGATCGTGTCAAATCAGGAAACAAAAGTGGCTTACCTCAGCCAGGTCATGATCGTTAGACATAGGCTATAGTGGCATGTGTTGGGGCTGCCATTCTTCCTTCCCTGGGTCTCCTTAACCTCAGTCTGGTCCTGCCTTTTATACTTCCTGGTTCATTTCCTCCTGGGGTGGAACCAGTGAACTTAATGTGGCTCAGGCTATTTGAAGGACTATTCTTAATGGTGAGGGGCTGTGTTCTATAAACCCCCCTCACAGGGGCCAAAATTATCTGCACAAATTCGGGCACACATCCGATTTGCACACGCAATTTAATTGAGCAATGAGCCAATTAGTGCCAATAATTGGGTGCTAACAAATATTGGCATTGATCGGCAAGAATTTGGATTTGCGTGTGCATCTTGCTAAGCACTATTCAATAAAGATCTGCATGGAAATCTTTTAGCATGTAACTGAAAGGGGGCGTGACCATGGGAGGAGCATGGGTGCAGTGGCATCTCTAGAAATTAGTATTTGGGGAGGGAACAAGGACTAAGCTAGGTATGTAGGGTGGGGGGCAAGTCAAAGTGACATTTCCATACATAACCCTCTTCCCCCCCCTCAACTTTTAAATTAGCAATCTTCTATACATAAAAGAAACCCTCCCACTTCAGCCTATTTAAACTACCCGGTAAAACCATCATTATATAACTGATGGCATCATTCAACAAATTCTTATATGTGGATGTGAAGTTTGGATTCTCTACAGAATTGGTCAGAATCTCAATATAAACCTTGACGCTCCAGTTCTATATCCCAAATTCATATTCTCCAACAATGAAACTACCACCTTACAACTGGCCACACAAAAATATATTCAAATTATGACAATCAACTCAGGAACATCACACACTCCTTCCACTGCCAGATAATTTGTTTAAAGTACATGGGTTTTGTTTGTATAGTGATTCTACCACAGTGCTTCTCAACTCAGTGCTTGGGGCACACTCGGCCAGTCAGGTTTTCAGGACATCTACAATGAGAATGCATGAGATAAGGAGGCATTGTATTTTTTATTTATTTATTGCATTTGTATCCCACATTTTCCCACCTATTTGCAGCCTCAATGTGGCTTACAAGCACCTGCTATGGCATCGCCATTCCAGGAGATAGATACAATTGGTGTTACAAAAAAGATTCTGGATGAAGAAAAAAGATCTAAGCAAAGTTATAGAAAGATAAATGTCGGAATAGGGTGAAGTGGTGAGGTGTTGTAATTCGCTATGGGTTCCCGTTGTAGGCCTTATTGAAGAAATAGGTTTTCAAAGATTTACAAAAGGTAGTTATGTCGTTAATCGTTTTCAAGTCAGTTGGTAATGCATTCCATATCTGTGTACTCATGAAGGAGAAGCTGGTCGCGTGTGATAGCTTGTACTTTAGTCCTTTGCAGTTGGGGAAGTGCAGATTAAGAAATTTGCGGGCTGATCTTTTAGCATTTCTGGGAGGCAGGTCAATGAGGTTTAGCCTGTAGCTCGGGGCTTCTCCATGGATGATTTTATGAACCATCATGCAGATCTTGAACGCGATAAGTTCTTTGAGTGGGAGCCAATGAAGTTTTTTTCGTAGAGGTTTCGCACTTTCATATTTTGTTTTGCCAAATATGAGTCTGGCTGCGGTATTCTGGGCTGTTTGAAGTTTCTTGATAGTCTGTTCTTTGCAGCCAGCGTATAGTGCGTTGCAGTAGTCCAGGTGGCTTAGCACCATTGACCATACCAGGGTACAGAAGATGGATCTTGGAAAGAAAGGTTTTACTCTTTTGAGTTTCCACATGGAGTGGAACATCCTTTTCATTGTGTTCTTCACGTGGGTGTCGAGTGTGAGATTTCGGTCTATGGTCACTCCCAGAATTTTCAGGTTGTTTGAGACTGGAAGAGATAGGTTTGGTGTGGATATGGTGGTGAAGTTACTTGTGTTATGTTGTGAGGTGAGTATAAGGCATTGTGTTTTTTCTGCGTTGTTTTAATTGGAATGCAATAGCCCAGGAGTGCATGATTTGGAGGCTTTGATTAATCTCGTTGGTGATTTCATTTAAATCATGTTTGAATAGGATGTAAATCGTGACATCATCTGCATATATGAAGGGGTTGAGGTTATGATTGACCAGTAACTTGGTCAAGGGCATCATCATTAGGTTGAAGAGGGTTGGTGATAGGGGGGATCTCTCTCATGCATCTTCATTGTGGATATCCCAAAAACCCAACTGGCTGAGTGTGCCCACTGCCCAGCACTGCTCTCCCAGGAGTGGAGACCCCACTAGTCCTGAGCATTTTTATTTTTCAAGCAGGCCAGGCGCTTTGAAAAATAGCACAAAACCCTGCAAAAAGGCACTCAAAACCTATACAGAAAACGTACCGAATCATAATAGCCCTAAACCACCTCTGAAGACAGGACCTAGAGCACCAACACAACCTGCTACTGGGAAAGTGGAATAAGATGGACAGTTACATAATCCTACATAGACACCACATCCCACCAGAATCCTTCACCTCAGTTGCAGATGCAGTACATCACTCTCACCTGATACAAAATAGGGAATAGCAAAAAGCATGTAGACAAAAAATGAAATGGAGACAAAAACTGAACGCAGAGATACCAGACATAAAGCAAAGAGAAAGTTAATGGCAAATAGAGTAATAACCAATTCAGGTAAGAATTAATTGTTTGAGATTTTAAAGGTCATTCTTTGTGAGGGTTTGTTGGAATAGGAACGATTTGAGGATTTGGCGGAACCTATTATATTCCTGCATATTTCTTATTTTGGGTGGTAAGGAGTTCCACTGTTTGAAGGACATTTTGACTTTTATTTGCTTTTGCAGAGAATATTTGTTTGACCCATGAGGTAGGTGCACTTTGTACTGAAACGCAGCCCATGTTGGGTCTATCTTAACGAATTCTCCATTGTTCCAGACTTCAGGGCTCATTTGTTGCTTTAGTTTGTGTACCTTGGGACCCTCTCTTTTGCTATTTTATGTTGTATACTAGTGACATTTCCCATGTCGCTATACAGAAACGATAAGTAGTAGTATTTGTAAACAACATTTTATAAAGACACAAAGGGTAAAATTCCATAAATGGCACTCAAAATTGGGTCTCCCTCAAAAAAGAGTCAATATTAAACACATTTATTAATTCTTATACAAAATCTTCCAAATCTTTCAGTCCAATCAAACAGTCCACAAAATTCAAAGAGCCATTCTATCACAATGTCACGTGATACCAATTTGGCTTCATCAGGGTCAGCAGAAAAGAAGAAAGTCTTGCACAGCAATAAATACGAAAAAGGACTGAAAAACAACTTGCCCAATATTAGAACAGCAGTAAAAATTCAAAATTGAATTTATTCACTATCACTGCAGCTGACAGTTCACGGCAGAGGAAGTGAAATCACGTTGGCAGAGAGGGCGGGATGCTAAAGAAGGAAATTGGCTGGTGATTTCTTTGGAGAGGAGTTTGAAGAACTTGAAGTGGGAAGAATTATAATGTCCTAAGAGACACCAGAATTGGACAAACCACCTTCAGCAACCTTAAGTTGCTTATCATTGGCGGCTCTTTTGGGCTCCGTGAATTCGCCCAAATTCGATATGATGCCCAGAAGCTCCATAGTAAGATTGATCCAGCGTTAGAAGAAAAATTAAAAGAGAGCAAGGTTTCCTTAGAATCAGAATATGAGACGTTTGGAGATTAAGCAATACAAACGTCCTCAGATACAACTTTTCTACAAGCTGTTTCACTATCGACTGCAATCATCTGGTATATACATTCTATTAAGAGACTCTGCATGGTGAGAAGACTCCTGATGCAGGCCTTTGTGGCCGAAACACAACTGTGTCGAGTCCTATTCTCTTTTACCCTGCAATATACTTTTGTGTTTAATAAAGTTTTTGAAGTTTTATATTTTTTAGAAGTGTTGTCTTTCACAGTTTTTATTTTTTTTATTTTTTATTTTCTATTTTTTGTTTTTGTCATCTTCACTGCTTTGTCTACTTGACATACCCATGGCCACATCCCATTTCCAGTTATATGCTAGTAAAGATAGGCGCCATGCCTTATAGCAGTGGTTCCCAAACCTGGTCCTGGAGGCACCCCAGCCAGTCAGGTTTTCTGGATACCCACAATGAATATTCATAAGAGAGATTTGCATGCACTGCCTCCACTGCATGCAAATCTCTCTCATGAATATACATTGTGGATATTCTGAAAAACATGACTGGCTGGGGTGCCTCCAGGACCAGATTGGGGAACCACTGCCTTATAGAATAGCATGCAGCCAGATGCACATGCAAATTTCAATGAGTACCAATTTACATCTATAATTGATTAGCACCCAATTATCGGTAGTTAAGAACTCATTGAATTAACTAGTGTGCACATCTCAGGCACGCACACAAATTTAGACTTGCAAAAGTGGGCCCCATTTATAGAATCCAGGGATACTGTAGGTGTCTGTGTCTTTGTAAAATACTGAGGCAAAGTGACAAAAATCACACCTAGACTGAAGCCACATTCATTCAAAGTTGGCCCATAAAGGAGGTAATCACATAAGCAGGTGCCTAGATTTAATTTAGACTCTAGAAAAGCAGCTATCTGAAGCCTCTTTCTTACAGAAAAGTAGGCACCTACTTTTCCTAATTGAATACTAGCATTAGAGGCTTAAAAAACACACACAAACCAGCAACAGAGCTGCTGTAAATGTTTGCACCTGGATTGCAAAAGGACACACATAGATTATAAAATTTTATAAACTCCACATTTGTGTGACCAACCCATGCTCTGCCCAATCTACCCCCCCCCCTGTGAACACCCACCTGCAAAGTATGTGCCATCTTATCTAGTCACATACATACAGAATACAGTGTAGCTGAAAAAGCTCATTTGTTATTTTTTTGTCTATTAGATTGTAAGCTCTTTGAGCAGGGACTGTCTTTCTTCTATGTTTGTGCAGCGCTGCGTACGCTTGTAGCGCTATATAAATGCTAAATAGTAGTAGTAGTACATACCTGTACCTGTTTGCCGTGCCCCCACTCTGCCTGTGCACATACCCAGCATCATAGGTGCAGCCCATCAAATCATGGCACATACTTTTTCACTAGTTGTGGTCTATAAGAGGTCCTTTATATGCATAAGTAGCCACTTGTTTTTATATTGATTTTGATTGTAGTGATTTTATCTTCAATATTTTATGCGTTTATTGATTATTGTTTTCATTTTATGTTTTCTCACCACATGCTCTTGATCTATTATGTATGTCCTTTGTACTTTGTCTTGGAAAAAATGATTATCTAACTCTGAATCATCTTGCCATTCATGTTCACTGCTTTTTCCCAGTCAAATGATGCTGGTTTTTTATAATTATGTGACCCACTTTGAACTGCAAGGTAATAGCGGGATAAAAGACCAATTTATCAATACAAATAACTATACTGCCATTTACACATATTTCTGCTACCTACAGATGACTTCTTACAGAATTACCCCCGAAGTACGCATGTATACGTTTCTAGGTTTACTTTGATTATATGCAGGTACTTTCTCTGTCTCTAGTGGGCTCACAGTCTAAATATTTTGTACCTGGGCAACACTGTAAAGGAAAAGTGTAAATATTTTCTAAAGTGACTTGCCCAAGGTCACAAGGAACTACAGTGGAAATTGAATCCAGTACCCCAGGTTCTCAGCCCATTGCACTGACCATTAAGCTACTCCTCAACTCTGTTATACAGAACGCAAATAAATTATGACTCATGGTCCCTTCAGACTCCACCCCTCAGTACATATAAAAAAGTACATGCCGCCTTGGCCATTCATACTTTTATGTGAATAACCCCTGAGGTAATTTTATAAAAGCTCTTTAACAAGTATATAAAGGCTTTTACATGTGAAAAAAATATTGTATATAAAATAACCCCACATACCTCAGCATATGTAAAGTTGTCATACTAATAAAGTTATCTAAATCTGAATCTTCATGCCATTCATTTTGCCTTCTCTCATTCAGATTCATACTTTATATAGTATTGTTTTCTCCCAACCCTCCAGGAATGTATCTATGTAGAAGTTTATTATACTGACTATAAAAATGATGCCAGTGAGGCTGTGCATATTGCATGCTTTCCTTATAATACCCCAAACCCTATTTCTGGGTAATTAAGCACAAATATGGTAGAAGTTCACCAGTAAAAAGTGATGCAAACATATTTCACAAATAAACAAATAATTAAAAAAAAAAACAATAGCTGTTTGGTTGATGCTGATTGATATTGATAAAGAACATTTTCAATAAACACAAAGGTCCTGCTGTTTAAAAGCTCTTACCAGATAAATGCCACTGAAAATCATTACAGATTGCTTTGGTGCTATTCAGAGAGTGCCCTGGTGGTCTGGGAGTGGAGCCAGAAAATATCTATATAGCAGCAATATTCAGTGCTGGTACCTGAATAATTATATAATCATCTGGGTAACTTAGAATAGCAAAAAAGCTGAATGTCACAGGGGTGGTCAGTGCCGATACCCAAATACCCCCCCATTCTATAAATAGCACGTCGAGTAGTACACATTAAATTGTATACATGGCCAATGTATGTGTGCTAATCAATTAGCTAATGAGCCTATTAGTGTCAATAATTGGCCAATAATGAACAATTATCAATAGTAATTAGCAATAATTGGAATTTACGCGTGCATCTTTTTAGGAATATTCTAGAAAGAGATACATGTAAATTCCAGCATGCATGGCCAAACAGGGGTGCATGACAATGGGAGGAGTGTGGGCATGTCAAGGCCATCAATCAAATTTTACGCATGTGGTTATAGAATTTGGGGGAGAACGCCTAGATTTAACTTTTTACTTGCGTAAATGGCTGTGCCTAAATCTAAGGCATCCACCTGGCCTATGCGCTATGTTCTAAGCCACATATGAATGTAGAAGCAGCGTATAGAATGCTGCTAAGTGTGTAAATCAGACATGCCTAGATTTTAGTCGCCATATGTAGAATCTAGCTCATAGTAGCTGGTAGTGAATAATTGGTGTATGTTTAAATGCTGCAGCCAGTCTTTAAAAGAAACACTGACCGTAGAGTTTAAATATCGACCTGAAAGTTTAAAAACAATTCCTAACCAGGGGGCCCTTTTCCTAAGCTGTGGTAAGAACTAACCTGTGTTTACTGTAAGGTAAAAGGCACTAGCTTGGGGCATGCTCAGGTGTCCCAGGGTAGTTTTATATTCAGCACAAATTACCCATGAGCTAAAAAGTAGAAAATATCTTTTAGCGCTGGTGGCGGGTCTGGGGGCAGAGAGTAAGCATGCCCAGTACTAATCGGTTAGTGCAGCTACAAAATAGCTGTGGGTAAGGCCTCTCATGCTAATGGCCATGCACTAATGGGGAAATTAGCACATGGCCATTAAATAAAATGGAAAATGGGGCCTTTTTACTGCCATGCCAAAAGTGGCCTCAGTGCATGGGAAAGCCCCACTCTGGGGATAGCGCTGACCACTTTTTAGCACAGCTTAGTTAAAGGGCCCCCAGGTTTAAGATTTTAGAATTGAGGGACTGATGCTCAAAAGTCACCGTTAAAAAAGGCAACCGGTGTTGAATTTAGTGATTTCTAAACAGCGACCGATGCACAAAGGAAATTGCATGCAATTGAGATGCACGGAAACTCTGCAAGCGGCTCGGTAGGGAAAGCACCTAGCACTTGTGCAGAACAGTCTCTCAGTAAAAGTCCATATTCTGTGCATGCCCAGTAACCATTTTGTCCTGCTGCCCCTTTCAGCCTACTTGCTTTCCCCGATGCCTCCCCGAATGATTTTGGCAGTCCTTACTTGCTTTCTCTCTGGCTGCCTCCCCAATTAATTTTGCCTGCATGCTTGGAAATCTCCTCCTTGCTTAAGCCCCCCAGCTGACATCATAGGGGCTTTCCCCAGCCGATAGGGGACACTCGAAGAAGTTACATGGAAATACTTTTAAAACAAATAGGAGGAAATATTTTTTCACTCAATGAATAGTTAAGCTCTGGAACTCTATGCCAGAGGATGCGGTAACAATGGTTAGCCTATCTGAGTTAAAAAAAGGTTTGGACAAATTCCTGGAGGAAAAGTCCATAGACTGCTATTGAGACAGACATGGGAAGCAACTGCTTGCCTTGGGATTTGTAGTATGGAGTGTTGAAAACAAAACAGTGAAGATGACTCACAAAAACAGGAATAAAAATAAAAATAAAAAAATAATAAAAATAAAATAGCCCAAAAAATAAAATAATAAAATGAAATGTAAAGATAATCACAGGCTATATATTTAAAAAATAAATACATAAAAAAGACGACAAAAATATGGTAAAAAAACAAACTTTATTAGTCAAAAAATAGCAGGGAGAAAGGGACTCAACACAGCTGTGTTTCGGCCATACAGGCCTGCGTCAGGAGTCTTCTCACTGTACGATGTTTATAGATTCTATCCAATTATTGGAGAAATAAATGTATCTCTTGACAATATTGTAATGATAGTATAGAGTGTTGCCATGATTTGGGTTTCTGCCAGGTACTTGTGACCTGGCTCAGCCACTATTTGGAAAACAGGATACTGGGCTAGATGGACCATTGGTCTGACCCAGCATGGCTACTCTTATGTTCTTATCCCTTCAGTCTTTTAAACTTGCAGGCATTTATTTCCGGTTGCAAAAGAAGATAAAATTGACAGTTAAATAGCAAAAACTAGCATAAGTCCTCTCCACTAGCCTTTCTATGCTTCCCTCTACCTGGCACAAAATTTCTGGCATTGTGCATGTTTTTCCTCCAAAGCATTTCCTTCTCTGCATTGCAAGGGAAATACTTCAATGGGCTCATTGCCATAGATTGTAATTGCGTGTGCAGCAGTGGTGTAGCCACAGGTGGGCCTGGGCCCACCCACTTAGGGCTCAGGCTCACCCAACAGTAGCACATGTTTAGCAGTAGCTGGTGGAGATCCCAAGCTCTGCCAGCTGAAGACTTCCCCCTGATGGTAATGGAGACACGACTCTCCACTGTACTGGCACCTGCGCGTGCTCAGTTTTCAGCGCATGCCTGCTGCAGACTGCCAAGGTGGAAAGAAGCATTTTCCTGCCAGCTGAGATATTTTTTTAGTGGTGGTTTTGGGTGGGGGGGGGGGAGGGGGGAGAACACTTGATGCCCACCCACTTCTTGCCTATGCCCACCCAAAATCTATTGTCTGGCTATGCCCCTGGTGTGCAGCCAAGTCTTCCACATGAGCTAACACCCTCACTGAACCTCTCCTTGAATTGGTGGCCATTAACATGCAAATACAACCTACGGTTAGGCTCCCGGTAGCTTTCTGCGTCGGCCTCTCAATGTGCAATCCATCGAGATCCAATTCAATAAAGTTGTATTTATAAGAGGTTGCAAATTTGTGATTTGTTGGCGCACTTAATAGGGGAGCACCATGCAAGTGGGCTGTGGAACCAGATTTTGGACAAAAAACATTTGTACCTGCCTATACCACTTTGAGGCATATTTTCAAAGCACTTTGGGAGGCTAAGTTCCATAGGTTTCTATGGAACTTTGGGAGGCTAAGTGCTTTGAAAATGAGCCTGTTTGTGTTCAGGGCAATTTTGGTCTCAAAGGTTTAAAAAATGTCCCCGTCCCCCCCTTAATGTTGTCTTGTTTTTATTTTCAAAGTTTGAGCTTTGCCCTACAAAACCCTTCGCCCAATGATATTAAATCTACAGGACTGGTGCTATAAATGACTTGCGATTAGCACCTCAGGAGCACTTTTATTAAATCTCTGTGTCTGCTGTAAATTGATGTAGCCTTGATTGATCCAGCCAGTATGAAGGTCAAGTCTGTAAAGGAGCCTCATTTGCACTCTTACCAGCGAGACTTGTGCCAGCATTTTCCCCAGTGAAAGTTTTGGAAAGAAATCTTGTGCGAAGCTGGTGTAAAACCTCTAATAAATTATTCCCATCTTTGTAGGTGTTGCAGTGTAAGATGTAGCATCTATTTTAGTTTGAGAAGTCCATTGCTAGATTAGGTGAAATGTTCAGCTATTTCCTTCATCTCCAAATTGTATTGTTTCATTGTGCTGAAAAGTTGAAAACATTGGCTTGTCTTTATGGTGGGCAGCAAGCTGCATGGCAAGAGAGGCTGTGTGTAACATGGTGGCAGCCACACTCAGTGCCGGCAACTCACTCCACTCCCTTCCCCCTTTCTGGCTGCTTTTATGCTCTTCCTAATTCTAAAGCCACCGTGTCCCATCCCTTTGCAGAACTTTCCCTGGTGCTGTGTAGGCAGCCTGTTCTTCCAAAGCCTCTTAGAGCAATATGGGAGCATGCAGTGCCCTATTGCTATCGCCCCTGTTCATAAGTACATAAATATTGCCATAGTGGGATAGACCGAAGGTCCATCAAGCCCAGCATCCTGTTTCCACAGTGGCCAATCCAGGTTACAAGTGCCTAGCAAGATCCCCAAATAGTACAATACATTTTATGCTGCTTTTCCTACAAATAAGCAGTGGATTTTCCCCAAGTCCATTTTAATAATGGCTTATGGACTTTTAGGAAGCTGTCCAAACATTTTTTTAAACCTCGCTAAGCTAACTGCATTTACCACATTCTCTGGCAATGAATTCCAAAGTTTAATTACACGTTGAGTGAAGAACTATTTTCTCTGATTCGCATGCCCCCTAGTTCTAGTATTTTTGGAAAGAGTAAACAAATGACAGGTACAAATCAAGGTGGGGTACGCACAGGTAGTGGCGCATGTGGGTTTGTCTTGTTGGGCGGACTGGATGGACTGTGCGGGTCTTTTTCTGCCATCGTCTACTATGTTACTATGTTACCCTGTTCCGTTCAAGTGGTGGGTGCAATGCCTTTGGTAGCTCTAGCTTATGCTTTCAGTGGTCAGCGTACAAGACATACCCAATGTCAAAGATCGCTAAGGAAGGCAATATTTCTATGTGCTTTAGGGCCCTTGTGGGACAGTTGTGAATTCTTAGCACACAGTAAATCATGAGCTTGGCATATTTTGGTCCCATGAAGGAGATATCCCTTTCTTTAAGTGTCCCCCTTTATGCTCTATCTAACCGGGTTGCTGTATCCAAGCTGTCTATAATTTCCATCCCCACTAACACCCCATACTTAAGATGTTTTATTTGCATTGTACTGCCAGTGTAAGTAGAATTCTATACCAGAGTAGGTTGCCTATGTATAGAGTTTTCTGGCTATACTCAGCTCAGGTGAATAACCCCTATGTGAGGGGATATACAGAACACTGTTCCTCATAGTTAAGAAGGATCCTTCAAGTACTGTGAACCACCTTAAAACCCCTAGCCCCACCCAGGAAGTGTGATGGGGGTGTAGCTGAAACTAGGAACTGTAAAAGGCATGGCCAGAGTGGGGTTAAGAAGGCCCAGAGGAGAGGAGCGAAGGCCTGCTGCATACACCTTCACCACATACTTGTGAACCGGAACCCCAACAGCCAGGTAGGCCAAGTTTAACTTGGTCCTTGCAGCTTTGCATGTTGGACTCAGCCTGAGGCAGGCAGGCTGACTGGTGAAATGTTAAGAACTGTACCAATAACTCTGGGAAGCCAGCCCAGAGCCATTCAAGTAGACCAGCTAACAATCCTTATGAGGGCATTCCACGACACTTCTGGCATAGTTTTGCAAGCATCCATGACCTTATTATCCTTTCTAGGTGACTACTTGGTCCTGGAGTACACAATTCATTTCACAATTTTGGGGGGGACCCTGAACAAACTTTGCTGCCCAGGGTTGTGGCGAGGGCATCCAAGCTAAATATGCATCCTTGGATCAAAGAGCCACAAAGACACCATTGCGTTGGCTGGGAAGCAAGGATTTGAGACATCTTGAGTGGACAACCTCAGTGGTTGCACCTAGCTGGCTCACATGATGGGCTAAGGGCTGTTATGCTCTGGATTGCAAAACCTGATGCATTATATGTGACCTAGCTGGTGAACAACATGGCTGGGTCACCACTTGACTTCGGAGAACGTAATTCCCTGGCTAGCATTGCAAGATGGGGAGGTGGTGATAAGGACTGTTTGGTTCATGACTCTGGTGTCCTCCAAAAATTGTGTGGTTTGTTATTTTAATAAAGCTATGGCCTGTGATTCTCCAATATTGGGTTTACCTGATTTATTGCAAATGTTAAGTGTATATATATATATATTTTTTACATTTGTACCCTGTGCTTTCCCACTCATGGCAGGCTCAATGCCGATATGCATATACACATTTGCAGAGTACCAAAGTGTATGTGGTAGGGGGTGGGGATGGTGGAGGGTGGAGGGAGGCTGAATAGAGGGTACATTATTTCAAGCAAAGTAACAGGAATCTGTTAATTTCCTCTTACAATAGCTATTTTATCTACAAGATTTAATTTTGCATAGTGGGGGGGGGGGGGGTTGGGGGGGTGCATCCATTGTATAAAGGTGGAATATAAATAATAAACTATAACTATAACCAATGGTGAGAAATTAATCCGGGAAAATCCTTAATAAATTTAGATCTTCATTAACCAAGTGCAATTACGATAAATACTACATTACAAATAATAATTATTTTCTTACAGGATACCTCTCTGTAAATAGTATTTCTAGTAACTAAGTTTAAGCAAAACAGACCGATTTTACTGGGGTTGTAATCGGCTTTGCTGTTTCCTGAATTAAAGAAAAGATGTTACCTTCCTCCAGGACCTCTCAACCTTTACTCACAGGACGGCTGGCCTTTCAAAGCTTGTGCTACCCAGAGGTAATCAGGTGAGATTTAATACGCTGTTCACCAGCACAAGGTATGGTAAAATGCCCCCCACCCCCACCCCCACCCCCACCCCCTTATGATTGTGACTATGAAAAAAAACCTAATTAAACTGTATGTGTTCAATACATTTTAAACCTGCATTTAGCCGCGTCTACGACCACTGAAAAATAACTGCTTTCTTAATAGTCTCAACAAAAGTGAACTTTTCTCATGCACCTTGTTTTGTTCAATAATGTTTTTTCCGACCGACACAGACTCAGTCTGTGTACAAAAGGGACTAGGACTGAAAAGGCACATTTTCTTGCAAAAAATCATTATATCGCGAATGCATTTAAATTCAGGGTTTAATCCAAAATAACGTTTCCCTGAAGTAAATAAACTAAAAGCTAACATCACGTCTTTAAAGCCAACCCTGAAAGTTGGAAGCAGCAAAGAACACAGAAGCCTTCTATGGATGTTGTTATGCTGTCAACATTCCCTTATCGCCTGCGCATTTAGGCTGAATTAACTGCGAGTTACACAAAATTCACTTACCTTTAAAGGAAACTTTATTTTATATGGAAATGCTTGTTAACGAAGAAAGGATTGCATTAAAACGGGACCTAATGGTGCTACCTGGAGATGAATGGTTTGATTTGCTTTTTATTGCCTGCAGTTTATTGGCCTCATCGCTTGAATTGGAAGCTCTTTTCCAGCAATAAACCATTTCTCCTCAATTTTCCCTGACCTGAGTTTACAATAGTATATCACTACTGTTAAAAGTAAAAACATCTATGTTTATTTTTAAAAAGCAATGTTCCCCTTATTTGTGATCGTTTAGACGACCTTTAATAAAAAAAAAAAAATTGGAACTCAGAATAAAATCATAGGAAAGAAAATGGTATAAGCAGAAATAATATATATATATAGCATGTTATTTTGGCGTGAGTTTCTCGGATTTTTTTTTGTTGAGAAAATCTATTTCAGTTTATTCGAAAGCCGCGTAGCGGGATGTTTTTTTTTAAGCCGAAGTTGTCAGCTTTTTAACTTTGTGTCAGCCTTAACCAGTTGATAGTTGAGAGCTGGGCCAAAACTTCAGATCTGGGAAAAAAAATCCATATTTCCCACGTTCATGTATCCAAATTTTAAAAGCCCGTTTCTAACCTTCCTATTTTAGCTTTCGTGCTATTTGTTATTATTCATGCCTTATCAATTTTAGACCTCCATGTGTAAAACACACAGTCCCTAAATTTTAAACTTATAGACTTAGTACATAAGTGTTGCCATACTGGGACAGACCGAATGTCCATCAAGCCCAGTATCCCGTTTCCAACAGTGGCCAATCCAGATCCCCAAACAGTACAATACATTTTATGCTGCTTATCCCAGAAATAAGCAGTGGATTCCCCCCCCCCCCCCCCCCCGTCATTTTAATAACGAATCTGAAATTAGGGATATGTGAACCGTTTCCCTCAAAGATCTGAAACAAAATTGATTTAACACTAAAATCATGTGAGTGTTTTTTCTTTTAATATCAACATCAGGAACCTTACATGCAGAAAAGTATTGTTTTATTAACAGAAATTATAAGTTTTATACCAAAAGGGGAATTCCTCATTCTGCGCCTATAGAACAAATCTTTATTGAATAAGCGTTTACTCGTTTCAGTTCTGAAATTGGTTTGAGTACATGCAATGAGGTTTTCAGATACGGCATGGCTTTTTGGTAAGCTAACCAGTGAACTCTATCAGTAGTTACTGCTAATAAAATACTTTTTCACTATCCACACTATAATTGGTTTACAGCCTTTTCTGTTTATTTATCCATAAGAGCTGCTGTTAAATGAGTTGGGAGAGCAATTGCTTAATGGCTCTATATTGAGTCAAATGCTCGGTTTCCTTTTTAAGGAAAAAAAAAGCCAGTGGAAGCACATTTTAACGTTAATGGACTTGAAGGGGGGGGGGGGAGGTTTATGATCCTATGAAACCTTACATTTGAGATATGTACTGTAGCATGCAGAATATTTTCAGCTCTGTCAAATTTACAGATATTTGTGTAGTCCCACTACACAGAAACTACTCCCATCTGCAGAATCATCACTGTTTATAACAGGTAGACTTTTTCCACGTTATTGCTAAACTCTTAATTCAAATGGGCATCACAGCATCCTCATTGGCTCTTAAGTTTAATTGCTGCCTAGCTTGTATCTTATTTCTAGAAGAGACTGTAGTATAAACTTATAGATAGTTATTTCTTTCACAATCAAAAGGAAGTATGGAACACGTTTTTATTTGGTGGAGAATCAAAATGCTAAATGAGAGTCAATGAAGCATTTAAATGGATGCGATTTACAGAAATGCGCAATTACACGAGGAGTGCAAAGTAAATATGAAGGGCTAAGGGCTGAGAGAAGCAAACTAAGGAAGTGATCTTTGTCCTGCCCCGGAGCTCTCCGCCTCCTCATAACCTTGTCACCAAGTCAACCAGCCACACATTATCTCCAAGGGTCAACATATTTCCAACCAAGCCACCAGAAAATACCCCTTTCAATAATCAATGGGCTCTCTATCTGGCCCTATATTGATAGCATTGTGATCCCTGCCTGCTAATATCAAACAATGCTCAGAGTGATTCCACAGCAGGTAAACAGGACAAGGGAGGTCAGACTCGGCCACCTTCCCTGTCCCTGCCAGAAATCTCAGGCACAGATGGTCATTTTCCCGGTGGGAAAAAAAACCTGTTCTGTGTCGAAATACGTTGACAGGAACAATGGAAAAAATAAGAAAGTTATAAAAATAAAAGACAGCTATGATGACCGTACATACTATAACAACGTTGCTGAGCAGATAAACACATTATTTATTTCCTAACCTGGACGGGGGTGGATTGTGCAGTGAGCCTTTTTTTCTTTTTTTTTAACTGTATGTGTTTTAAGGTTTTAAATCAATGATATATATAACTTTATTATAGAGAAACAGCGTCTGGTTAATTTGATGGTCGCTGTTGTTATTCTCCAGTGTCCTGGAATGTGTTAAGAAAGGGCTTTTGTAATCTTTGGCCGATACGAACCCACATAGCTGGATATCTTTCATAAATAAAAATGTTAAAAATTAAACGTTCACTCTTTTTTCAAAACTCCCCCCTTAAAATTGTTGTTGTTTTTCTTTTAAGTTTAGAAGGTTTATTTATTTTTTGTAATAACTACTACTAACTGGATTATTCTTATTTTTTATTTCATAAAACAGAACATCATATACAGAGCAGGGCTTGGCAATTTATTGCATTTAAATATAGGAGTAAATAGCGCTGAGCCAGCTTTTAGCAGAACAAACAAACTTGCCAAGTTTCCATCCTGTGCTGAGACCTGGGCGAAGAGAAAGGAGCCCAGCAGCCTGCCCGGGCGGGGTGGGGGGGGGGGGGGGGGGGAGGCAGGATCACGTGACACCCTCTCAGCCAATCCATGGCCGGCGCTGAGAGCAGCGGGCCGTCCAGGTATCCTGGGGCAGGCAGGTAATGCGGAGCTGTCCAGGTCCAGATGGCTCTCCATGCGGGGCACTGAGCTGACTGCGCGCTGCCGCCTCCCCAGCCCCCCTCACTGCCATGGAGCCCGAAGAGCACTATTACACGGCTGCCCAGCTCTACAAGGAACCGTGCGCCTTCCAGAGAGCTCCCGGGCAGGATTACAGCCCCAGCCCCCCGGCCTGCCTGTACATGGGACGCCAGCAGCCGGCCTCGTACTCCGGCCCCCTGGGGTCACTCGATCCAGGCAGCCCCCCGGATATCTCCCCCTATGAAGTGCCCCCTATCACCGAGGACCCCGGCATGCCCAGTCTGCACCACCTCCACCACCACCACCACCACCATCCCCAGCAGCAGCTCCCCCACCCCCAGCAACAGGTGTTGCCCTTCCCGGATGGAGGGGAGTCCGGGATCCTGGAGGAGCGCGGTAGCATCCAGCTGCCTTTCCCGTGGATGAAAACCACAAAATCCCACGCCTGGAAGGGTCAGTGGGCAGGTAAGAGCGCCTGGCTTTAGCAGCCTCCTCAACTCAGTCTGATTTTCCTTGTCTTGCAGTGCACTAACTACCTCCAAACTGCCTACAGCAGTTCTTTTAAGGTCTATATTGTTGAGATGTGATGAACAAACACATAATAAATACATGCAAATTGCACTTCTTCTACTACAAATGCTACTCTTAGAAAAGCCACCTCCGATTCCGGTTTATTTGATTCCTCTAGGTGCACAACCTGATATTATTATTATTATTATATTACAAAGCTATCGCGTCTCCATTACGCAAAGAAACTATGAAATAATGACTTTTAGCTTTGCACGGAAGAAAGTATTGCATTAAATAGTTAAATAATATAATGTTCCCGTGTTGTGTCAGGTCATAAGCACAGTGTGTCACATACATTTGCAATATGGATAAAATATGTCCTCAGTGAGAAGGCAAGAGAGAAGTCATTCTATATTTATATAACATTAGTAAGTTACATTTTGAGCCCTGACAGTCTAACCTGATTAACGTATTATTTTGTTTCCCTATGGCAGTCACCTGCTGCTCTATCCGATTCAGAGAAGCCAGATTGCTAATTTTTAAATTAGAAATCAAAATCGGTTACTGACAGAACAAGGTACACAGACCAGTGGATGATAGGTAACAAGAATGAAGGGACTCACCAGCCTTTTCTTTTAGATGATTTCTTGACATGGCCCATGGCGGCTTTTTGCTTTGCTTCAGGACACCTTTTCTGGCCTTCCTTCTTCTTACCTTTTAGTCCTTTGCCCCAACCTATGATATGTTCGGTTTATTTTCGCACTGTTTTTACAAACTATTACAATACAAGTATAACACTTTCGCTTTCCCACAGCAAATAAAATATAAGCTACATAAATATTTCCCTGTGGAAATCTGCAAGCTCCCTGAATGAAAAAAAACCTATAAAACTATTATTTAAAAAAAAAGACAAATTTTCTAAAGGTGCCTTAGGAACTCACCAGATTGCAGAAATGTTTCTTGCCATTTTGTGAAATGGAGTAATAAGATATGAGTAATCAATACATCATGGAAGAATTAATTAGTGGCTACCATTCTCATTTCCAAGCCTTTCCTAAACTTCTTCAGGTTTGATGTTGGTAAGGTAGCTCTGAAAATAACACTGTGGTGCCATATTTTCTGTTCTCCTTGCTCTTTATATTCCATTTTATAATTGTGGGATGTTTTAGACCAGGTAAAGCTGAGGGGGTCTTTTACTAAAGCTTAACTCGAGATATCTACAGCAGGGCCTATTTTATTCCTATGGGCCCTGCTGCAGATAACTCAAACTACACTTTAGTAAAAGACCCTCTGAATTCATTAGAATTATTTTATGAGCTCCAGTACTTTCCATTCCTAGCATTATGCTTAAGAGATGCCGAATAACTCATTTTCAAAGCACTTACAAAGTTCCATAGGCTACTATATTGATCCAATTTACTCTGCTAAATTTAAATCTCTCCATGGCCACCATTTGTTACAGAAAACATAACAATGATACGAATAACTTCATTTTAAGGATCTTATATTACTGATACAGTAAATTGATACAATTAGCTTTTTAAGAAGTTAGATGGGAGTAAAAACAGGTTACCCCAAAACACTATTGCTATACCAGCATGAATGGATATTGTAATATGATGCTCTAAGGGGTATGTTTACTAAGGTGCATTAGCATTTCTAACGTGCCCTTAAATTAGGTTCATTAAACGCTAACACACCTATACATTTCTATGGACGCATTAGCATTTAACACGCGTAAACCATTTATGTGCATTAAAAATGCTAACACGACCCATAGCATGCCTTAGTAAAGAAGCGTAAATAAGAGACCATAATGTCTAAAGTTTATTCAATTAGATCCAGAACATTGGAATTAAAGTGAGGAATTACTAGGAAAATATTACTTACGAAAAACTGTGATTTGGAAAGCGAGCTCTGGGATAGGGCACCTTTAGAAAAGTTTGCAGCATATTTTGCCACCATATTGGAAGCCTAAATATAAGCGATAAAACATATATCTTTAACCAAACATGTAATTGGTAATGATACTACCAAGAAACGATCATGCTGCTTTGTCCTTATTTGGCATCTTCCAATTTTTCAACCGTGTATACTAGTAACGTTCGGGATTAGCTCAAAAGAAGCCGTCAGCCATTCAAATGTAGACCTACTGAAAGTTCAACGTGCAACAATGTGTCACTCTATCATCTCACTGTGTTATCGTATCCTGCACCTTACACACTTTTTTGTCACACCCACAGGACAAACATCCGACTAATCATTTTGTTCAAATAGACTTTTGAAAATGTATATTTTAGTAATATGAGGGTTATTATCTGCCCTCTAAAATAATGCTCAGAGTTGGAATATTTAGCAGAGATTTTTTCCCCTTTGCATTAGTTAGCACTTTCGTAGACAGAAGACATTTTACTCTAAACATTTAACTCAAGATAAAATAACACTGGTTCTATAATCTAAATGTGTTAAATCCAGAATATTTTTGTCCTCTATTTTCTGTTCACACACATCTTCTGTGGTTATTAGCACTGGCCCCAATTGTAAAGAACTCTGTTTACCACATACAGATAAAACAACGTATTTATTCATTTATTAGGATTTATTTACCGCCTTTTTGAAGGAATTCACTCAAGGTGGTGTACAGTAAGAATAGATCAAACATGAGCTACAGGCAATTACAGCAGTAAAAATATTCAGACAACAATACAAAGTATGGCATAGTATACTATTTACAATGTCAACACAATATGTAATAGAACATTTTAATTGGTAGTGAAGGGTAAAGCAAAGATGGAACATATAGATAGGTAAGAGAGTAAGAAGAGTTAGAAAGTAAGGTGACTGATTTAAAGAAAGTTCCACATGAGGTCAGAGAGATGGTCAAATATTATCTCAGCTAGGGTAGGAGTAGATAAACCCAAAGCCTTTCCTCAGATTTGTCATTGCATTGAAGTTTGCTGCAAAAATGCTTTTTACATGATTTTCTATTTTTCTATTTTTTAATTATTTTTCTTTTTTAATATCATGATACATTATATTATTTAATTAATGCTGAATTGCATTCTTTCTCTTGAGAATGATATGCATAATGAGGTGTCAAGTTGTTCCTAAATTGTGAATCCTGAACCCCAAAAGGGGGCATAGAATTAGTAGATATGACAAGACTGCTGTAAAACTAAAGGTAACTGAGCCCCTCTCACCCCTAATATGCTGGCTAGGGATTGGGGGGGGGGGGGGGATTATACAGTGTTGGTGCCTCTCCCAAGCCTAGAATCCAGGGCAGGTGCCCATCTCAGCCACTCCTTCCAAAGGTCCTGGATGGGATCATAAGAATCGAAACTGATCCCCTTCCCGATCTCCACTTCACTGGCAGTGGAAATGAGTGCATATTCATAGCCCTACTACTCCCTCCTCTTCCATCTGCGGGGCTTCCTTTCGGTGCAGAGGAATAGGGTCTGTGGGCATACAGTGACTCATGGAGTGATGCTTCCATCATCCCCTACTTTAGGTGAGTCAAGGAAAGGAGTAGGGTAAAGGACGGTAGAGGGAGAGGAGGTGGAGTGGAGGTCAGATCGTTTGTTCAGGTTGGCATCTGGATCATATGAATTTTCAACTGTTAAAATGAGGTCATAATGGATATTTTCTTACTTTGTCTTATCTATCTATATGTTCCATCATTGCTTATACCCTATGCTGTCTATTAAAATGTGTTATTGTGTATTGTATTGGCATTGTAATGTACCATACTATGCCATATTTTGTCTTGTTGTTTGAATATTTTTACTGCTGTAATTGTCTATTGCTTATGTTTGACTTATTCTTGCTATACACCGCCTTGAGTGAATTCCTTCAAAAAGATGGTAAATAAATCCCAATAAATAAATAAATAAATAAATAAATAAATAAATAATAAAAGGTTTAAGAAGCACTGCTGTAGGGGTCTGAGGGGGTCTTTTACTAAAGATTTGTACAAGTTATCTGCCATAGGATCCATTTTATTCCTATGGGCCCTGCTGTAGATAACAAGTGCCAACCTTTAGTAAAAGCCCCCCTGAGCATTCTTTACTGATATATGATATATGACACGAACACGGTTTTCTGGTTGTTGTTTTTAAACCAGAGATTTAACCCTCTTGCTTTCGATGGGATCCGGTTGCAGGAACCGGATCCCTTCGTCTCCTGCTATATCGCATTCATTTCTGAAACTCAGTCAGAAGATCAAGAAAGGATGGTTCTGAGCGCACATCTCCTCAGATCCGATCATTGTTAATGTTTATGGTTATGTTTATTACGATTTGATTAAAAAATCTCCCTTTTTTACAAAGCAAATTGGAGCGTTGAACAATCAAAAATTAAAAGTAAGAAGGAACTCCATAAAATACAGGAAAAGATCCAGCAGTCACTCAATGCAGTCATCCAAAAGGAAAGAGAGGGGGAGACAAAATAAAATCAGTAAAAGAATCATCCTGCTGTGATTGGGGAGAATAAGTCTATGATCGTTTATTGAACAAAGTAGTCAAGGGAGAGTAAGGAATTATCAATCTGGCTAAATAGTCTGGAAGACCAGTGTGAATGGCTTTAAAACTCAAGGTCAGAATTTTAAATTGACTTCTCTGTTCTATGGAAAGGTAATGAACTTTCCGAAAGTTCTTGTTTACTGATCTTACCAATAGAAGCATCGTATCAAGGCAATTTACAAAAAAAATGCATAAATATTAACACACAGACAGAAGATCTTGATTACCCTTCTCACCTTGGTCTTAGCTTAACTGCCCTCACCTCTTACCCTCTTCTCTATGTTTATGTTTATACATTCTTCATATATGGCCTTTGCACACTATGGGGTTCACTTTTGAAAGAGAAAAACATCTAAAAATGTGACATAAAGCAGCACATAGGTGCCCCGTATAAGAGGCTTATCCTCCCCAGCCCAATCGTGGACTTCTGTTTTTTGTGACCCCAAGCTCGCCCTCCCACCCTCCGTGCGCGTTTTATCTTTCTTACTTCCGTGGCAGCAACGTGACGTCTCTTCCATGGAGAGTACGGAGGTAAGCTCCGCCTATGGCAGCGACGTGACGTCGCTTCCACGGAGACGAAGGTAAGCTCCGCCCCCTTTAGCCTCCCCAAAACAGTTGGCTACCGACCATCTATGAAGCAGCATTTAGATATTTTTCACACCAAAACGTCCAAATCAGTATTTTTGAAACTCATTTTCAGACTTTTCTATGTAGTTCATCTGCAGTGCATCCAAATATCAAGGGGGCATGTCTGGGGTGTGATAAGGGTGGGATTTGGGCATTTCTAAGACCTGGATGTTTTTCAGCCATAATGGAACAAAACTAAGATGTCTTGAGCTAGACCTGTTTTCATAATGACTAAGCCCCAAAAAAGTGCCCTAAATGACCAGATGATCACTGCAAGAATAAAGGCATGACCCCCCTTACTCCCCCAGTGGTCACTGACCCCCCCTCCCAAAAAAAAGAAACAGTACATACCAATCTCTGTGACAGCCTCAGATGTTATAGCCATTCCTGTTAGAGCAGCAAGCAGGTCCCTGTAGTAGCCTAGTGGTCGGTGCAGTGCACTGTGGAGAAAGGGACATAGGCCCATGTGCCACTCTAACTGTTACACTTGTGGTGGAAAGTGTGAGTCCTCCAAAACCCAGCAAAAACCTACTGTACACCCAAGGCCCTTAAAAGAAAAGGCCCCAAGTACTTGAAGAACAAGATCACTCTGTACACACCTCCAAGGACACTAAGGTCCTCCCAAGGAGTATCCCTAATCATACCCAAGGCATATCCCTAACCATACCCTATCCAAAAGATGTGATACCTGCAAGTGAGCCTTCTCCGGAGCAGGGGCATAGCCAGACACCCAATTTTGGGTGGGCCTGGGCCCAAGATGGGTGGGCAGAAGAACCTCGCCCCGTCCCACGGGTGATTTGGTCTCTCCTCTCACCTGCATGCCATATGGTCTCTCAAACATCCCCCCTCTCCCGTATACCTTTTAAATAGCAGATTTTCACCAGCAGCGAGCAGCAACTAATACACACTGCTCATGTTGGCCCCCACACCCTTCCCTCTGATGCAGCTTCCTGTTTCCGCCTAGGCAGAAATACATGAGAAGGAAGGCTGTGGGACCGGTGCGAGCAGTATGTATGTCACTGCTCACTGCAGGCGAAGATCTGCTATTTACAAGGTGTGCAGGAGGGACACTTGTTGGGAGTTTTCGGCTGGTGGGGCTATGCCACTGCTCCGGAGTAGCCCCCACACTCTGGAATGCAGTCCCTGAAAGGCTTTGCTTAACACAAGACTATCTCTACTTCAGGAAGCAGGTGAAAGCTTGGCTCTTCAACCAGGCCTTTAATGGAAGAAGTAACTAACCTGTTAATCACACACACACACACACACACACAAGGAGTGACACGGGCTGCACATACTGCAGCAGGACATGTTTATCCAGTCTTACCTTAGCTGAGATAATATTTAATCACCTCTCTGACCTCAAGTACACCTTTCTTTAAATTAGTCCCCTTATTTTCTAACTCTCTTACCTATCTGTATGTTCCACCTTTGTTTATACTCTACACTGTCTTTTAAAATGTTTTATTAAGTATTGTGTTGACATTGTAAGTAATATACTATGCCATACATTGTATTGTTATTTGAATAATTTTACTACTGTAATTGCCTATTGCTTATGTTTGATTTATTTTTACTGTACACTGCCTTGAGTGAATTCCTTCAAAAAGGCAGTAAATAAATCATAATAAATAAATAAATACAGATAATACCCGCAGCCATAAGGGCTATTGTAGTGGTGTACAGTTGGGTACAGTAGATTTTGGGTAGGTTTTTAAAGACTTACTGTACATTATAAGTGGATAATGGTGAGATGTGTACCTGGGAGCTTTTAGGTGAAATCCACTGCAGTGCCCCCTAGTGTGCCCCACTGCTCTGTAGGGATGCCTGTGTGGCCAGTCTACTAAGAATGCTGGCTCCTTCTACGTTCCAATGGCTTGATTTTGTGTGTTGTTCACTTGGACTTTTTTTTTTTTAATGGACCAAAAAGCTAACATAGTAAGTGACGGCAGATAAACCAAAACATCTAGCAAGTGACATTTTTGAAAAAAAAAAGATCAATGTTTTGCTGTTTCAAAAATGGCTATATTTGCTATTTGGATTCTGGATGTTTTGAGCAAAATGTCCAAAGTCTGACTTAGACGTCACATCAAAAATGCCCCTCTTTGGTATCAAGGCAGTTTACAAACTCAAAACAATAATAGAATACAAAGGAACTATAATAAATATAATAGGAAAGAAGCCCTAGAGGCTTAGGGAGATAGAGCGTAGAGCAGTAGGAACAGGGGAAAATATACAGAGAAGAGGAGCAACCAGGTTAGCAGATAACAGAGCAGAATTCCAGAAATCAAATGCCAAGGCAATATGTCTACTTTTGCTTAAAGCATGGAGAACAAATATGTCTTCAACAACTTTCCGAAGTTGCTACAGTCTGTTTCCATCCAAATCTCGTTAGGGAACTTGATCCACCATGTAGGTACCATAACTGAAGGCATCCTACTTTATAACTTGGAACTTTTCACTTCTTTCTATGTTGATATGTGGAGCTGAAGTTCTGAGCCTGCTCTGAGGATGTGGTTGGCGTGCATACCATTTTAACCTTATTTCTAAATGCTTTGGTTTCTATCTCTCACTGCTATAACAGGCATCATTAGCATCTTATAATAGGACTGTGCAGGCAAAAAATTCTATTTTGTTCAGTTTCCTCTTTCATTTGCAGTCTTTCCCTTTTGTTGGCTTGTTTAATTGTTAAAGCTTTTCATTCCTGATAGTTTTTATTTTGGTGTACTGTCATTAATAATGACTGCAGTCTGCCCAAACACAAAACCATCACACTTCCAACTCCCCCTGAGCACAACCTGATCAACCCTTAACCCCCTCCAATCCCCCTCCCCCAGATATCGGCATCACCCCATTCCCCAGATGTTAGCATCATCCACCCTATCTCCTCTGATCCCGGCCCCAACTCTTACCAGGGTTCGGAGTGATCCCCAGTAATTCCTGCCCATCACTGTGCCAAGTTCAAAGTGGTACCTTTGACCTGTAGTGGTATTTACAGTTTATTTGGCAACTTAACCCTAGCAGTAGTACTTCTAGATTGCCACTAGGAGTCAAGGGCACCATTTTGAACCCAGCACAGTAAAGAGCAAGAGTCATAGGTAAGAGCTGGGGCTGGAATCATAGGGTGAGGGTGATGCTGACATGTAGAGGGATTTGCATGGGGTTGGGGTGGGTTGAGTGATGATCTGAGCGTTTGGGTTGGGGTGGTTTGCTGGCCCTGAAGGGCTAGATTCTATATATGGTGCCAAAAAAACATTATTCTTTAAGTTACGTTTAAAGTTAGGTGCAGTTTATAGAATAGCACTTATGCTAGGGAATCACAGCTCACTTTAGACACAGTCATTTGCACCAACTGAAACGTGGTAAACGTACACGCCTACATTAGGCGCATATCCCCATTATTCTATAAAAATGCATGTTAATTTTAGGAATGCCCCCATTCTGCCAATGACCCTCCCACTTCTGCGCCCCTTTTTTAAATTGCACGTAAAATTTAGGTATGTAAAAGTCAATTACATTTAATTAATGCCAATAATTGCTTGTTAAAAAGCCAATTATTGTTGCTAATTAGATTGCTATTTAATTAAATTGCACGTGTACATTGGGTATGCACTCAAATTTGTCCAAATGGTGGTATTCTTAGATACCTTTACAAACTCATTAAAGGCATTTCTTTAGAAAACATTTTTTTTAAACTTTATGCACCAATGTAACCCTCTCAGAATTCTCTGAGGGAGATTAAAAGACTCTCCAGTATGAAATAGTCCTCAAGACATTCCAAACAGGAATAGAGACTGGCCTAATGGTTAGTGCAATGGGCTGAGAACCCACTGCAGCTTCTTGTGACTCTGGATAAGTCACTTAACCATCCATTGCCCCAGGTACAATACTTAGATTGTGAGCCCACTAGGGACAGAGAAAGTAACTGCATATAATAAATGTAAATCGCTTTGATTCTACCACAGAAAAGGTGATATATCAAATCCTATTACCCTTACAAATTAAAGGGGGAATTCTATATATGGCACCTTAAAAACTGGCAATGAAAAAGCACATTGTTAGCGTGATTCTATAAACTATGCCTAAAACCAAGCCTAAATACCTACATGTATTCTATAATAGTATGCATAGTTGTTATGATTCTGCTAAGACAGGCAGGGGAATGGCTGGGACTCGCTTCTGATTGGCCTGTTAGGGATTGAGCTGATGTCTGAGGCAGCAGACGTCAGAGGTCAGATCTATTTAAGCCTACCTCTCCCTTCGGTCTATGCTTTAGCGTTTGAGCCCAGTCAGATAAAGTCTGTTACCCTCTCTCTGTCTGTGCTAGTAGCACACCCTGCTTTCTTGGGAGTTGTTTTCTCCTCTCATTGCTTGTAGCTTCTCTGTGTGCTGGTTGTTCCAGCATATGCTTGTTTGTTTCCCTAGCTAAGCTGCTTTCCCTGATTACCTTGCTTCCCTGCACCTTTGGGTGCTCTGTCTGCTGTGTGCTGCTGAGTTCTGGTAGGAACACTGTTTGTGTTTTTCCTTTGTTAAGCTTTAACCTTTGACTACAGTGTAAGCCCTGCTTCTTTCTGATGTGAGTGTTATTAGCAGCCCTTCCCTTTAGCCTGCTTTAACTGATTACCTTGCTTCCCTTCACCAGTGGCGTACGAAGGGGGGGGGGGCGGTGGGGGCAGTCCGCCCCATGTGCACGCCGCTGGGGGGTGCTGCGCACCTGTCAGCTCCGCTCGTTCCATGCTCCCTCTGCCCCAGAACAGGTTACTTCCTGTTCCGGGGCAGAGGGAGCATGGAACGAGCGAAGCCGACAGGCGTGCGGCACCCCCCTAGCAGGTAAAAATGCACCCGGGGGGGGGTGTCCTTTCTCCGGGGGGAGGTGTCCTTTCGCCGGGGGGTGGGGTCGCTGCACCTGGGAGGGGGCGCATCGGCGATCCACCCAGGGTGTCAGCCACCCTAGGAACGTCACTGCCCTGCACCTATGCAGGACGTCAGACTCACAGAAACAGAAGCCTGTCCTTGCAGATCAGCAACGCAGCTGTGCCATAGAAGAGGACTTCGGCTGGCGGGGGTTGGGGACCCCGCCAGCAAAGGTACCCGATGGCAGTGGCAGCGGGGGGCCAGGGTCAAATCTACGGGGGCACATGCCCCTGTGGCCCCACGTACCTACGCCCCTGCCCTTTACAGAGTAGACTTCATGCTAATTCCTGCATCCAACTTTGGCCATGAGCACTTATTGCCTTCTGAAACTTGGTGTAAACCCTAGCACACAAGTTGGGTGTGCAACCCGGGAATTCTATATCACACTTACATTTTGGGACTGCCCCTGACTCACCCATGCCCCTCCTATGGCCATGCCCCTCTTTGAGTTGTGCATGAGACACTTTGAGCATACAGAGTTATTGAACAGAGCTTACACAGATATATGCAGCAATACAAATGAGTTCTAATGTTAATAAATGATTGTTAGTGGCTCATTAACTAATTACTTTACTTGTGCATCTGCTCAGAGCACCCAAATTTGGGTGACATTTATAGAATTTGGGGGTATGGGCTTAGGGCCAGATTCTATATATGGTGCTTAAGAAATCTGCAGAGAAAACATTCCATCTAAGTGTACTCTATAAGCAGCACCTAGATTTAGGTTCAGTATATAGAATATGCTAAGTTGATATCCTAGGGCCTAAAACTATGAGCATCAATTTACACCAATAAAAACATGTTTTGTTATAGAATATGTCCCTCTGCACCTAAATCTACATGCCAGGATTTAGGTGCAGAGGGACATATTCTATAACAAAATGTGTAAATTTTGGAAAATCCATTTCCCCAACCATAACCATGCTCCTTTTTGACTATGCGCATTAAAGTTTAGGTGCAGTGCATTACAGAATACACTTAGGGAGCTATGCATGTAAATTCAAATTATTGCCAATTAGTGCTCATTATTGAGTGTTGTTAAAAATGCTGATTGGCTTGTTAAGCCAATTAAGTTGCATGCATAGTTATGGAATGCGCCTGAAGTTTGATGCTGAACGCTAGGCGTGCTACATAGAATCCAGGGGTTAGTGCTTTGACTATCACAAGCAGAGCTGACTTCAGACTTCCTTTTAGAAAGACTGTGGGGGCCACTCTGAACCTGGTTCTGACCCATGTCAAAATGTGGAATTTGCTTTGTAATGAATTAAATACTCAATCAAGAAAATTGTTACTGATCCACTTCTGCCTCCAGTGGTCTCACAGAGTAAATGTAGCTATTTCTTCTGCTTCCCTTTCTATTATTCCTTACTAGCTGTTAAGCCCGTTAAAACGGGTGAGATTTCCAGCTACCCTCCTCACCGCCGCTCCCTCCCCCTCCGTGCTGGGCCCCCTGCACTGACCTGACAGCGCCTCTCACCTTAGTGTGAAAGCACTGCAGACAGCAGCAGATCACTCTGCTGCTGCCTGCAGCGCTTCCACATGGAGGTGAGAGGCGCTGTCAGGTCAGTGCAGGGGGCCCAATACGGAGGGGGGCGGGAGCGGCGGCAGGGATGGGGGGAGGGTGGAGGTTGGTGCGTGCGTTGTTTGTTTCCAGGCTCCAGCGGCAGCGGCAGCGTCTGACAGTCCGACTCCATTTCCCTCTCTGTTCCACCCTCTGACGTCATCACTTCTTGACGTGAGGGCGGGACAGAGAGGGAAGTCTCTACTGCGCATTTGCAGGTGAGTTGGTCACTTGCCATTTATATGTTTGATTTAGCTTTTGATGTCTGGGATGGCCATGCTTTTTAGGGGAGCAAACCCCCCCCCCCCCCCCCACATCCTAAACAATTGTGAACATATTCTCAAAAATACACCATAAAATTCTCATTCTACAGAAACCTCTTATTATTAAATGAGAATTTTATGAAGTATATCTTTCATTATGTGTTCATATTTTTAAACAATTCCTTTGAGGTTTACACTGTATAACATTCAACTTGGAATAATTTTGCAGGTTTTCTGGGGCATAGTTACATCTTCTTGAGGGGGGGGGGGGGGTTCTTTGTTAACTAGTTCCTTTACCCTCCTGCTTTGATAATGGCCCTCACCTAATCATATCCCAGTGAGAACAAAGTGGAAAGACATTAACGTGTGCTGGGCTTGTTCCCAGCACCCTGATTAATGGGGATGAGCCTCGTGCTAACTGGGGATTCTGGCATGGCGGGCCTGTGGTTGGGCCTAGCTAGAGGTAGCCTTAATTTAAAAAATAAAAATACCTTCAGTCTAAACTCCTTACCTGAGCACAAATGTGATTGGTTAGCTTACCAGTGTTTGTTTTATGATTAGCCAGTGTTTTTTCAAATTAAGAGTAGCAAAAAAATTCAGAATCCTGATTGGCAAAATAATGTTTGGGATGGGGATTTTCCTTATTCTTTAAGGGTGTGCCTCTGAGGTGCTAGCTTCTCTTGTTTCTCAGAAATGGCTTTCTCTCCCTCCACGCCCAATTTTGATCATAACTAGTGTCAGGTTGCTCTGATGATAACTTTATATTTGTCACAGCATTGGAGAATACCAAAGCCAAATTGTTTTAGGTACTGAACAGACGTTAAGTTATGGGCTTTTAATTTTCACCAGGTGATGATCATTCGGACCCCTTTTCTATGAGTTTCAACCCAGTCTTTGGCGTGAAGGTCCATGCCAGCTCTTCAAGCCCTTGCCGAGCATGGCAGGGCACAGTGGGTAACTTCAGGCTATCCAACTTTGGACAGCAGGCTAGCTTTCAACTTGTTTAATTTTAGTTATTGTATCTATGCTCCTTGCTTGGGTGAAATATATTTGTAATATTCAGTTTATTATAATTTACAGTAAATGAAGCTGCGGCCTTGTTTTAAATTGAGTGTTTGTTGCTTTATTTTAACTTTACAAGCTTATTCTCAAGTAATAGGTGAATTGTACAAAATGATTTGGGCTCAACCACAAGGGATGTAAGTTTGGGACTGCTGTGCTAAATTTTGATATTCATAGTTGAGCTATCGAGTATTAACTTAATGGTAGAGAATAAGTTCATTCTTAATTAAGTATCACGGATCAAGGGAGTCTCCAGGGCCGGTCTTAGGCAGAGGCGACCAAGGCGGCAGCATAGGGCCCCGCGCCTAAGGGGGCCCCGCTCAGCGTGCCTCAACTCTGCCTCGTGCTTCCGCTCCGACCCGGACCGGGACCGCATCGAGTCACTCAACCTCTCTCCAGCCATAGGCAGATAAAGCATTCCTGGCATACCTTGTACACTGTAGCACTGTGCTGGATCTTTTCTTAATATTTTTCCTTATTTTCTCCTTTGTTATGAGAATTGGAACTACTAATTGTAGTGGACTTGAACTGAATAATTTCTGGGGAGGGGAGATTTCATGATGATAGCATTGTGCTTATTATTTCAATCAGTTTTTTTGTACAAGTTTAGCTTCATTTGTCTTTATTTGAAATTTCATAAATAGAAACTATTTCTAAAAATGGAATAATCTTATCAATGGGGTGGAGCTAGGGTGGGGCGGGGCTAGGATGGTCTGCACAGGGCCCCGCACTTGCTAAGACCGGCCCTGGGAGTCTCACATCCCCTGTTAATGCCCCGTATAGTACAGATTCTGATTCTCAGTCAAAAGGTGAAGAAGGGAAAGTCCTCAGCGCTTGATTCAAACCTTATAACTTAGCTGGAAAGACTACTACTTAACATTTCTAAAGCGCTACCAGGGTTACGCAGCGCTGTACAATTTCACAAAGAGAGACAGTCCCTGCTCAAAGAGCTTACAATCTAATAGGAGACTAAAAAGACTCACTTTGAAAATCCCATACTCGCTCCCTCCTTTATTTTATTTTATTTATTTATCTATTGCCTTTTTGAAGGAATTCACTCAAGGTAGTGTACAGCAAGAATAAGTCAAAACATAGACTGTAATAGCAATAAAAATATTCAAACAACAATACAAAGTATGGCACATTATAATTTATTTATTTATTACATTTCTATCCCACATTTTCCCACCTTTTTGCAGGCTCAATGTGGCTTACATAGTACCGTAAACAGCATTAGCCGATTCCGGTATGAACAAGGTGATATTGAGGTACATGTATGGTAAAGACCATGGGGGGGGGGGGGGGGGAACTTAGAGAGGGAGAGGAAGGATTAAGATATGTCCAGTTACGGTCTTCGGTTACATTATGTCGCTGGTATCCTTTGCCAGTCAGGATTTCAGGATATCCAAAATAATACATTACAATGTGAATGCAATACGCAATAAAACATTTTAATAGGATAGGGTATAAGCAAAAATAGAACGTGTAGAATGGTAAGAAAAAGTAACCAGAGTTAGAAAATAAAGGGACCAATTTTTTAAAAATGTTTCACGTTCTCCCTGACCCCTCTCCGCTATCCAAAGAAGGGGACTTCATCTTTCTCAGCCTATTTCCACAACTGCGGTGCAAGGCACTTGTGTCACAGGAGCGCAAACAAGGAGCAGGTTGTGCTCCCTATGTGCTTCTTGGAGCACCTCCTGAGGCACCTTTGAGGGCAGTTTTGCAGTACTTTTAATGTTGCTTTTAACTTTCTTTTACACATTTTTAAATTAATTATTAATCTTTTTAATAAGAGGTTTAATCCTCCTGCTTTAATAAGTTTAATAAGTTATAGTGTCTCCAGTGTGGTTCGATGACAGGGAGTCAACCCTTCCGTTTCATTCAGAGGCACTTTTACTAAGCCGCGTAAGCATCTGTGCATGCCCAGCACATTCCAAAATGGAGTTACCACACAGCTAGCTCTTCTGGTAATTTTATTTTTGCTACGCATCTGATACACATGACCGAAAAATAATTTTTATTTTCTGCCGCGTGTATCGGACGCACGCCAAGTGACATCTGGCGCACATATGTCATTACTGCCCGGTTACAATGTGAGATTTTACCGCTAGGTCAATGGCTGGTGGTAAGGTCTCAGACCCAAAATGGGCACGCAGCAATTTTCATTTTGCCGCACATCCATTTTCGGCAAAAAATTTAAAAAAAGGTCTTTTTTACAGGTGCACTGAAAAATGATTCTGCGCAAGCCCAAAACCCGTGCTTACACTACCGCAGGCCATTTTTCAGTGCACCTTAGTAAAAGGATCCCTCAGGTTCTTCATTTATGCCAAAAGGCTGAGAAGGGGCCCTGGAGCTCCTACTGCAATTCTGAAACTTGTGTTCACCTGATCCAGATGTCAACCAAACAAACTAAGGGGTCCTTTTACTAAGCCACGGTAAAAACTGGCTTGCGGTAGTGTAGGCGCAGGTTTTGGGCGTGTGCAGAAATATTTTTCAGCACACACATACAAAAAATGCCTTTTTAGATTTTTGCCGAAAATGGACGTGCGGCAAAATCAAAATTGCAGTGCGTTCATTTTGGGTGTCTGACCTTACCACCAGCCATACACCTAGCAGTGAAGAATCTGCATGGTAACAACCTATGCACATCAGATGCCACTTGGCGTGCATCCACTATGCACGTCCAAAAATAAAAATTATTTTTCAGAAGCATGTAGCTGACGCGTGCCAAAAATGATATTACTGCAAAAGGCACACGGTAGTCGGGTGGTAAGTCCATTTTGGCGCACGTTGGGCACGCATGGAGCCTACTGCGGCTTAATAAAAGGGGCCCTAACAGAGCTTTCCCCTTCTCTATTTTTCTTCCCCTCCCCCTCACTAATCTATAAAGGGCACTCAGGGCTAAGAACCCTTTGTAGAATAGCTTGTAGCACCAATACTTATGCCCACCGAAACCAGGTATAAATCCTGAAATCAGGTGTAAATCCTGATGTGCAAGTTTGTCATTCATCCCCAAAATTCTATAACACCAACCAGCTTATTTTCGAAAGAGACGGACGCCCATCTTCCGACACAAATCGGGAGATGGACATCCGTCTCAAAAACAGGTATAATCGAAAGCTGAATTTGGATGGCCCCAACTGCTTTCCGTCATGGGGACGGGTGAAATTCTCAGGGGCGTGGACGAACGGTAGCGAAGGCGGGACAGGAGCGTTCCGGGGCATGGTTAACAGATGGACCTCCGTGCCTGATAATGGAAAGAAGCAAGACTTCCCTGATGAGCATTTAGTCCACACAAAGTTGGTCCTGTTTTTTTCACGACCAAGCTTCCAAAAAGTGCCCAAAATGACCAGATGACCACCGGAGAAAATCGGGGATGATCTCCCCTGTCTCCCCCAGTGGTCACTAACCCCCTCCCACCCTAAAAAACAAAATGTTTAAATATTTTTTCCAGCCTCTATGTCAGCCTCAAATACCATACCTAGCTCCATGACAGCAGTATGCAGGTCCCCCGAACAATGTTAGTTTAGTTGGTGCTGCGCGGGACCCATGCAGAGAGCAAAAATTGGAAGAAAAAAAACCATGCAAGTGCAGTTAGGGACGTCCAAATTAAAACAATAGTAATAGCGTGATTTGAACCAGCCACCTTCTGATTACAAAACTTGTGCTGTAACCACTGCACCACTTATTTAGTCATTCCTTCCTTTTCCATTAAGTCCCTCCAAGTTTCTGTCAGCCAATCACAGCTCATTTACCTGACATAGGTGTCAGCTAAAGGAGCTGTGATTGGCTGACAGAAACTTGGAGGGACTTAATGGAAAGGGAAGGATCAGGTCTAGGCAGCTGAGTAAGTGGTGCAGTGGTTAGAGCACAGGTTTTGTAATCAGAAGGTGGCTGGTTCAAATCCCACTCTTACTATTGTTTTAATTTGGACGTCCCTGACTGCTGCATTTGCATGTGTTTTTTTTGGACGTCCCTGACTGCACTTGCATGTTTTTTTTCTTCCGATTTTTGCTCTCTGCATGGGTCCTGCGCAGCACCAACTAAATTAAAATTGCTCTGGGGACCTGCATACTGCTGTCATGGAGCTAGGTATTTATTTTATTTTTGTTACATTTGTACCCCATGCTTTTCCACTCATGGCAGGCTCAATGTGGCTTACATATACAGGTACTTATTTGTACCTGGAGCAGTGGAGGGTTAAGTGACTTGCCCAGAGTCACAAGGAGCTGCCTGTGCCTGAAATGGGAATTAAACTCAGTTCTTCAGTTCCCCAGGACCAAAGTCCACCACCCTAACCACTAGGCCACTCAGGGGGACCAGTGCACTACAAATGCTGGCCCCTCCCACGACCAAATGGCTTGGATTAGGTCCGTTTTTGAGATGGCCGGCAGCGGTTTCGATTATCTCTGAAAACTGCGGACGGCCATCTCTAAGTCCAGCGATCTCACCATTTGTGTCGTCTATCTCTAGAGTCAACACAAATGATGGGATTTCAGCGGGCCAAACCGTATAATCAAAACCGAAGATGGACGGCCATCTCGTTTCGATTTTACGGTTCGCTCCGCCTCTTTGCGGAGCCGTCTCCGGAGATGGACGTTTTTACACATGGGCATTTGCGTTCGATTATGCCCCTCCATGCGTAACTTTTTGAAATGTCTATGACCCACCCATACCCCTCCCTTGGCCAAGTAGAAATTGGATCTAAATAATGAAAATAGGAAAGAGCAAAAACACAGGTCAAGTTAGAAATAAAGCTATAATAAGACAGGCCAAAAGAGAATTTGAAATAAATTTGCCATAAAGGCAAAAAGTAATCATAAAAACGTTTTTAATGTACATGAAGTAGAAATTCTATGAGACAGTTGGTTGGACTGTTTGAATGATGGATATAAGGGGCAATTCAGAGTACGAGGCCATAGCAGAAAAGCAAAAGGATTATTTCTTTTGGTCTTTTACTGAGGAGAATGTTTTTGGAAATACCCATGGAAGAAACAATATTCTTAACACATCGTGATGACCTTGGCAGATGTAATGTAGGAACTTGGCAAACTCAAGAGTAACATATTACCCAGACTAATAATAAAAGACCTCAAAGATGAAACTGCAGATCTATTACTAGTAATCTGTAATCTCTCATTAAAATCAGCTATAGATACTGATTTGGAGGATGGCAAATGCAATGCCAATTTTAAAAAGGGCTTTGAGGATGATCCAGGAAACTGGAGACCAATAAGGCTGAAATCAGTGTCAGGCAAAATGGTAGCAATTGTTCTGAAAAACATTACTTTTCTCCAGGTCTGAGCAATAATGAATGGATCCTTAGGATCCTGCCTGTATATGTGGCTACGTGTAGAGCTGGGATGCTGCAGTTGATATAACTTTGTCTGATTCCATATGGCACATTTTATGTTCTTATTGTACCCCCAAAACACCATCATACCTCAGTGTCCCCCTAAGAACCAAACAATACCATCGTGCTTCTTAACCTACCAGGGTATCCATGCTGTACCCACCAAGCAAACCCAATGTACTCCCCAACACCCTTAGAAATATGATTTCCCCTCCAGTCCACTATCCCCGAATTCTAAAAGTCACTAAAAATTGTGCATGCATATTTGAGTGTGTGCCCAATTTGCGTGTGCAATTTAATTGAATAATGAGCTAATTAGCACCGATAATCAGGGCCGCCGAGAGGGGGTGACAGGGGGGACAAAATTCCCCAGGCCCAGACCTCCAGGGGGGCCCGGGCCCCACCCTCCATCCCTCCCTCCGAATTTCAAAGGCTATCTCCTACCTCGTCCTCGTCAGGGTTGGTTACGGTGACAGCTGCCTGCACACAGTGAAAAGCGTGCAGGCTTGCGCTTCAGCCTTCCCTTGTCTGTCTCTCAGCTCTGGTCCCGCCCTCAAGGGGTGGTGGTATGGGCTCTGGCCCAAAATAGATGCATGCCAGTTTTTATTTTGCTGCACGTCCATTTTTAGACAAAACAAATAAAGGCCTTTTTTGCAGGTGCACTGAAAAATGAACCTGCGCGCGTCCAATACATGTGCCTACACCAACGCAGGCCATGTTTTGGCGCACCTTAGCAAAAGGGCCCCTTAGTCACTGTTTTCTTCAAGGTAAGAGTGGAAGTAAACTTTAGTGCTAACATTTTACTTCAGACGTCAGAGGTAAACCAATGGGCTATATTCAGTTAGATAAGGATATCCACCCAAACACTGCTACTGTACCATACTGCAGGTCTGTTTGGGGGTCAGATGATACTTATCATTTCCTATTTTTTGCCATTTTTGCTCTCTTAATGGTGATTCAACATCAAAAATTAAAAGCAAGACAGAAAAGAGAATGTGTCCTCTACATGCAATTAACTTCTTGCACTGCAAGATTACTATTTTGTAGTGCAAAATTTTTAAAATGTCATTGCTAAAATCTTAGCTCTGATTTCTACCATACTGTTATTATATCTGCCCTTTTGGTAGAGATAAGGAAAACAAGAAAGAATTTTGCACTGAAACAAATTGAAGAATGCATGTGGGTAGCTTGCGGCAAAACAGCACTACCACCGGGCATGCCCAGACACCCTGTGGTAGTTCTGCGTCTGCCGAGTGCTGTTAATTTTTATTTTCTAGCACGAGGAGTGGGAAGTAGGCATTCCCAGCTGCACGCTGCCTGATTACTGCATGAGTAGCGTGTGAGCCCCTACCACCTCCTAAATAGGTAGGGGCTCAGGTTGAAATGGCTGCACGCTAATTTGGAAATTCTCACATGGCTATTAATGCCAGAAATAGAATTTTGGCCATTTTAGAACCAGGCTAAAAAGTGGCCAGAGCACGCGGGAAACCCACATGCTAAAACTACTGCCATCCAATTTTTAGCGTGGCTTAGTAAAAGGACCCCAAAGTTTATAAACTCCACAGAGATATTTTTGAAATCAGTTAGTCTGTTTAGCGAACATATTTTATGAGACAACATATTTTGAGGTATGTTTACTTAGGCGCGTTAGCATTTTTAACACGCCTTCAAAGTGAAGGTGTGTTAAACGCTAATGCGCCAATACATTTCTATAGGCGCATTAGCGTTTGACGTGCATTAACATTTAATGTGCACCTTTGTAAACACAGATGTTTATGAGGTAACTCAAAACATACTCTTTGTTTTTTAATGAGCTTTCAGAATTAATAGGGGCCCTTTTACTAAGCCACGTAAGCGTCTATGCATTGCCCAACGTGTGCCAAAATAGAGTTACCGCCCAGCTACTGTTTGGCTCTTGCGGTAATTAAACTTTTTTGGCACATGTTCCAATACGTGTGGCTAAAAAATAATTTTGGACGTGTGTATCATACGAACGTCAAGTGGCATTTGATGCGCGTAGGTCATTACTGTCTGCTTAACACGTGAGACTTTACCACTAGATCAATGGCTGGTGGTAAAGTCACAGACCCAAAATGGACATGCAACAATTTTCATTTTACCGCACATCCATTTTCGGCAAAAAATTTAAAAAAGGCCTTTCTGACAGGTGCACTTAGAAATGGATCGGTGCGTGCCCACAGCCCACTCTTACAGTACTACAAGCCATTTTTCAGTGCACCTTAGTAAAAGGACCCCATAGTGCAAAAAAGTAGACATATGTATATTGGACACATGGCAATACATAGAAAAATGAAATAACAGAAACGCCACTTGAGAAATATAATTTCAATCCTCAAAAAATAAATATCATAAAAAAATAAATATATTGTAGTTTGCTCTGAGAGATTTTCTCGAGAAGACTTTTGTGTGCTTTACTGTAATTTTCAGGGCAATTTTTTTTGCATGTGGAATATGTTATCTATTTTAATTATACCTGTGAAAAGTGACCTGAATATTTTTCTTCAGCGATACAGAGCTCACCTTGCAGCACATTAACCCTTTACTGCCTTCCATCTCTTTAGGTGCCTCCTACATAGTAGAGCAGGAAGAGAACAAGAGGACACGGACAGCCTACACTCGAGCTCAACTCCTGGAGTTAGAGAAAGAATTTTTGTTCAATAAATACATCTCCAGACCCAGAAGAGTGGAGCTAGCAGTCATGCTCAACTTGACGGAGAGACACATAAAGATCTGGTTTCAGAATCGGAGAATGAAGTGGAAAAAGGAGGAGGATAAAAAGAGAGGCCGAGCCAGTGATCCTGAGCAGGACTCTGCCGTGTCCTCTGGGGAGGTGGGGAAGGAGGAGCTGCAGCTGAATGCTGCCGATACCCCCGCAAGGGACCTGCTGCTGTCACCTCCCCTAACCTCCTCCCCTCCCCCTCAGTCCAATCTTCTGGCCGGAACCATCCCCATGAGACAGCCAGAAAAACGATAGGCAAGCAACTAGCCTAAGCTCACCGCCTGACCTTCAAGTATTAAAGAACAGATCACCGGAGAGGGGACCCAACGGGAAACCTGAATCAGCACCTTCAGCCCTCAGTTGATTTTCATTTGAGTTGGGTTTCACATCTAAACTTATTTTTAATTGCAACATATGGTTATGCAGGAGCTGATGAAGTACTGTACGAAAATATTTTTTGTGTTGGTTACCTTGATATGTAATAATCGTGCCGAGTGTTACCTTTTTAATTTAATGTAATGGCAGGATAATACGCTGCTTTCCAAAACTCCCTGTGGGGCCTGCTAAAACACAACTGGAAGTGTAAGACAAATCACATGGGGTGTGAAGCCCTGATAGTTTTCTAACCTCTTAAAGGTCTGAAATCTCAATTTACAACCTATTTTCTCTGTAAGGAGGACATGGTCAAATCCTATCTTTATCATCTGAGCTTCAGTGGAATGCAGTGACCTTTCTGATCTAGTGACTTCTTCATTTTCCTTTCCTGTTGTGTTCCCCTAGAGTAAAGGTAGCAAAACTAATTTTGATGGACACACTTTTAATTCATTCCTCTGCTTCATTAATTTTATATGAGATCATTAAACTGATGAGATAGGGCTTCAGAGGTGCACAAAAATTGATTTCCAAGAACCTGTCGCCTCAAAGCAAATTGCAGTAGGCAAGTCAAATTAGGCTAAACACCTTTTTTTTTTTCAACATGATGAAAAAAAGGGGGGTCAGATTTTGGAGGTTCTAGAATTTTATAGAATTAAGGTCATATAGGGGCTCATTTTCAAAAACAGCATTAAGTGGCATTTGAACATTTCTCTCTGAAAAATGTCCAAATCATGATTTTCAAAACTCAGATTTGCAGTGCATGCAAATCACAAGGGGCATGTTGGGGGCAGGATTTAGGCATTCCCAAATCTTGGATCTTTTTCTGCCATAATGGAACAAAGAAAAACATCCAGGGCTAAAAGTTAGATGTTTTGGCCTAACCTGTTTCAGTCATGACTAAGTCAAAGAAAGATGCCCTAAATGTCCAGATGGCCACTGGAGGGATTAAGGCATGACCTCCCTCACCTCCCCAGTGGTCAGTGACCTTCTCCCTTCCCCCCACCCCCAAAAGATGTGAAAGAAACAGTACATATGAACCTCTATGACAGCTTCAGATGTTATCACCAGTCCTATTAGAGCAACAAGCTGGTCCCTGGAGTAGCTTAGTGATCGATGCAGTGCACTCCAACTGGTACAGTTGTTGTGGAACATGTGGACCCTCCAAATCCTACTGTATCTACATATAGGTGACACCTGCAGACATAAGGGCTATTATAGTGGAGTACATTTGGGTATAGTAGGGTTTGGGTGGGTTTTGGTAATGGTGAGATGTGTACCTGGGACCTTTTATATGAAGTCCACTGCAGTGCCCTCTACGGTGCCCGACTGCTCTGCTGGGACGTCTGTGTGGCCAGTCTGCTAAGAGTATTGCCCCCCCCCCCCCCCCATACATTCCAATGGCTTGTTTTTCTGCATTTATTTCTTGGCTGTTTTTTATTTTCAAAAATATTCCAAAAAGATAGACGCACTGAGCATAAAAACATCTAGCAAATGGCCATTTTAGAAACAAAAAGTTGGACGGTTTTCTGGTTTGAAAATGGCCATGTTTGCTACTGGATTTTTAGATGTTTTTTTCTAAAACAGGGTTGTCCAACCTCAGTCCTTAAGCGCCACAGTCCAGTTGGGTTTTCAGGCTTTCCCCAATAAATATGCATTCTTAATACAAATTTCAGGGGTAAATCTACAATAATTAGCCCAATCATATTTAAATATTCATATTTAGTGACTAATATACTATTCTTTACCTTTATTTTACCAATATTGAAAATCACATATACTTTGTTCAATTATTCAATTTACTTTTTTTCTATCATTTTAACATACTCATATAAAAAATACAAAAAATAAATAAATAACAAATTCAAAAACAAATGATGTCCAACATTTTCCTCTGTCCTGTTTTGGATACCATGTAGAAGTATCAATCACAAATATGTTAGTTAGTTAGTTAGTTAGTTAGTTAGTTAGTTAGACATCATTTGTTTTTGAATTTGTCTTTGAATTTGTTTTTTTTATTTTTTTTTGTATTTTTTGTATTTTTTATATGAGTATGTTAAAATGATAGAAAAAAAGTAAATTGAATAATTGAACAAAGTATATGTGATTTTCAATATTGGTAAAATAAAGGTAATGAATAGTATATTAGTCACTAAATAACAATAAATATGCATGAGATCTATTTGCATGCACTGCCTCCATTCTGTGCAAATAGATCTCAATCATATTCATTGGAGAAATCCTGAAAACCTGACCTGGCGAGGGCTGAGATTGGACACCCTTATCCTAAAACATCCAAAATCAGATTTAGATGTCATATCAAAAATGCCCCTCACAGCTAATTGCAAAACCAAAAATATTGTAAATGGGTACATAAGAATATATACTGCCCGATATCCTTTTCTTCCCCAACCCTGCCCCATATATATACATATACTTGCATCTTCAGAATATCCTATGTTTAATAGTTTTCAGTTCTGCCATTCATGTGTTAATCTGGTTTTTTTTTAACTAACAAATTAGGCGAAATAGGTTCAAATACAATCGGATAAAACATATGTCTGCCTTTAAAGCATATTTTTTTCTGATGTAGTAATTTATATATTTTTTAAAAGTTGGGCTTAATTTAATCAATAAACAGGAATGCACAAATATACAAAAACATATTCTGCTATATATTTTTGTTAGCACAAGGGTTCAGACAATTATTTCATAAAGTAAGCTTTTGCATTTCAGTTTGCAATCTGTCACCATGGTGTTAAAACACTCAGGGCACAATTTCTAAACTATATATTTTGAATGTTTGTTCAAGTTTTTAAATACCACCTTTCAAAAACAGTCAATGCGGTTTACAATCTCAAACAGAAATCCTGCTCTGACGCCATTACAAAAACAAACTTAGAGGACCTTTTGCTATGGCATTTAGCGCACGCTAATCATTAGCACACCTTAGTAAAAGGACCCCCTAATTTATCTGGAGGTAGTTATCAAGATGCTTTGCAGCAATAACCCACATTATTTGCCCCTTAATGTGTATTAAAGGGCTCTAACACAGGTTTCAGTGTTGTAAAACAGGGATAATTAAGTTACCCTGCAGTACATAGTAATGAGATGCAATACATATAAATGCATGCAGAATACCTCATTACTATGTAAAATCCATAACGAAGCTTGTGGTGAACATTGCAAGTTATAGTAGGAGTTGTTTTTACCATCTTAGGAGTATCAGCTGCAAAGCCTCAGTCAAGCTGTATCTTGAAGGGGCTGGCCATAATAACATTAAGGTACCCCCTAGCACCTCCTGAATCAGAAACCCCACACCAAAGGGCACCCAAATGCATGCCCCCCCTCTAAGGCCACCCCAAAAGGATGCTCCCTACCCAGAAGTTCCTGTCCCCATGCTGTAGGACCCTCCATAGTCATCCCCCTGTAGAAAAACTCTTAATATGAAGGTTCTTCCAGAAGGCCCTGCCCACCATTAGGCCCCTCCCAGGCCTTTAGGTGTCTCTGCTGGTCTAGTAGGGTCAGGGCAGGAGCAATCCCCAATTGCTCTGCCCTTGCCAGTGCTGATTCCAAAATGGTGCCAGTAACCCCTAGCAGTAGACCTGTGGCACTGCTTCTAGGGGGTCAAGATTATATTCAAGGGAAAAGCCTTTATATGGAAATCTGACCGCTAGCAGTAGTACTGTGAGACTAGCTCTACGGGTCATTGGGTCCATGTGGACGCTGATATTGGCAAGGGCAGGAGCAATATGTTATTAATAGTGCATACTCATCTGAAAGAGTGCACTCTTTCTAAAAAAGCATGCATTCTTTATGATATTGATCCTATGATGAAAAACAAAATAATAACAACAACAAAAAAAATGAAAATTCTCATAAAGGACACAGGAAACAATACAAGATGAGCATTTTCTGGCTGGACACCCCTAATGGTCAGAGAAAATAGTTTTCTTTTTATTTAACAACCTAATTTATAAAAAAGAGAGAGAAGTGGGAGGGGTCATTTACAGGTTAGGAGACTGACATTAGCAAGAATTACAATCCAGAGTGAGGGTTACAGATCCAGGTACAAAAGGTAACAAGTTGTCACCTAACTGTTCTTGCAGGTGCCCTTTTCTTTTAAAATATGCTAATCGAGGTGCACAGACAGGTAGACCAGATCACCAGATTTCCAAAGAAAAACAGAATCAGTTTAGTACAGTTTGCCTTCTGCTACTGAAAAACCAGGGGCAAATTGCTTGCAAATTTTTCAAAAACGTTTTCTGAAGTTTATTTATATTTTTCCTAAATACCTGCTGGTCATTATTCAGCCTATGGTGGTCAGCGTTTTTTTAAACACTGACCATCGTGGGCAAAATTAGCCCTGGACATTTGATACTGGGCCATTTCTGTTCTACAAGCCCCTGCTGGGCTGAGGTCCATGTCTGTGCTAAAAATAGTGTGGCTTGTTGTGCCTCTATTTTGCGGATTTTAATTAATATTGAGCGTATTGTTTCTCTTTTCGGGAAGTACCAAGGTTGTGCTGTTCTATTTTAGAGGGTTGTTTACTAAAAATATTCTCCCATTTTGTGTCAATGGGAAAAGTGCTTAATAAACACGGTGCCAAATTACAGTCCACCTTTGTAAGTGAGTCCTGAGAAACCTATTAAGTGAACACCATTCCAGAGCAAACCTCAAATGTTGAAAAAAAATTAGAGTAAAATTAAAGGAGTCCTTTTACAAAGGCGTGCAGAAAAATGGCTTGCGGTAGTGTAGGCGCGGGTTTTGGGCACGCAGATCCATTTATCGGCACGCCTGCAAAAAAATGCCTCTTTTTTTTTTTTGCTAAGAATGGACGTGCAGCAAAATCAAAATTGCCACACGTCCATTTTGGGTCTGAGACCTTACCGGCAGCCGTAGACCTAGCGGTAAAGAATTTGGGCCACTTGGCGCATGTCCATTATGCACGCTAGAAAATAAAAAATAGTTTTCAGACGCGCATAGCGGATGTGTGCCAAAATTGAAATTACCGCTAGGGTCACGTGGTAACCGGGTGCTAACTCCAATTTGGTGCCCGTTCGGCGCACGTAGGCGCCTACGCGGCTTAGTAAAAGGGGCCCAAAGTTAGGTTTGCAAACATTTGTAGCCAGATTTGTCCCTGCCTTTCTTCAAATGCAAATTCGGAGTGCAAGGAGATCTAGGAAGGCAGAATTTCTTTTATAAATTGCTTTAAAGAACCTGACGTTTGGTCTTTTCATAATACTAAAATCCAACCACACTGTACTAGCAAGATATGCAGTTAGGTCAAAGGTAGAAAATCAAGTCTAATTATATAAATACCTGTGAAAAAGGCTTTGAAAATTACAGCCCTATTAACAAACTGTGCAACTCTAAACATATCCAAGCATGTTTTCCGGGACTATCATGTTCACTTTGGCCAGCTTCAGTAACTCCATAGAAGTACCAAGTCACAAGGCAGAGTCTCCAGGATACAGTCACTCTTAGTTTCTGAAACCTCTTCTACAGTCTGTCTAAATCCTGGGGCAAATGCAAATAATTCTGGCTGGAGTTATGATGTAGCACACCATAAAGACATTGCAAATTCCATTATGACATAACACTGTATTCTTATAGCCAGCAACACCTTGCAATTCAATACAGATTACATACAAAGAGACTGGACATCCCAAGAAATACCATAGCAAAAGAAGTCATCAAAAAGCCTAATACATTCACCTCCTTCCATGGATCCTAAATAAATAGGTCTTAAGCAATCATCTAAAATGCACATAGCTTGTATCCTGAATTATCAAAGGGGAAATTTCTTTGCCTAATTTAGCTGCCTGATAAGAAAGCAGAGAATCTATACATTTCTTTCTTACTTTACCCTTCAACGAAGAAAATGAGAATACGTTCATAAACCTGGGAATATGAATAGTATTTGACAAAATACATCAAATCAAATAAACAGGAGCTAGACCATAAAAAACCTTATACATCCAACAAGATAATTTGAACATGACCCTTGCAGCTACTGGCAACCAATGAACTTTAGAATAATATTCTGACAAATGATCAGAATGTTTTAAAGAAAATATCACTTTTATCGCAGTATTCTGGATTGTCTGAATTTACACATTACAACAGCCTAAATAGATAACATTACAATAATCCAAAGAATTCAATAACAAAGCTTGAACCAGTAGCCAAAATTGATGGATATAAAACAAGTTTGCGAATGCAACGTAATTTTCACATAAGAAAGAATATTTTTTGTACCACCTTATTAACCTGTGGCTCCAAAGTGCCTGTAGAGTCCAGCATCACCCCCAAAAGCCTCAATGAGGAGGAGAAAGAGTAAACCTGTTGACCAATTACAATGCTGGACTCCATAGGCCCACTGGAGCCATTGATCAATAACAGCTTTGTTTTCTCTGTATTTAGTTTTAATCTATGCACCATCATCCAGTGTTCAACAGTATAGAATATCAACTGCAAAGCAGGCAATTCGGTAGCAACATCAGCTTGAATTGGAAGAAGAATGGTTATGTCATCCACATAACTGAAGGTCATAAACCCTAATTTCTTTGTAAAATGCTACATACATCAGGTGAACTTTATACAAATGTTGATAATTCCATGTCAAGCTAGAGAGGTGGTCCTGATAGTGAAACCTAGGCCTGGTGGGTTGATTAACAGCATTATACTGATGGATGCAGAAAAGGAATTAGGAACCAAAATTTCAGATTATATCAATTAGGGAGGTGCAGTCACCTGGACTACTGCAACGCACTATACGCTGGCTGCAAAGAACAGACTATCAAGAAACTTCAAACAACCCAGAATACTGCAGCCAGACTCATATTTGGCAAAACAAAATATGAAAGTGCGAAACCTCTACAAGAAAAACTTCACTGGCTCCCACTCAAAGAACGTATCGCGTACAAGATCTGCACGATTGTTCATAAAATCATCCACAGAGAAGCCCCGAGCTACATGCTAAACCTCGTAGACCTGCCTCCCAGAAATGCTAAAAGATCAGCCCGCTAATTCCTTAACCTGCACTTCCCCAACTGCAAAGGACTAAAATACAAGCTACCACACGCGATCAGCTTCTCCTACATGAGTACGCAGCTATGGAATGCACTACCAACTGACTTGAAAACGATTAACGATATAACAAACTTTCGTAAATCTTTGAAAACCTATTTCTTCAATAAGGCCTACAATGAGAATCCATAGCTAATTACAACATTCCGCCACTTCACCCTATTCCGATATTTATCTTTGTATAACTTTGCTAAGACCTTTTTGTTTTTTCTTCATCCAGAATCTTTTTTGTAACACCAATTGTATCTATCTCCTGGAATGGCGATGCCATAACAGGTGCTTGTAAGCCACATTGAGCCTGCAAATAGGTGGGAAAATGTGGGGTACAAATGCAATAAATAAATAAATGAAAATGGTAGGTTTTTCACAGTAGTGTTTATAACTGCCAGCCTCAACTCCTCAGCCCTTGGGCTAGAGAACACCTGTCTTCCAGGAGGATCTATTCTGCCTTCTGGGTGGCCCCTTCTTATTTGTGTCTTGTACTTCTGGTAATATTAATCCCTACTTCTTGAAAGGCACAGTTGGGACCAGCCCAGGGCAGGCTTGGGTATGTCTGTCCCACCTCTAGGCTTGTTTCCTGCTGCTTCAGTCTTGCTTTCTTGCCCAACTGAGCATTTGGTTTCTGTGTTTGTTTTGTTTCCTGATGCCTCAGGGTTCCAGCTTCTTGTCTAGCACTTTGTTCCAACTAATCTTATGTTGGAAGCATTTCTTGAAGGTACAGTGACATTAAAACTTACCTTGAACAATCCTAGTCCATTTTGTTCTTGGCTAGTATTCAAGCCTTGGTAGTCTCTGTCTAGTAAGTCATCCCCACCTCCCCCAGGCTAGACGCTCTATGACAGAATGAACCAGCCAAAGTAGAGGTAGTGACAAATTGGCTCAGTCACTAAATAAAAAAGCTGATAGAAGGAATGAGCTAAATTTGAATACCCACACCAGCTTAAGCAGGACTGTCAAGTTACCCAGTTCCAGAAGAGAGATTTAAAAACTGATGCTTTATTTTGCATTGTGGAAGTGATGTTTATTACTGCATTTCCTATACGAATATATGTGGATCAGTTTCCATGATTTGGTGAATAAATGTTGACATTTTCATTGCATTTTATTGGGAGACTTCTTTTGCATGCTTGTAACAGCAGCAACAGTAAAAGCACCTTTATGTGCTTGAGAGTTGCTGGCCATGTGCTTGCTGCCAGTTAATGCCCTGCTGATCCTGCCTATGCCTCAGAGAGAGCAGGGCCAGCAGGACCTTCAGGACCTTCATGGCCTGCCTGGAAGCACATTGGTTGACTCTCCTCCCCTCTCAACCCCCTCTCACCCTCCCAGTAGTACATAGCTCCCTTCCTCCCCTCCCAACCCCCTTTCACCCTCCCAGTAGTACATAGCCTCCCTTCCTCCCCTCCCAACCCCCTTTCACCCTCCCAGTAGTACATAGCCTCCCTTCCTCCCCTCCCAACCCCCTCTCACCCTCCCAGTAGTACATAGCCTCCCTTCCTCCCCTCCCAACCCCCTTTCACCCTCCCAGTAGTACGTGGAGGGGCATAATTGAATGCGAACGCCTATCTCCATGGGCGTCTATGTCTGAAAATGGGTACGTGAAGAGGCGGGACAGACCGTATTTTTGAAAAAATGGACGTTTTTCAGCTGGGTGTTTTTTTTTTTAGCGATAATGGAAACTAAAAATGCCCAGCTCAAATCCGAGCCATTTGGTCATGGGAGGGGCCAGGATTCGTAGTACACTGGCCCCCCTGATATGCCAGGACACCAACTGGGCACCCTAGAGGTCAGTGCGGTGGACTTCAGAAACAACTCCCACATGCATAGCTCCCTTACCACGGGTGCTGAGCACCCAACCCCCCTCCCCAAAAACCCACTACCCACAAATGTACAACACTACCATAGCTCTTAGGGGTGAAGGGGGCACCTACATGTGGGTACAGTGGGTTTTGGAGACCTCCCATTTACCAGCACAAGTGTTACAGGTAGGGGGGATGGGCCTGGGTCCACCTGGCTGAAGTGCACTGCGGTACCCACTAAAAGTGCTCCAGGGACCTGCATACACGCAGGCCTCTAGGACTTGTTGCTGCTATATAACATTGGCACACCAGTTGACACCTGAAGACTAATCTCTCCGAAAACGTCCTTTATTGGAATAAGCACACTTACTCACAGTTAACTGCAGATCAGGGGTTGTGCCCCACTGGCAACGAGTCTCGCTGGTACTGAGATGAGCAGTAGGTCAAAGCTGGCAGAATGGTGTACAATGCCCTCTTTCAGCCACATTCAAGGTAAGAACTAAGTTCTGTAACGTGTCTAACACATGAACGGGATCTAAAACTGGCTTTCAAAAATGGCCACTACCTCATGAACTACCGGAAACAAAACAGGGCACACTCTGACCCAGTAAGTATGGGAAAAGCACCATGGGAGTAGAGTCTACCAACTACCAACATCGTGAGCATTTGCCACAAGCTAGTGGAATCACGAAGCCCAATACCCTACAACCACCACAATGCATTGCTGATGTGACTCTGCAGTGCGCATAACAGAAAAGGTGTCACACTCACCCGAGAGCCACATCAGAACCAGGGAAAGGCTGTCACAGGATAGAACACATTCTGCTGTCATAGAAGTGGGTACGGCATTTGAGGCTGGCATAGAGGCTGGAAAACTAAGTTTTTTAAATGTTTTTTTTTTGTGGGAGGGGGTTAGTGACCACTGGGGGAGTCCGGGGAGGTCATCCCCGATTCCCTCCAGTGGTCATCTGGGCAGTTGGGGCACTTTTTTGGGACTTGTTCGTGAAAAAAAAGGGTCCAAAAAAAGTGACCCAAAATCGCGGTAAAAACGCCTTTTTTTCGATTATCAGCTAAAGACGCCCATCTCTCCTTGGCCGATAACCACGCCCCAGTTCCGCCTTCACCACGCCTCCGACACACCCCCGTCAACTTTACCCGTTTCCGCGACGGATTGCAGTTGGAAACGCCCAAAATCGGCTTTCGATTATACCGATTTGGGCGCCCATGGGAGAAAGACGCCCATCTCCCGATTTGGGTCGCAATATAGGCGTTTTTCTCTTTTGATTATAAGCAGGATAGCCTCCTTTCCTCCCCTCCCAACCCCCTCTCATCCTCCCAGTAGTACATAGCCTCTCTTCCTCCCCTCCCAACCCCCTTTCACCCTCCCAGTACTACATAGAGGTGAATAATCGAACGGCGCCGGCAAAATACATGGCCGGCGATGTATTTTGGCGGCGCCGTAAACAGCTGATCAGACCTGTATTTTCGAAAAAGATGGCTGGCCATCTTTTGTTTCGATAATACGGTTCCGGCCAGCCAAATGCATTGGATTTGGCTGGGGTTTGAGATGGCCGGCTTCGTTTTTTAGCGATAATGGAAAGTTATGTCGGCCATCTCAAACCCCGGCCAAATTCAATGCATTTGGCCGTGGGAGGAGCCAGCATTTTTAGTGCACTGGCCCCCCTGACATGCCAGGACACCAACCGGGCTCCCTAGGGGTCATTGCGGTGGACTTCAGAAAAACTCCCATGTGCATAGCTCCCTTACTTTGAGAGCTGAGCCTCCCAACCCCCCCCCCCAAAAAAAAAACCCACTACCCACAAATGTACTGCACCCACTAAAACTGCTCCAGGGACCTGCATACAGCCTCTAGGACTTGTTGCTGCTGTATAACTTTGGCACACCAGTTCACACCTGAAGACTAATCTCTCTGAAAAAGTCCTTTCTTGAAATAAGCACGTTTACTCACAGTTAACTGCAGATCAGAGGTTGTGCCCCACTGGCAAAGAGTCCCCTGGTACTAAGATTAGCAGTAGGTCAGAGCTGGCACAATGGTGTACAATGCCCTCTTTCAGCACCATTCAAGGTAAGAACTACATTCTCTGACGTGGGTAACACAGGAAAGGGATCTAAAACTGTCTTACAAAAATGGCCACTACCGCATGGACTACAACAGGAAACAAAACAGGGCACACTCTGACCCAGTAAACAGGGGGGAAAGCAGAGCCTACCAACTACCAATACCTATACCCACCACAATGCATTGCTGATGTGACTCTGCAGTGCAAATAACAGAAAAGGTGCCACATTCACCTCAGAACCACATCACAAGCAGGCAAAGGCTGTCGGAGGACAGAACACATTCTGCTGTCATGGAGGTGGGTACGGCATTTGAGGCTGGCATAGAGGCTGGCAAAAAAAGTATTTGTAACCTGATTTTTATGCTGGGAGGGGGTTGGTGACCACTGGGGGAGTACAGGGAGGTCATCCCCAATTCCTTCCGATGGTCACGTGGTCAGTTCGGGCACCTTTTTGAAGCTTGGACCTGAAAAAAAGGGACCAAGTAAAAGCAGCCAAATGCTCTTCATCGCCGGGTTTTTTTTTTCCATTATGGGCTAAAGCCGGCCATTTTGTAACCCCGCCCATGTCCCGCCTTCATGTCGCTGCCAACACGCCCCCTTGAACTTTCGCCAGCTCTGCGACGGGAAAGCGGCGATGGTGTCAAAATAGAGGCTTTCGATTATACCGATTTGGCCGCTTTTGTGAGATCGCTGTCCATCTCCCGATTTGTGTCAGAAGATGGCCGGCGATCACTTTCGAAAATGAGCTGGATAGTCTCCCTTCCTCCCCTCCCAACTCCATCTCACCCTCCCAGTAGTACATCGCCTCCCTTCCTATCCTCCTCTCACCCTCCTTTCCCAAAGAGACAAAATTCCCCTCTTCTAGTAAACAAGGGTGCTCCTATCATCTGTGGGGTGGGGGAAGTGGGGAAGGAGGGGAGATCTTGCCTCTTAAAAAAAAAACACTGATCATCATTAGCTGGGTATCTTCCCCTTGTATATTTACAATTTGGAATATCTAATCTGATATTTAATTTGTGTACAGTATTGAATATGGTTATGATGTGCACTGGGGGTGGGGTGAGGGTGGGAAACGCAATTGAAATTTGATAGTTGACACTTGTCATATTTTTTTAATTGTTTTGTTGAGCCCAGTGGATGTGAAAATGAAGCCATTGCTTAATGGTCAACTTACCTTCAAAGATCGGCAGTGATTTGTAAATTTCGTAATGGCAAATCAAGTGGAGTTGGAGGAGCAACAGCAAAATTCTGAAATGCTTATTCAGGATATGGCCATGAGGTGGTATTCTACCCGAGACATGATCAAGAGACTGGTTCAGAACAAAAAAGCGGTGACGGCATCTTTAACTTTAACTCAGCCTCGACATAAACACACATTGAGCATGTGGTTAGGAGTGGCCTAGTGGTTAGTGCACTGGTCTTGCAATCCCAAGGTGGCCAGTTCAAATCCCACTGCTCCTCCTTGTGATCTTGGACAAGTCACTTAACCCTCCATTATCTCAGGTACAAGCTTAGATTGTGAGGCTTCCTGGGACAGACAAATATCCATAGTACCTAAATGTAACTCACCTTGAGTTACTACTGAAAAAAGTGTGAGCAAAATCTAAATAAATAAATACAAATAGCCTCTGAGTGGTAGAAGCTTCATTTGATGCAGACCATTGTCAAAACGTGCAGTGAGGATTGATATATCTCATTTTTGGTGATATTGCCAACCATATACTATCTTCATCAAGCTACAATGGTGTCTGACAATGATTCGGCATACATGGTTGGCTTCAGAGAAGCATTTAATACAGATCTAAGAGGCCGAGAGCTAAACTGGTCCTAGCTGAACATTGCAATGCATTGAACCCCAGCTTCAAACTCCTCAGCTGTATGCCAAAGAAGCAGCAAAGCAATGTCTGGAAGTAGCTGCAGAGTCTAGTGTCGCATGATGAAATGGATGCTGAGGCTAAAACGCCATATACAGAACCACCAAAAAAAAGAAGATTCGCTTATACACCAAGTATTCATCAGAATCTGAGGACGATCCATTACTGGAACCAACATATGGTAACAAGTCTGTTGACCTCAGATAGCTCAGAGTTTTGCCTGCTGCAGTGGTGGAAGAAACATGAAGCTCTGCAACCGGTCATTGCTACACTGGCTATGAAATACTTAGGAACACTGGCTACAACTGTCCCTTGTGTTTGTTTTCCTTCAGGACACTTAGAGGCTCATTTTCACAGCACATAGTAATATAGTAAGTGGCGGCAGATAAAGACCTGAGCAGACCATTCAGTCTGCCCAACAGTCACATAGACTTACAAAGTTACATAGGTTACTATGGGGCTCATTTTCAAAGCAGATCATCCAGTCTGCCCAACAGTCACGTGGAGGGGCATTTTCGATCAGGGACGCCCATCTCTAAGGGTGCCCATCTCCGAGGATGGCGCCGTAAAGGGGCGGGGCCGATCGTATTTTTGAAACGAGATGGCCAGCCATCTTTCATTTTGATAATATGGTTGTGGCTGCTCAAATGTCAGAGATGGCCGGGTTTGAGATGGCCGGCCTCGGTTTTCGGCCATAATGGAAACCGAGGCCGGTGATCTCAAACCCGGCCAAATCCAAGGCATTTGGTCGTGGGAGGGGCCAGCATTTGTAGTGCACTGGTCCCCCTCACATGCCAGGACACCAACCAGGCACCCTAGGGGGTACTTCTAAAAATAAAAAAAAAATAAAAATAGCTCCCAGGTGCATAGCTCCCTTACCTTGGGTGCTGAGCCCCCCAAATCCCCCCCAAAACCCACTCCCCACAACTGTACACCATTACCATAGCCCTTGTGTGTGAAAGGGGGCACCTATATGTGGGTACAGTGGGTTTTGGGGGGGGGTTTGGAGGGCTCCCATTTATCACCAGGGACACCCTTCTTTTTTCCATTATCAGGTGAAGCCGGCCATCTCAAAGCACGCCCCTGTCCCGCCCCCATCCTGCCTTCGCTACCCTACTGAAATGCCCCCTTGAAGTTTGGCCGGCTCTGCGATGGAAAGCAGTTGGCGCCGGCCAAAATTGGCTTTCGATTATACCGATTTGGCCGGCTTTAGGAGATCGCTGGCCATCTCCCGATTTGTGTCGGAAGATGGCCAGCGATCTCCTTCAAAAATAAGCTGGTCAGACTTACAAAGTTACATAGGTTACTATGGGGCTCAATTTCAAAGCATTTAGGGGGTCTTTTACTAAAGTGCACTAGAATTTTTATCTCACACTACAAATCAGGTGGGCAGTTCTTTCACCAGGCAATGTTGAAAAAACTGGGGCCTCAGCAGGTGCCTGAAACACTAAGATAGTGTATAGGGTGTTTTAATGTATATGCTGAAAGTGTTTTGCTGTTCTTAAAAGACGGTATAATTGTTTACTTATGCTGAATGCATTTTTTGGCTGTATTAATAAATGCAATATTGTTATTATAAGTTTTCCCTGCTTCCTTTCTTTTTCATCACGTCCTTAATTGCACGATTTTGGTTTTGATTTCAGCTTCGGCACCCAAAATTCCAGTTTGGCCATGTTTTGGTTTTGTCCAAAAATGCTGGTGCATTTTCAGCTGAAACCAAAACTCCCTAGTCTAAAACTGCCATCCACTCTCTGCCTCCCCCCCCCCAGACCAAAACCACCAATGCCTTCCCACCATACCTAAGCCTCCTCAAGCCTCCCTTAGGATTCCTGGTGGTTGAGTGGCCTAACCGGGATAGGAGCAATCCCCAGTCACCCCTGTCCTTGAAGGTTGCAGCAGCCATTTTGAGATTGGAGCCGACATAGGCAGGAGCAGGTCACAGTCACTCCTGCCTATGCTGGCTCCAATCTCAAAAAGGCTGAAGGCATCAGCATCACTGTTCCTTCTAAGCTGAGCGGGAATTCACCTATAATCCTGCCAGTGGCGGGTGCTTTTTCACTATCACATTTTCAGTAGTTTGGGACAGGCAAGCTCTGCAGAACTCCAAGTAACCTACCTGTCCCTAACTATTGCAAACACAATATTTATTTATTTATTATTTATTTTAGGTCATTTATATCCCGCCTTTTGCCACAGTTTTGCAGCCTCAAAGTGGCTTACAATGAACTATTAAAATAAATACAAATACATGGCGAAATCAGTTACAGGTACAGAACATTAATCAGGGGTGGGAAACAGGGTGAGAAGGGAAAAAAAGGGAAAGGAAGAGAGACTAAGATGGACGGCAGAAATCCATGGGAACCATGAGGGATGATGGAGGCCTAGGCAAAGCAGAGTGGCTCGAACAGGACCAGCAAGGCGATCTTCAAACGAGAACAGATGAGGCACAGAGGAAGCAGCAGCAGCGCGACGACCAGAAGTAACCTACGTAGGTTATTTACGTCAGATGGGGCAGGCCCAGGTCAGGGAAGGAGAGACGTCCTGAAGACTCGCGGCGATCAGATGTTCTTGCCCGTGCAGCGCCTTCACACAGAGGTGAGAGGCACTGCGCGGGCCCGGTAAGGCAGAGGGGGGGGTCCGGTGGAGGGGGGGAGCGGTGGCAACACCTCAGGGAGGTGGGGCACAGGGCAGGATACGGGGGCGGAGGATGGCGGGAGGCGGAGCTGTGGGAGAAGGAGAAAGAGAGAGAGAGGAAGGGAGGGGGGGGCCGGTGCTGCTAAACTTTTGATTTTTGTTTTGATTTTTTATTTAATACAGGGGGAAGTGGGGAGCAGCGGCGACCTCGGGCGGGGGGGGGGGGGGGGGCGTCCATATAGGACGCTCCTGATGAGCGCCTTTGCCCCTTTTATTTTCAACGTGTTTGTGTTTGTGGGGTTTTTTTTTTGTTTTGACGTTTGTGGCATGCGCAGAGCCGCCAGCATAACGCTTGGCGGCTCTGCGCATGCTTTAGGAGCCGATTAACGACGGAGATTACACCAGTTTGATGCATTGTACTTTACAATACCACACTGAACATGTGCGGCTTGCTTTTTTGGTGCATTCTTCGTTTTTTAAAATTCGTTAAGGACTTTAACGTTTTAGATTTTTTTACGTTTTGTTGCTGTATCTGGGCCTCAGTTTTAGCTGAACCCAAAAAGCCTGGTTTCAGTCAGCCTCTAATTTCGATGTGATGAAACATGCAAAAATCCTTCACACACAGCAGAAATACTTGTTAATAGGTAAGCATAAAATAAAATAAAATGGCAGGGAAAGTAGCACCCTTTAAATATTTTCCCAGAAGTCAAAAACCAAAATTAAAAGAAATGCTTTAAAATGAGGAGCTGTGTGAATTCAAGCCCATCCTTTCTAAGAGTGCTACAAGCATCCAGTTAAATGGAAAGGACTCCGTGCCACTGGCATCCATCCAAACCAGATTTACAACTTGCAATATTTGCCGGAGTTTGCCCTCTACTGGCCAAATACAGAGGGTTTGATTTACCAATTTATTTCCCCATGAGCACAGAATAAAAGAAAATCTTCAGTGAATCAGACACTTTGGTCCTTCAATTGCCCTTAATAATGCACAATCTCTCTCTGCATTGATTTGTGTTCTAAAATACTTTGTTATGTCATCTCCTTACTGTTTAATTTTGAAACTTGTGCCATGTAAAATAATATAACTGTGATATCTCCAGGCAGAACACTTTGAGCCTATGGGAGCTCCACCCTGATACTATTCATCACCACCTTTGACCCCCCCCCCCCCCCGGTGCCAACCCTTTCGACCTCCTGCTGCTACCAACCCTCCCCCGCCGCCACCATCGGGTACCTTTGCTGGCGGGGGTCCCCAACCCCCGCCAACCTAAGTCCTGTTCTCCAGCAGAGCCGCGTTGCTGATCTGCAAGGCGGCCACGTCGGAGGACTTTGGCTGGTGGGGGATGGGGACCCTCACCAGCAAAGGTACCCGACAGTGACAGCGGCAGCGGGAGAGGGTTTGCGGCAGGAGGGGGGTAAAAGGAGTTGGCGGCAGGGGGGGCCAGGGCCAAATCTACGGGGGCCCATGCCCTCGTGGCCCCATGTAGCTACACCCCTGCTAGGGACACTAGGGCCCTGATGCTCAAAAGTAAACATGGGTGCCAGAGGCCATTAGCACCATACTAGCACCTGTATTTACCTGCGCAGAATGTTCAGAAGGGTCTAGTGTGGGAAACAACAAGCGCGTCAGGCATTCGCACAGATAGCATGTAAATGCAGTCAAACTCATGTAAATGAGGTTATTTTGTATTCCTTCCCAATGTCTAGAAAAGAGCATCCAAAACGAAACTGCCTTACCGCTGCAAAAAATAACGCTAGGTCAGAGCAAGTGTTAGAGTGTTGGAAGAGAGGATTTCTCATGCTTCTCTTGTGATTCTTTCTGCAAAATCTGCCAGTTTTGTTTGCTTTTGGAAGCAGAAGGAAGCAAACCCTTGAGCACCAGTCATGAAAAACAGCAGGCTCAAATGAAAGCACACATTGGTGTCTCTTTCCTGTGTCTAAAATTGAAGCTAAAATAAATGACTGCAGAAAACAAACGCCAATGTGTGCTTCACATTCAGCTTTTACCAGGAGTATGTGCACAGGAGCCCAGGGCCATCGAGAGACTGGGCCGGGGGCAAGACCGCCCCCGGGCCCCGCCCACGCCGCACCCTCCAAGGTCACCGCTGCCGCTCCCCCCTCCACCCGCCACCGGGCCGGGCCCCTGCATTGAAATCACAGCGCCTCTCACAGGGCCGTGCCTAGGGTCTCCGGCGCCCCCCCTGCAGTTGGCCTCCCCAGCGCCCCCCCCCCCCCCGAAAACGAGCGCTACACTACTAGCGCTCTTCTCCCCAGATCCATTTTTTTGTTTAAATTTACCTCTCCGGCGCTTGCAGCGTAGGCAGCGTTAATGAGAAGGAGGCGGCGCTCCCCCGCCCCGACGTGTCTTGCCTTCGCTGTGTCCCGCCTTCTTCTGACGTCAGAAATGACGTCAGAAGAAGGCGGAACCGAGCGAAGGGAAGACACGTCGGGGCGGCCGGGGGAGCGCCGCCTCCTTCTCACTTACGCTGCCGCGCGCCGGAGAGGTAAATTTAAACCAAAAAAAAAAGGATCTGGGGAGAAGAGGGCGAGGTAAGCATGGTGCGGCGGGGTGCCCCCCAGAGGATGGCGCCCTCCTGCCATGCTTACCTCGCTTACCGCATCGGCACGGCCCTGGCCTCTCACCTCCATGTGAAAGCGCTGCAGGCAGCAGTGCAGCAGATCGCCTCCCTTCGGCCCTCTTTCCCTCCTTGTGTCCCACCCTCGCGGAAGTTACGCCAGATGAGAGCAAGACACAGGGAGGGAAGGAGGCCCGAAGGGAGGTGATCTGCTGCACTGCTGCTTGCAGCGCTTTCACACAGAGGTGAGAGGCGCTGTGATTTCAATGCAGGGGCCCAGCCCGGTGGCAGAAGGTTGACGACAGAGGGCGGGTGGGGCTGTGGTGCCGGGCCCCCCTTGGAGGCCGGGCCTGGGGAATCTTGTCCCCCCTGCCCCCCTCTCAGCTGCCATGCAGGAGCCGAGCTTACTGCAGAACTCTTCTGCACTTGCACTAAGCACAATTCTCCCACGCCAAAGCACAATCCTCCCACCGAACTCCCTAATGCTCAATATTATGAGCGCACCTATATTTGCATCTCATTAGCGCTGAGCATTGCAACATTGTTCTTCTGCACTGTTCCGGCAGTATTTTTTACAGTGCTATTCGAAACAGTGCTGGAGTTTTGGGCTCTAGGTGCCTGCCTAGGGCAGCAGAATTCGGGTCGGGGAAGAGGTGACGTGGTTTCGGCTCTGATGTGGCGGGACTTAGGGCAGACAGTGACGCTTTTTAAAGGCACCTGCATGCGCTCAAGCATTAGTGCTTCCGCCTCTTACAGATCGTGGCAGTTTTAAAACTCTGGGCCCCTTTAACTAAGCTGCGTAGGTGCTACAAGTGTCCAATGCACGCCAAATTGAAGTTACTGCCTGGTTACCATGCGGCTCTTGTGGTAATTTCACTTTTGGCGCACACCCGATACATACGTCTGACAAATATTTTTTATTTTCTGGCGCGTGTAGCGGATGTGCGTCAAGTGGCATCTGACGCACGTAGCTCATTACCGCCCAAATTCTTTACCGCTAGGTCTATGGCTGGCGGTAAGGTCTCAGACCCAAAATGGATGCGCAACAATTTTGATTTTGCCGCACATCCATTTTTTTGGGAAAAAAGAGGCCTTTTTACATGTGCGCTGAAAAATGATTATGCGCGCGCCCAAAACTCATGCCTACGCTACCGCAAGCCATTTTTCAGCACGCCTTTCTAAAAGGACCCCAATGTTCTCTTACTTTTAATTGTTTTATCTAGCCTTGACCTAGTAAGAGCAAAGATGGGCTGAAATATATAATGAACAGAAATTATTACTTATATTGTATTTTCACTTTTGCTGTAAACTGTATTGGATTCATATTTTATAAAGGAAGGTGGATATAATTACATATGTTATATTATGTAATCAGAGGATAACAAGAAATATTTTTTAAGCCACATGATAACAAGGTGAATTCATATATGTTTGCATTAGAGAGCATTTCCTAGGCAATGGTGCCTGTTACCATTTGTCAAAGTGGAATGGAGGAGTGGCCTAGTGGTTAGAGCACCCGTCTATGGTTCAAATCCCACTGCTGCCCCTTGTGATCTTAGGCAGGTCACTTAACCCTCCATTGCCTCAGGTACAAATATAGATTGTGAGCACTGCTGGGACAGAGAAATATCCAGTGTACCTGAATGCAACTCGCCTTGAGCTACTAATGAAAAAAAGGTGTGAGTAAAATCCAAAAAAAAAAAAAAAACAGGTCTTTGTTTTACCACATCGCTGCCTAGCTGAAATATTTTTTGAGGAGAGGAGTGCTCATAAGTTACAGCATAAATTGATTTCTTTGCACAACTGTTTGCTAGATGGTTTACAAAAAGGTATAAATATTAGGTGGATCGCACATCTGCTTGAAAGAAATCGCCCACTTCACTGGCAATTTCCTTTAACACAGAATTTGCAAATGTGTGGTGATGTTATCCCACACATTGAATTACAGAGGTTAAATATTCTCTTAAATGCAAATGAGGAACAGTCACATATTGACACATCAAAGGACTCCTTGTCAGGGACAAGCACGACTTTCTCACTCTGTTCCTATTTGTCTTTAGGGTAATTCTCCTAGGGCATGCAGGATGTCAGCCACATAGAGGTGACATCATCCACGGCTCCCATTGGACAGAAATACTCTCCAATAGTTTAGATAGATTTTATTATGTGCAGTATATACCCCTGCTGGGTGAGTCCGGGCAACCTCACATCCTGCCTCAGCCTAAGTTTTCCGCCATCTCCAGCGGTCAGATTTTCAGCTCTCCACCAAAGAACAATTAATCTGCTCACATGAACTTACATCATTAATGGAACAGCTGTCAGGATACCAATGCCAATTTTTTAATAAGCGCCCTGGGTGCAGGCACGCACACGAGGATTCCAGACTGAAGAGATGTGTGTCCAAGGGTCTAGGACTAGCACACCTCATCCTGACTGCTCGCTCTATGGCCACGTGTCTCCGTGCCCATGTGCACAAGCTGCCTGCTTGTTTATGGCCGCGTGTCTCAGCACCCAGATGCACAGGAGAGACAGTCTCCAGGACACTGTTCCCATATGAAGTTGTACAGACCCCTACACCAGCAGCAAGGACTCTTTGTGTTCCACAACCAGGCCTCCTTCTGGTGCACAATAGGTGGGTCCTATTCTGGTGTGACAGCCAGGGGGTGGTCGAGGTGATTAACAGACAGGTGGCTCATTGCTTGAACTTTAACACATACTAGGAGAGCTCATACTCAAATGCCTAATGTTGAACATCTCTTTCAGGTCCTGCCATGTGCCTGATGTGCAGAACCTAATTGCAGATTCCTTGTCTCTTTTCCAGCTGTCCTATTTTCACTCTCTGGTTCCCTGGGAGGATGCCAAAGGAACACTGATGCTTGTGTGTCTATGGAGCATGGGAGACGAGAAGTCTGGTTAACGCTAGGAATGCTCACCTGTCAGATTTTAACAGGATTGATTCTTTTTTGTGTTTGAATACAGCTGGGGTGAGTGAATCCTTGGACGGGCAGCTAGCACAATATATTCTCTTCACTAGATCCCTGGGTTTTTCCAAGAGTGTGGTGGTACAACATTTGGCTGGTTTTGCCTTTCTCCCGAAGGCTGCTGGCATGAGGGACCAGGTTAGGGGATTTCTCATGTAGAAAATGTTTAAGGCTTGGGGTAGTGTTGTACCACTGCGTCCTGACTCTTGCACACCTATTACTTATGAGATACTCTTGGCCTTGTGACATGCCTTGTCTGCGGTTGCTTTTTCTACATTCGAGGTCGATCGTTTTTGAGTGGCATTTTGTTTGGCTTTCTTTAAAGCTCTGTGGGTGGGCAAATTGGTACCCCAGACAGCACAATGATCTGGGGGCCTTTGACTGAGCCATGTTCAGCTTTCGACAGACACAGTTTACATTACGGTGGCCAGATCCAAGACAGACCAGGGTGGCAAAGATCAGGTTTTGGTTTTGCACCACACAGCTAGTCTGGTGACTTGTCCTTTCATTAACATTTCTGAGTATCTTGGTCAAAGGCCCCACTCCCCTAGAATTTCAGTTTTTCTACATGAGGATACCATGCTGCTGACAAGATACCAGTTTGCTGCTGTGCTCAGGAATACTATTCAATATTTGGGTCTTGATTTCTCCCGATTTACTCCCCACTCCTTTTGTATTGGTGCGGCGACAGGTGCTAAGGCAGTGGGACTGGGCGAGGAGGTTATCAAGTGCTTTGGTAGATGGAGGTTTGCTGCCTTCAAGAGGTACATCAGGAGCACATAGTGATATGAAGACCTTATTTTAGATCCCCCGATGCAGCCCTTGTAGGCGAAACACAGTCTGTGTTGGGCACCTATTTTACAATAAAGTTTGAATTACATTATTGATGTATCTGCTTTGTTTGTTTCCATGTAAATTTAGGCACAGGATCTGCAGCTAAATTTTACACATGAGTTCAAAAAGGGGCACAGAAATGGGAGGATGATGGGCAGAACGGGGGCGTTCCTAACATTTATGCACGTTGTTATAGAATGAGGGGGTACGAGCCTAATTTAGGTGCATACATTTGCACCACGTTTCAGTTGCTGCAAATGGCCACGCCTACAGTTAATGGAAACAAAGGAGAAAGTGGGGGGGTCCACTCCTTCCACAGTAACGCAAGCAAACCAACCACATGGTGGAAGACAACAAGTCCAAGTGACCAGCCAGAACACAGAAGTAAAAGCTCCAAACAAAGTTTATTGGGATCCTACACGGTCCGTGTTTCGGCAACAAGCCTTCTTCAGGGGTCTTAGATTCTCATGCTAACAGAAAGGTTTCAGACACTTCCTTCTATGCATCTTCTTGTATTTTGGCAGGGGGCAATGCTCTGCCTGCCAGCTGTAGGCAGAACCAAGAGTCATTACAACATCTATGGAAGGAAGAGGTCAACGTGTGAACTGTTGGTTTACTATCAATTGAGGTACTATATCCCCTCATTGCCCCCTGCCAAAATACAAGAAGATGCATGGAAGGAAGTGTCTGAAACCTTTCTGTTAGCATGAGAATCTAAGACCCCTGAAGAGGGCTTGTTGCTGAAACACGGACCATGAAGGATCCCAATAAACTTTGTTTGGAGCTTTTACTTCTGTGTTCTGGCTGGTCACTTGGACTTGTTTTCTTCCACCCTGTAGTTGGTTTGCACGCCTACAGTTAGCCATGATTCCCGGGCATCGGTGCTATTCTGTAAATCGTATCTACCTTTAAGCACGGTTTATAGAGTAGTGCTTTTTGGCACTGATTGGAGATGTTGAAGATACTTTAAAAGATTGGAAACATTGTATGGACTGGAGGTATTTTTACAACTTAATGATCAATGATGTAAATGGTGGATACAAATATTGGATCCAACTGTCGGATACCTGATGTGAGAAGAGTAAATTGCCTTTGTCAGCTGAAGAACTGATTTGTTACAATTAAATGGCATTTAGATCCAGATTTAGTTATGGATTGAATATGGAAGGACTCTTTTTAATTGAATCGCTCTGGAATGATATGCGTAAGGATATTGGGGGGAACTTCAGTGTACTTTTTATAATGCTGTGATATTGTTTAATTCAATAAACTTGTAATTTGCATTTGTGTATTAATCTTTTATAATTTGTATTGAACTTTATGTATTTTTGAATTATATACAAGGAAGTTATTGTTTTTGTTTAGATTCTTAGATATATACTTTTGAGATATACTGATTTTTTTTGGCACCATATATAGAATTTACTCCCTTATGTTTAAAAGAGAAAGTGGCACCTGAGACCAATAGTCTAAAAATCCTTGCAAACCCCTGGCATTTCTTTCAACATAATCCTGGTTTCTTATCTATGAAAAAAATATTAACTGAAACAGGAAACTTCACATAAAGCTGTGTATTGTATAACTTTCTGAAGAATATATTTAAAAAAAAGACATTTAGTAGTTAGGACTTGTCAACTAATTGATTAATGATCTAAAAAAGTCCAAATCAGGGGCAAAATCTGTTGGCATTTTGAACAGCAAACTCTGAGCATGGACAGTTCTGTAAAACAAAAACCGCAGCGTTCAGAGCTATTAATCAAACTAGATCAGGGCTCGAACAATGAGACAACTTTATTTCTCCGTGGGAAAATATGCAGGACCCTGGGTCGTGCGTCCCAAACTCAGTTTTCTCTGCTCTTTGTAGACATTTGATCCTTGTTTTTTAAAAGAACATATTCGGCCTTGGATAATAGAAGATATTTAAAATGTCATGCAAAATGTGTTTTAAGTGAAAATTCATCAAAGAGGTTCTAGATGAAACAGTCAAACTGGGAAACAGAAGAAAGCTGAAGGCGCGGTATTATACTGGTTTTGGACACCTGAAAGGGTGCTGCTTTGTTTCCTCTCTTTCACTATTTGGTGCATGACCAGCAAATGGTGTTGTCCATGGTGAAATGGTCTACCAGTGCATTGAACTTGAAGATATGGAACATGAATGAACTTAGTTTTCAGAGCATTGTCTAGTATGATCTGTTCTCTGCAGGTGAAAAACCGAGGACTTCCTGGCAACACACTGTAAATCATACCATTGAGAGTGGGCTGTTCAAATTTCTTGTCTTTTATCTCTGGTCTTTCCCCAGGCCGTCACCTTTGGCATGGATGCAGCTTGCTGTCCCTTCAACACCCCCCCCCCCCCCAAAGTGCAATCCCAGAGCAAAAACTAGAGGGCATAGTTTAAGTTTATTTAAAATTTTCTATCCCACCCAACAGAGAAATCCATTTGGGCTAGCTCCCTAATCTTCTTTCACTGCTATTCACTTACAGAGCTGCCAAGTTGCCCATTCCAGGACGGAGACTTTTGGGCCAGTCCTGGATTTCTGTCAACCTCATCTTGTTGCATTATGAGACCTGCAGCACTGATTTTCAATGGGCTAGATTCATGGACTACAAATCCCACACTGCTTTGACGTGTAAGTTTAAAACCAGGATCTGCCAAAAAGTCTCCCTCCTGGAATGGGTAACTTGGCAGCTCTGCTTTTACTCAGCTTTCCAGACGGCATGCTGAACTAGTTGGGGTTTCTGACATTTATAGGAAACAAAGCTGTGAGAATCCTAAAATCTCAGAAAGGCCAGAAGCTGGCCAGTAAGGAGTAAAATCCCCTTAGCTTCTCTCAGATCCTGAATAAAGTTTTCACCTTTTCTTTTAGAGACAACAGTGCCATCTGCTGAACGCTTCCCTGCCCGAAAGTGCTGGTGCTTACACAAACAAGATCCCAGTGTAGTACAAGCTTTTTGTATTGAATTTCTTTTGAACATTTTGTTCCCAATAAATGCAATGATTCAGCCAAAATCCAGTCCGGGGTTTCTATTTCTCCATGAGGATGTTTAAATTTTTTTCTGTAGGATCCCACTACAGTCCAGGGCCGGCATTACCCTTAGACTAATTAGGTGATCGCCAGCAACAGCATCTGCTCCGGGACCAGCAGCAGCAGTAGCAGTAGTAGTGAATGGGAAGCACTAGGGCCCCAATGCTCAGGAGCTAAAGGCCATTAGAGCTGTACTTACCTGTGCAGAATGTTCAGAGGGGTCTAGCACGGGAAACAATGAGCGTGCCAGGCATGAGTGCAGATAGCTTGAAAATGTAGTGAAGCTCATGTAAATGAGGTCATTTTGTATTCCTCCCCAATGCACAGAAAAAAGGGCCTGAAACAAAACTGCCTTCCCATTGCAAAAAAAATAATGTCAGGTCAGAGCAAGTGTTTCCCATAACTCCCATGCTTCTTTCTGCAAATCTACCAGTTTTGATTGCTTTTGGAAGCAGAAAGAAGCCCATGCATGAGCCCTTAAGTGCTGGTTGTGAGAAGCAGCAGGCCCAATCAAAAGCACACATTGGCATCTGTTTCCGGCATCTAAATATAAGCATCCAAGCTAAAAAATAAAATAAAAACACTTATATGTAGGCAGCAGATAACAGATGCCTATGTATTCTTCAAGTTTGGGTTTTACCAGGCACATACGCACTGAAGCTGAAATTACCACGGAAGTCCTCTACGCATGCGCCAAGCACAATTCTCCCACACCAAAGCCCAATCCTCCCGCCAAACTCCCTAATGTTCAATGCTATGAGTGCACCTATATTTGCATCTCAATAGCATTGAGCATTAGGGCGTTGTTCTGTGCTGTTCCAGCGGCAATGTTACAGTGCTATTCAGAACAGCGCTAGAGTTTTGAGCATCAGGGCCTAGGTCCCCAGAGTCACACAAACTCAAAGATTCAAAGATGCATCAGTGCTACTTTTACTGCAGGATGGCTGATGATTTTGATATAGTTAATTTATTCAAATAAATGAGACTCGGAAATTACCCTCCCTGTATTCTGCCCTTTATGCCATAGGACATGTAGAGTGGATCACAGTATTATATATATATATATATATATATATATATATATATATATATATATATATATATATATATATATATATAAGGTATGATTTCCAGTTATGCAGTCTTAGAGGCATTTCTGGGAGGGGTGATGTTGGGATGATCATGAGTTGTTTTGAGTTTAAATTATCAAAATCTGGGAGAGCAAGACCTGGGGGAGTGGAACACAAGGCTAAAACGAATAAAGGTTCTGTGAAGGTAGCCAACATCCTGGCACTGAGCCCAGTCCAGTATTGCACAGTTCCAGTCCACAAAATCCAGACTGGATCAAGCTTTGAGGTCAGCCAAGTATTTGTGAAGCTAAACATAACCGAATATTTTTTTATGAATATTCAATGCAAATATCTTGAAAAGGGGCAATTCTATAATCACAATCCACATTCTCCTCTTTCAAAAAGACCCTCAAAATCTGGCTCTTCATGAGATCAGCTGCGCAGGCTTCTGTTTCTGTGAGTCTGCAAGGGCAGGCTTCTACATGGAATGTTGCTAGTGGAGTAGCCTAGTGGTTAGTGCAGTGGAACATCAAATGTTGCTACTATTTGAGATTCTACATGGAATGTTGCTATTATTGGTGATTCTACAGGGAATGTTGCTGTTTGGAGGAGTGGCCTAGTGGTTAGAGCACCAGTCTGGTACTCCAGAGGTAGCCAGTTCAAATCTCACTGCTGTTCCTTGTGATCTTGGGCAAGTCACTTAACCCTCCATTGCCTCAGGTACAAACTTATACAGTGAGCTCTCCTGGGACAGAGAAATATCCAGTGTACTGGAATGTAACTCACCTTGAGCCACTACTGAAAAAGGTGTGAGCAAAATCTAAATAAATAGTAGTCACTAGCACAGACCTGTGTGCACATGTGTTCAATATTGTCTCCTATACTAGTGCATATCTTTTGCACTTCACCTATTTGCATGCTCCTTGCTTATAGTACTGTGGAATGCAATAAATATGCTTTGCTTGTGTTAGGAAACCATGAGCTGAGCCTTAGCACACAGCTCTAATGCAGGGGAATTACATTGGCCCCACAGAGAGGGAAGGAAGAGGAAAAATTGTGGACATAATGCCCAGGGACTGTCACCTCCTTACTGAAAAAGTACAATTGAGCCCTGCAGTATTTCCCTTTGCCTGATATACAGGTCCTTTAACTAAGCTGCGGTAAAAGTGGATCCGGGCTAGCATCAGTGCATGTTTTGATGCATGCTGAGGCCCCCTTTTACCGTAGCGGGTAAAAGGCTGGCTTTTTTTTCTGGAAAAGAAATGGCCATGCAGTAAGAGAACCACTTACTGTGCAGTCATTTCAAGGAGAGCACTTATCACCACCCATTAAGTGATGGACGGTAATGGCTCCAACGCAAACCCGGTGATAACCGGGCAGCTTTACTGGCAGGTAAGCACCGGCACTACAAAAATAGATAATATTTTTGTAGTGCCAGAAATGGCACCCAGTGGGGTTGGAAACTAACACCAGGCTCCTGCGGTAGCCCAGCGGTAGTTCAGGATTGGCACACTGCAAGCCTGTTGCTGCACGCCAACCCTTTAGTAAAAGGCCCCATAGTTTGGTAAACACTGGGGGCCTTTTACTAAGCCTTGTACGTACCTAGGCTTGCCCATCATGCATCAGTTTGGAATTACCACCCGGCTACCCCATGGCCCTGGCAATCTCTCTTATCTGCACCCTTCTCCTCCACCGCTAACTCCAGACTCCATTCCTTTTATCTTGCTGCACCATATGCCTGGAATAGACTTCCTGAGCTGGTATGTCAAGCTCCATCTCTGGCCGTCAACAAATCTAAGCTAAAAGCCCACCTTTTTGATGCTGCTTTTAACTCCTAACCTTTATTCACTTGTTCAGAACCCTTACTTTATCATCCTCACTTTAATATTCCCTTATCTCTTGTTTGTCCTGTTTGTCTGTCCTAATTAGATTGTAAGCTCTGTCAAGCAGGGACTGTCTCTTCATGTTCAAGTGTACAGCGCTGCGTGCATCTAGTAGCGCTATAGAAATGATAAGTAGTAGTAGTAGTAGTAATTTCATTTTTTACATGCATCCATTACATGCGCCAGAGAATAATCTTTATTTTCCGGCACGTGGTGCTAACTGGGTGGTAAAAGACATTCTACGTGCGTAGACCATTACCGCGTGAGACATTACCGCTAAGTCGATGGCTGCTGGTAAGGTCTCAGACCCAAATTGGACTTGCGTCAAGTTTCATTTTGCTGCACCTCCATTTTCAGCCAAAATGTTTTTAAAAAGGCATTTTTTACAAGTGTGCTGACAACTGGATCTGTGTGCATCCCAAACACATGCCTACACCAGCGCAGGCCATTTTTCGGCACACCTTAGTAACAGGACCCCCTTGTTTGGTAAAATAAAGCTTAATTTCTGCCTATCCTGCTTATTTTCAAAAGAGATCGCCGGCCATCTTACGACACAAATCAGGCGATGGCTGGCCATCTCCTGAACCTGGCCAAATCGGTATAATGGAAAGCAGATTTTGGCCGGCTCCAACTGCTTTCCGTCGCAGAGCCAGCCAAAGTTAAAGGGGGTGTTTTGGAAGGGTATGGAAGGTGGGACGGGTGCGTGGTTATGAGATGGCTGGCTTCGGCCGATAATGAAAAAAAGATGGCCGGCTCTGACGAGCATTTCGCCGGCTTCACTTGGTCCATTTATTTTTAGGACCAACCTCAAAAAAGTGCTCCAATTGACCAGATGACCACTGGAGGGAATGGGGGATGACCTCCCTGTACTCCCCCAGTGGTCACCAACCCCCTCCCACCCCCAAAAAAATTTTAACAGTTTTTTGCCAGCCTCTATGCCAGCCTGAAATGTCATACCCAGCTCCCTGACAGTAGTATGCAGGTCCCTGGAGCAGATTTTTGTGGGTGCAGTGCACTTCAGGCAGGTGGACCCAGGCCCATCCCCCCCCCCCACCTGTTACACTTGTGGTGGTAAATGGGAGCCCTCCAACCCCCCCCCCCCGAAAACCCACTGTACCCACATGTAGGTGCCCCCCTTCACCCCTTAGGGCTATGATAGTGGTGTAGAGTTGTGGGAAGTGGGTTTGGGGGGGGATTTGGTGGGCTCAGCACCCAAGGTAAGGGAGGTATGCACCTGGGAGCAATTTTTGAAGTCCACTGCAGTGCCCCCTAGGGTGCCCGGTTGGTGTCCTGGCATGTGAGGGGGACAAGTGCACTACAAATGCTGGCTCTTCCCATGACCAAATGCCTTGGATTTTGGCCGGCTTTGAGATCGCCGGCATTAGTTTCCATTATCGCCGGAAACCAATGCTGGCCATCTCTATAGCCAGCCCAAATGCTGAGATTTGGCCGGCTCCAACCATATTATCGAAATGAAGATAGCCAGCTATCTTTTTTGAATTATAATACAGGTGGAGGCGGGCGCCGCTTTACGGTGCTGGCCAAATAAGATGGCCAGCCATATAGATGGCCTGCGCTATTCGATTATGCCTCTCTATGTCAATTAAGAGCAATTAGATCTAGTTTAAGTGTGGAATTTTTTCGCAGCATTGCTCAGTCAGTTCTCTTACCATGTTTAGCTATCGTAACTAACTGTATGGAAGACTAACAATGAAATTGCTGCGAAGATTGTAACTGCTTCAAAATACTGCTACAAGATTGATTTAGCGAGTCAGCAGATTTGAGAGTGTAACCCCTCTTCTTGAGAAATTGCATTGGCTTCCGGTTTATCCCTGTATCAAGTTTAAAATAGCATGTATGATTTTTAAAAGTTTGTCAGGGCAAAAATTTGTCTTGCTACATACTTCATTTTAAAGTTTACTGGGCGAATTTGTCGATCTGTTTGTCATAATTTTCTGTTGTTCACTTGTTCAGAACCCTTATTTTATCATCCTCACTTTAATATTCCCTTATCTCTTGTTTGTCCTGTTTGTCTGTCCTAATTAGATTGTAAGCTCTGTCGAGCAGGGACTGTCTCTTTATGTTCAAGTGTACAGCGCTGCGTACGTCTAGTAGCGCTATAGAAATGATAAGTAGTAGTAGTAGTAGTTTCCAAGCTTTAAGGGAGTTAAAATTAAGGGCTACTTGACTCATTCTTTCCAATACTCAGAAATACAAATTTGGAATAATATTCAGTATTAAAGTTCAGTTTATTCAATCATATTTATTGTTTAGAAAATATCTGAAAACTCTTTTATTCTCTGATACTCATCTTGTTTGATATTCCATCTAAATGAGATGTTTTTTTATCCTGAAAACCGCAATGAATCCTATTGGAGATATGGCGGAATATAAGCTATGAATAGAAGAAAACCAGCAGAAGACTGTCCCAGAGATGTCAATTTCTGATAATAGAGAGAAAGAGAGAGAGAGAGAGAGAGAGAGAGAGAGAGAGATGGTGATTAACCATATATAAGGCCTGCAGTAAGATCTAAAAGATAAGAAGGGTAATATCTCCCCTCCTGATTGCTGAATGTAAATCACTAAGGGGTCCATTTGCAAAGCAGTGGTAATTCCAATATGGGCTTGCCGCTTGTTAAAAGGGAAGTATCGCCAGGCTACCGCAGCAGCCCATCAGTAGTTCCCTCCCCCAGCATGCACAATTTCTGGCACTGCAAAATGATTTCAATTTTTATAGCACCGGTAATAGGGTGCCCAGTTACCGCCCGCTTGCTGCCCGGTTATCACCGGATTAGTGCGGGAGCCCTTACCGCCACCTCAATGACCAACTTAACATGTCATCACCCATTTTTCTGCTGAGCTGTGACCGTCCCAACCTCGGTCTACTACACCACTCACTAAATCCTGGACAAATCCAACCAAACCCTTTACCCCTCACGTAGGGAAGGGAGGGGTGGGGCAACATTAGAGCTAAACAAACCCCTCACCTCCCTTCCCTCTCCCTCCTACCATTCCAGCAAAGCCCACCAGAACACCTCAAGTGGTACAAATCCCACAAGCCCACCTCAATCCTTTCCACTACCCAATCCAATTTCTCAGCTTGCCGTTTTTCTGAACCACTCCCAGCTCTCCTCACCGCCCCTCACCCTATCCCTATTACCTATAGATAATTCAACCCTTCATGTGCCTGCAGCTTCTGCCCTGTTAAAAGCACAAAGGTTAATCTTCATTTCTCCTCTTTGTTCAACATTTTCCTAAGTACTCTCGCAACCTTGATTCAGTCTTGTGGTGTTTCTGCGTATTTCTACGCAGATTATATTCTGCTGTTTTTTTGTACTAACCCATCTGCCATCAATCCCTCTCCTTTGCAATCATGTTTTGATAAGGTGGCTACCTGATTCTTTATGCTGCTAAATCCACTGTATGTAGGGTGGCAAACCATGCTCCAATACTGTCAGTTTCACCTGTTACATAAGTACATAAGTAATGCCATACTGGGAAAAGACCAAGGGTCCATCGAGCCCAGCATCTTGTCCACGACAGCGGCCAATCCAGGCCAAGGGCACCTGGCAAGCTTCCCAAACGTACAAACATTCTATACATGTTATTCCTGGAATTTTGGATTTTTCCAAGTCCTTTTAGTAGCGGTTTATGGACTTGTCCTTTAGGAAACCGTCCAACCCCTTTTTAAACTCTGCTAAGCTAACCGCCTTCACCACATTTTCCGGAAATGAATTCCAGAGTTTAATTACACGTTGGGTGAAGAAAAAGTTTCTCCAATTTGTTTTAAATTTACTACACTGTAGTTTAATCGCATGCCCCCTAGTCCTAGTATTTTTGGAAAGCTTGAACAGACGCTTCACATCCACCTGTTCCACTCCACTCATTATTTTATATACCTCTATCATGTCTCCCCTCAGCCGTCTCTTCTCCAAGCTGAATAGCCCTAGCCTCCTTAGTCTTTCTTCATAGGGAAGTCATCCCATCCCCGCTATCATTTTAGTCGCCCTTCGCTGCACCTTTTCCAATTCTACTATATCTTTCTTGAGATGCGGCGACCAGAATTGAACACAATACTCAAGGTGCGGTCGCACCATGGAGCGATACAACGGCATTATAACATCCTCACACCTGTTTTCCATACCTTTCCTAATAATACCCTGTTTTCTCAGGTGTATCTCTTACACTAGTGGACTCATTTTGTTACCTTGGTATTATTATTATAGACTCACATCTGACTTTTCCCCAACAAATTTCATCTGTTCTTCAATCAGAATTTTACAGTCTACATCAATTGTTTTCAATCCATAATTTTCTGGATAATAAAGCTTTACATATAACATACCGTTCATATGTTACTACTTGACAAGACTATTGTAATGTAATCTATGTTGGCTTATCTCAATCTAGCATTAAGCGATTACAATCTCTACAAAATACTGCTGTTCACTTGCTTTGTAGGGCTAGATGTTGGGATTCTGTTACCCCTCTTCTATGGTTATACTGGCTCCCAGTTCAGTTTTGGGTCCAGTTTAAAATTTTGGTCCTAGCTTTTAGAGCCCTTCATGAAAGGACTCCAGACTACCTATCCCCCATACCCTATGCTCCTGCATGGTTATTTGGGTCCCTTAATTTTTATTTTTTTTGTTACATTTGTACCCTGTGCTTTCCCACTCATGGCAGGCTCAATGCGGCTCACATATTGTATACAGGTACGTTTTTGTACCTGGGGCAATGGAGGGTTAAGTGACTTGCCCAGAGTCACAAGGAGCTGCCTGTGCCTGAAGTGGGATTCAAACTCAGTTCCCCAGGACCAAAGTCCACCACCCTAACCACTAGGCCACTCCTCCACACGCAGCATGCCATGTAGAAACCTGCCCTTGAAGCCGCTCAGGCTTCTGTTTCTGTGAGTCTGACGTCCTGCACGTACGTGCTGGACGTCAGATTCACAGAAACAGAAGCCTGCGCAGCTGCAAGGGCAGGCTTCTAAATGGAATGTAGCTAGTGGAATAGCAACATTAACATTCCATGTAGAATCTCAAATAGTAGCAACATTCCATCTAGAATCTCCAATAGTAGCAACATTCCATGTAGAATCTCAAATAGGGAAAGGGAACTGGGACTTGATATGCTGCCTTTCTGTGGGGTTTACATAGTATATACAGGTACTTATTTGTACCTTTAGATTGTAAGCTCTTCTGAGCAGGGACCGTCCTTATTTGTTAATTTGTACAGCGCTGCGTAACCCTAGTAGCACTCTAGAAATGTTAAGTAGTAGTAGTAGTACCTGGGGCAATGGAGGGTTAAGTGACTTGCCCAGAGTCACAAGTAGCTGCCTGTGCCTGAAGTGGGAATCAAACTCAGTTCCCCAGGACCAAAGTCCACCACCCTAACCACTAGGATTGATGCTTCCCTCCCCTACTCTGGCGTGCTGGGAATCTACAAGATCTACTGATTTCTTTTTTCTGGTGCCTTACTGTTGGAACGGTTTATCTCTGGATCTGCGCTCTAAACCCTCCCTTAAACAATTTTTTTAAAACTTAAAGACACACTTTTTAAATCTTGCTTTTAATGTGGGTTAATGATTCCAGGTATTGTAGCAATAGCAGTCAGAATGAGTACTATAATAATTTATATATATATATATATATACATTTATACTTTTATTGTGTAGATTTTATTGTTACTATAATGTTTGTGATGTGGAATGGCTGTGTTCTTTCTGAATGACTGCCTTGTCCTATTTTATTTTAGAGTTCCTCTCCTGACTTTTTTCTTAAAACTTCGTAAATCGCTAAGATGTGGATTTTCCAGAATTTAGCAATTAATCAAATCTTAAATAAACATAAACAAATATGGACATCCAAGTTGATAACTCACATATGGACACCCATTTCTCATATATTTTAGAACAGGTTCCGCCGACATACTGCCTGTTCTAAAATACGTGAAAAATGGACGTCCATGTGCTGGTGACGTGCAACATGAACATCCATTTTACAAACTGAAATGTCCAAATTTTGAATGAGGCAAAAGAAGGGACATGGATGTCTTTGTGGAAGCCTAGGAATGGCCATCTTATAAAAATGCTTTGAAACTTCTATAATCACGTCAAGGAACTACATAGGATAATAGAACAATTTCAACAGCAACAGATATCCTCACTAATACTAGATTTACTGAAATAATATTGTAGTCTCAAATACTAAAAATGTTACAAGCAAATGGAGGAAAAGCCTCAGCAGACTCCTATATATTAGGCTCACAGGCCGTTAGCTTCACGGAGTACTTGCTGTCATCATTGGCACAAAAACCTCCATAAGTTATTGAAATGTTTAAAGTCTACAGAAACAAAAACTCATCTTGTATAGAAGCACAGTTTCTTCATACCGTCCACAGCCAACAATGGCCAAAGTTTTGTCAACATCATCAGGGTCCGTGGTCTGTGCAGTTCACTCCTGTAGCTCATCACCACCGGATACAGAGATGAGCTACAGGAATGAATTGCACAGACTACAGACCCTGACCAAGTTGACGAAACTTTGGCCATTGTCAGCCGTGGACAGTATGAAGAAACTGTGTGCTGCATATAACGTCTCGCTGTGAACATAAGGTGCCAATACATAGCTGTGTCAGGTCATTCTTGTTTTCAGCCACTAAGTATAATAAAGAATTATCTGGTTTCTATCCTCATTGACTGGCTCCACTTTCTTCTGGGACATGCGGCAAGCAGGGGCGTATCTGGAATCCGGCGGTAGGGGGGGCCACAGCCAGAGAGAGGGGGCACATTTTTGCCTCCCTCCCCCACCCCCCTGCCACCACTGCCGCCGCCTCTCTCCACCCCCCCTGCCGTCAACCCTCCCCCACTGCTTACCTTTGCTGGCGGGGGGCCCCAACCTCTGCCAGCCGAGGTCCGACCCGCAGTCTTCATATTTCATCTTCCTCCGACTCCTCCGTGGCCATGCTGTAAGTAACGCTGCTGATTCGTTGAATCCAGTTTGGAGTCTGACGTCGCAGCACGTTGTATGCATGTACAACGTGCTGCAACGTCAGACTCCAAACTGGATTCAACGAATCAGCAGCGTTACTTACAGCATGGCCACGGAGGAGTCGGAGGAAGACGAAATATGAAGACTTCAGGTCGGACCTCGGCTGGCGGGGGTTGGGGCCCCCCGCCAGCAAAAGTAAGCAGCGGGGGAGGGTTGACGGCGGGGAGGGGGGCCAGGGCGAAATCTGCGGGGGCCCAGGCCCCTGTGGCCCCTCGCAGATACGCCCCTGGCGGCAAGTGCTTCACATTCTTTTTAAAAACCTGCCATTTACCAAAGTGCGGTAAAAAGGGGCCTGAGCGCATGTCAAAAACACCATTTTGCTGCATCTTAGTAAAAGGACCCCAAAGTTGCACATGTAAGTTATAGAACAATGTCAGCTGATAATTGTCATTACAACCAATTATAGGCTATAATTGGTACAAACAGGCACAAATTAGCAGTTATGCAAAATCTACAAATTCTGAAGTCCTTTTACCCAGCTGCAGAAAAAAAGGATCCTGCAAAAGCGGTGGGGGTTGTTTTTGCTGCGCACTGCAGTCCTTTTAACTGCAGCAGGTAAAAATGCCTGAAAATAGTGTGGCCATGTGCAGGGGAGCACTTACCGCCCCCCCTCCCCCATTGAGTTGGTGATATGGGCTCCCACAGTAACCCAGCGATAACCAGGTAGTCTGCAGTACTGCCCAATTACCGCTGGGTTAGTGCCATGCTAGAAAATAGCCATCTGTTTTCCCTACCATGGCAAGTGGAGTGCACTAGTGCTGGAAAAAGAAAATTGGTGCCCACGTTGGGCTGGTGGTAGTTCCAGATTAGCGTGTGGTAAGCCGTGTTGGGCTTATCACCACTATGTAAAAGGGCCCCTGTGTGCACAAAATCCATAGCGCACAACTGCGAGAGCATGGAACTGGAAGTGACATGGGCACTAATGTGCATGGGTTAGAGAACACTAGGAGTTACTCACAGTTATGCACAAACATTCTCACCAGCCTTTGAACTAGTGTAAATGTTCATGCCTGAATTGAGGCACATAACTGAATGCTTTTGTCACGGTCGTAGCCAAACCTCGTGGTGGGAGGGGGCCAGAGCCTGAAGTGGAGAGGCACATTTTGTTCTGCCACCCCACTCGCCACCTCACCACCCTGCAGCTTCCCACCCACTGCCGCAGCAAATATCATGGCTGGAGGGGTCCCCAACCCCCCCGCCACCTGAAGCCTTGTCCAGCACCGGTCTCCAGTGCCACTGCATTGCCTGCCCTGCTCTGTCTTCCCCTCATGTCCTGCACATTCCTTTTCATGAAATTGAGCATGGTGGCGCTGGAAACCAGGGGCCCACAGGAAACTTGGGGGGTGGGGACCCCCGCCAGCAAACAAGGTGCCTGATGCGGCAGAGAGGCAGGGGGCGGGGTGGCAATGGCAGCAACGGCAGGGGGGGTCAAATGTAGAGGGGACCAGGGCATAATCTGGGGGGGCCCATGCCCCTGTGGCCCCACATAGCTACGCCCCTGGGTGCCAGACTTATGCCTGCTGAAACTTGGTGGAAATCCTGGCACCTAAGTTGGGCAAAGAGATCCATTATTCTATAACACTGCGTGCGTCTTTTTGGAATGCCCATGACATGCCTATGCCCCTCCCATGGCCATGCCCCCTTGCAGGTTGCATACTATGGGATTTAGTTGGTCAGCATTATAGAAGAGCGAGCAGCCAGATGTGTGCGCAAATCCAAACTGGCACCAAGTAACATCAGTAAATGGTTGTTAACGTCCAATTGTTAAAGGTTGTGCGTACATTCTTGAGAGCACACACAAATCTAGGCATCACATATAGAATCCGGGAGAATGCACGCATTCACAGTGGTTCAAACATGCATGGTAATTCCTATATGTGCAATGGCTGCCTTATTTGCAAATAGTGTGCATTCTCTCAAAAGAGTGTGCAATATTATCGCCTGGTGAGGAAGCCGTGCATAACATGGCAGCTGCTGTGCAAGAAATCCTGGATTCCTCTCCATGGCTTTCCCCGCTGGCCCAGCATCACCAGGGTGTCACTGGGAATCACTATGCAGATTGGTGGGCGCTTTGAGAGGGAACAGAGCTGCCACACTGCAGTGGGAAGGAGTGACTGTAAAGAGCCTCCAGGGACTCAGGCTGATCTTCTTTGGCACCCAGCAGCAAGAGCATTCCCCACCCTCCCCCCCAACAGCCACATGCCATACTGCATTGATTGTGGTATGACAAAGTAGTTGAATATTGTTAGATAGCTTTGCCTACTATGATCTGTTACATTGTTTAATGCAAGGTGTAGAAGACCTATCCTAGTTAATGTTACAGGGGATGCTATTCTGTGGCAAACTTACTCTAGTGATCACAGCTGCAGAAGCATCCAGCCTAGAAACATCCAGATGTGCAGAACAGCAGAAGAAATAGTGTTTGACTGCTTGAGATGAGGACCTCTGTACCCATTGGCAATGGGCTGATCATCTAGCTGGCATTCACAGCAGGTGGGCTGCTAGACCAAGTCGTGGTCAAAAAGAGTGGACATACACTGTGGCCTAGCCAGAGAAGAATGTATGTTAGGCTCCCTAGCTGGCAAGGCATGGTGGGGAGAACCCAGCAAAAATACTGAAATTAAGGCTCAGGTGCTTCCTAGGATGTTTTTTTTACAATTGTGCATTAATAAAGCTGTGGCCATTTATATCCATATCCACCTCAGATCTGATAAAATTTGGTGTGTTCTGTGTGCAAGTCGGGTGCGAGAATGCATGCAGCCTGCCTATGTTTTTTTCTGCTCCTTTTAACTTGATAACGACATGCAACGTCATAGGATATGTATGTTGTTGACATTTCCTATATTGTTGCCAATGAATGCCCATTTCTATTAAATAATCCCTCTTTATTTCAGTAGATGTTTGGAAAATCCCCCAGATCAGGTGCTCTAATTTTCTGGGTGTAGCTCAGCTCCTTATCTGGTGATTAAGTGGTGTAAAACAAAGACCAAAAAGAGAGAAAAACATCCAGAACAAATTATTTAACAAATTAACCAGGATCTATCATTTAATTTTTCTTAGCAAATAAGAAGATACAAGAAAGTTTAGGGATCCTTTTACTAAGCTGTGGTAAAAGGGGGGCCAACTACTACTATTACTACTACTACAAATCATTTCTATAGCGCTACCAGTCGTACGCAGCGCTTCACAATTGAACATGAAGAAAAGACAGTCCCTGCTCAAAAGAGCTTACAATCTAAATCAGGACAGACAGACAGGACAAATAAGGGATAAGGGTAGGACAGACAGATAGGACACATAGGGAAAAGGGACTATTGAAGAGAGGAAGACAAGATAAAGGTTAAAGCAAGTGACAAGTTAGGAGTCAGGCCTGCGCATGTATTTTTGACGTCCGCTGAGACCCCCTTTTACTGCAGCGGGTAAAAGGCTGCCCTTTTTTCTCTCTCAAAAAGAAATGGCCGTGCGGCAAGTAAACCATTTGCCACATGGCCATTTCGGGGGAAGCACTTACTACCACCCACTGAGGTGGCGGTAAGGGCTCCATTGCTAACCTGGCGGCAACCGGGTAGCACACAGCGCTGTCCGATGACTGCCAGGTAAGCACCGGTGCAACAAAGATGGAAAATATTTTTGTAGCACCGGAAATGGTGCACGCTGGGAATGGGAACTACCGCCGGGCTCCTGTGGTAGTCCTGGATTGGCACGTGGCAAGACCATTGCAGTGCACCAAGCCGTCAGTAAAAGGGCCCCTTCGTTTTTCTATTGCTCTGTTTGTTTGTAGGGTGCAGTACGACCATTTTAAGTTTCTCATGCTAAATAGATAAGTTGCCTTCACTATGCACCTTTACACTTTTACATTTATGGTGCAGCTTCTCAACACAGGACTGCTATGTGTCTTGCTGTTGTGTGTTTTGATTTAAAAAAATAGAGTAGATAGATAGATAGATAGATAGATAGATAGATAGATAGATAGATAGATAGATAGATAGATAGATAGATAGATGATCAAAAGCCCCACCCTGTTCCAAACAGCACTCTAAAAATAGCACTGGAACAGGGTGGGGCTTTACCGCACCTATAATCAGAGATAATTGCATGTAAATTTAATCACGCAATTCTCTCTGATCATGGGGCAGAAGTGCAGGAGGATTGTGCCTGAGCATGTGCTCAGGCACAATCCTCCTGCACTTGACAGGTCTGGGCTGTGAAAAGCCCAGACCTGTCAAACACAGGGGCTGGAGGTCCATGGGATCAGCAGACCCCCAACTACCCCTGCCCCGAGCAAGGTGAAATGGGGGCTGGAGGTCCAGCGGACCTCCAGTCCCCCCAACCCCCCCCCCCCGACACAGGTTCAGGGGGGGCTGGAGATCCGGTGGGTCTCCAGCCCCCTAACACCCCCCCCCCCTCAGCCTTGGCAAGATATCCCTGGTGGCCCAGTGGGCCACGGTCAATCCTCCCACCCCCTACCTTGGGTTGGAAAAGGGAGGTGACCCTCCCTCCTCTTCCTTTGGTGCCGCCTACAAAATGGCGGCTCCCAGCCCTGCCCAGTGTATCCTGGGATGCGCTGGGCAGGGCTTCACATCATATAAGGGAGAATAGATAGAATTGTCTCTTGGTCAGCAAAAGATAATATATCCCAGGCCTTGATTAAACATGTACTAGTGTGCACCCCCTTCCCACCAAGGGGTAGCTCAGGGCCCACTCCCCTCCCCCCATCCAGCGTCTCCCCTTCTATTTCCATCCCTTCTTCCCTGCCTCCACTCACCAATGTATTCAGCATCTGTTTCCCTAAACCCCTCCCCAGCTTCCCTTTCCCACCCCTTCAGGGATGGCATTCAGCTTGTTGAAGGGCTCATCATGACTAAAGCAGGGCCTTGGGCATCCACATATGCTCAAAGCCTGCCAAGTACCACTCCCTCCAAAACAGGTAGTTTAGATGCCTTTGAAAGAGGCAAGTGTGGATGCTCAAGGCCCTGTGCCAGCTGCGCTGGATCTTTTTTTTTAGACAAGCCGATAGTCGTTTTGGTGATGCCTCCCAAATTGTGCCACCCTAGGCAGATGCCTAGTTCACCTAGCTATTGGGCCAGCCCTGCCTGTATGCAGCTGGAAAGAGCATACAGCCTGATTTACCAAGGCTTTTCTCCCATTCTGAGTCTATGGGGTGGGGTGGGGGGAGGCAAGTTGTAATAAATCAGCTCCTTAATTTTGAATGCAGTGCTGTACTAACTCAGGAGCAGTATATGGGGAGCAATAAAAGTTGCCTGTATCTCTGTAAACTTTTATTCAGATCTTGAAGCAGGACTTACAATTGGGGGGGGGGGGGGGGGAGAATGCGTGCTGAGCAAGGGGTGCTTGTAATCCTTTCCACTGGGACAATGCTGACTTTTGAACCTCTGGCCGCTGAAGCTGAACAAACAAACTCTGTGCGCTGCTCCGCCACCAAACACAGTTTATTGACAGTCGTATCACAGCAACGCATAGCAACGGCAGCCAAGTCCGGGGCAATGAAATCAATGATCTGCCTGGTGTGCGGCTCAGAGCTGAAGGAAGTGCCAAAGTACAGGACCGGATCAGTACTTCGTTCAGCACAAAGAACAAAGAGCTGAACATGCCCTGCCCTGCCCCACCTCTCCACCCCGCAAAAGCCCTTCCACTGACTCGGGGGCTCCCCCTGCTGGCCGTCACAGGGCAGACGCTTTCTTTCGCCTGCTTTCTGGCAGGTCCAGTTGACCGACCTCTACGGTTAATTCGTATTTTCATTTTTACCTACTCTGTGCAGCTGACTGACTGCACTTGAAATCCGTTCGATCGTGGTTTCGGGGGGGGGGGGGGGGGGGGGGGGGAGGGTAATCTAGAAGTGAACTGAATATCCAAAATATTTTTCCAGTAACAAAATGTGTCATATTTCTGCCATTGCCATGTTTAAGCAGGTATAAATTTATATGTAGCAGTAACAGAGAAATCAGAAACTATCCCAAGAGTGTAAAATAGAGTCTGTTGATATAATAAATCATAGGAAAAAATGTTCAAATAAAGGAAACCCCCATGATAATGTCATAATTGTTTAGTTTCTTTTATTTCAAGTAATACATTGAGAATACTACTTCTCTCTCCAATACTCTGCTTGTAATTTCTGTGCACTTTCCTATCACCAACCATTTTTATTCATGTCAAGGGGATCAATGGAGCCAAGGGGTCTTGGATTTGATTGACCACCTTACTGCTTTCATATTCATCTGAGCTGATTATATTCAGGCAGGAGAAGAGATCACTGGACCAGTATTCACATTTCCCGGATTCTATATGTCACCCAAATTTGGGCATCCAGTGCAGATGTGTATGCAAATTAATTAGGTAAGGAGGGAGGTGTCAACGATCAATAATAGACATTGATTTACATGTGTGCACACATCTTCCCCAGTCACTATTCTATTTATTTAGATTCTTGCTCAGCCTCACACCTTTTTCAGTAGTAGCTCAAGGTGAGTTACATTCAGGTACAGTAGATATTTCTGTGTCCCAGGAGGGCTCACAATCTTGGCTTGTACCTGAGGCAATGGAGGGTTAAGTGACTTGCCCAAGATCACAGGGAGCAACAATGGGATTTGAACTGGCCACCTCTGGATTGCAAGACCAGTGCTCTAACCACTAGGCCACACCTCCACTCTATAATATTCTATAACATTTGTTCCTAAATTTTATAGCACAACTCAAACGGGGCATAGGCCCCACTGGTTCCCAAACCTGGTCCCGGAGATAGATTTGCATGCAGTGGAGGCAGTGTATGCAAATCTCTGTCATGAATATTCATTATGGATATCCTGAAAACCTGACTGGCTGGGTGTATCCTAAGGATCGGGTTGAGAACACCTGGTATACCGTGTTTCCCCGAATATAAGACACTGTCTTATATTAATTTATCCTCCCCAAAACGCGCTAGGTCTTATTTTGGGGGGGATGTCTTATTTTTCTGGGATCGTGGTCGCCCCCCCCACCCGAGGTCGCCCCCCACCTGAAGTCGCCGGGCCCCCCCTCCACCCGCCCTCCGTCGCTCCGGAACTAACCTTAAACTCCTTTCACCTTCGCAACGCAAGTTCCCAGCAGCAAGCAGCAGCAGCCCCACCCTCACCTGATGTATCGTAACGTCAGGCAAGGGCGGAGCATGGAAGGAAGGAGAGGTCTGCCCTGCTGCTGCTTGCTGCTGGGAACTTGCATTGCGAAGGTGAAAGGAGTTTAAGGTTAGTTCCGGAGCGACGGACGGCGGGTGGAGGGGGGGCCCCGGCGACCTCAGGTGGGGGGGCAACCTCAGGTGGGGGGGCGGGGGGTGGTCTTGTCCGGCTCTCGGCGGCCCTGCTGCAAAAAAAAAGTTTGCTAGGTCTTATTTTCGGGGGGGAGGCCTTATATTTACAAATGTAGCAAAATCGCTACTAGGTCTTATTTTCGGAGGATGTCTTTTTTTCGGGGAAACACGGTAGGTGCTACATGTATCTTGGGAATCAAAATGGGAAATCTACTAATCCATATATGCAAACAAATCAGCATCCGAGGTGTGTGGGTGTTTTGTAACCAGACCTCTTATAAAATAGATCAATATTTAAACTAAAAGACCTTTGCATAAAAAGTGAAAGATCTGATACAAATGTAGAAATGAAATGCTTTCCGTTCCATTGTAGGCCCTTCCTAAAGTGTTCATTTGGTCAGATACCGTATCCATCTGTATAAATCATATACACAAAGTGGCTGCAGGGCTGCTAGCCATAACCACTTCCAAAGTTTGTGTCACAGAATAGTGTTTCTCAAGCATTCATTCCTGGAGGACCTTGCCTGCACTGCCTCAATTGCATGCAAATCTATTGGAAAACCAGACTGGCTGGAGAATATTCCAGGAATAGCGCCTAGCCACAATTGCCCTGCCCTTGTCCCTTCCTCCCTTCTCGCCTGTAACTGTCTTGTTTGTCTGTATTACTTAGATTGTAAGCTCTTTTGAGCAGGGACTGTCTCTTTGTATCAGGTGTTCAGCGCTGCGTGCGTCTGGTAGCGCTATACAAATGCTAATAATAATAATAATTTGATTAGATTTATTTTATCTATCTAACTCAGTGCTTCTCAACCCAGTTCTCAGCGTGCATCCACGCCCCGATGCTCTGAAGCAAATGCAGGCGCTAGAGCTCATTAGCGCCGGAATAGTGTCCATGTTTGTTGGTGCACAATGCTCAGAGACCCCTACAGCAGGAAATAATGAGTTCACCCCAGAACAGTGCAAATAGCATGCTAATGTAGTTAAAAATATTTAAATGAGGCCATTTTCTATTCCCTGCAATGCTCGGAGAACGGTACCCTGAAGAAGGGTGCCCTTACCACAGAAAACCTAATGCCAGCTCGGAGCTGGCATTAAGGATTCATGCTTGGGTTTCATAGGAGAAGAGAGAGGGCGAGGGTGGGGGTTGTCCCTTATGGTTCTTGAAAGGGGGAAGCATGGAGGCAGTTGCTCTTTTGAATGAAAACCCTCTCACCTAGCTAGCTACATGTGGAAGATGAAAACAGACAGCACAGTACAAACAGCACTCCAGATCCCCCCCTTAGATCCGTGACAGAACTTTCAACCGCATGTTTTCAGAAGCTCTGCGGCCACAGTGTCTCTCTCCCCATTTGACTGGGCATGAGCACAGACCCCAGATACAGTCCTCCCCCTTAACTTCCTAACACTCAACACTAACAACATACATATCATTCCCATACTATTAACATCAAGCGCATTAGCAAATTATTTTTGGATGCTGTTGTGGTGGTATTTTCCAATGACGTTCCATACAGTACCTTTGAGCATCTGCCTACCAGCCAGTTTTTCTGGATACCTACAATCAATATTTTTTTATTTTTGTTACATTTGTACCCCCGCACTTTCCCACTCATGGCAGGCTCAATGCGGTTTACATATTGTATACAGGTACTTATTTGTACCTGGGGCAATGGAGGGTTAAGTGATTTGCCCAGAGCCACAAGGAGCTGCCTATGCCTGAAGTGGAAATCGAAGTCAGTTCCTCAGTTCCCCAGGACCAAAGTCCACCACCCTAACCACTAGGCCACTCCTCCACTCCACTATGCACTGAATCCTTGGTAAGCAAATCTATCTCATACATATTCATTGTGACTATCGTGAAAATCTGTCAGCTAGGTGTGCCTAGAGGACTGGATTGAGAAACACTGATCTATTTATCTATAGGCTTCAACATTTCAAAATGATTGGAGGTGCCAAACACAACACAACGTGCCCCTCCCTGGACACAATGAAGATGCTTGCTTAATATCGAGGGTGCTCAGCCCACTGGCACCCTCAGAGCTGGCTCCTTTCTATCTATCTATCTATCTATCTATCTATCTATCTATCTTCTGGTAGCTCAGAGAAAATAATGACCTCCTAATAAGTAGGGCATGCAGCCTGAAGGTTTTCATTTAGTTTAGCTTCCCATGTTATTTATGGGAACTTTTTTTTTCATTTTGGGAGCAATATTGTTAATGTTGACCGAGAGTATGCACTCTTCACAAAGAGTGTGCATTATTGGGAAATAGGGCATACTCTTTCAGAAAAGTGTGCATGCATTCCTTATAGTGCACACTATTTATACATGTGCAAACCATGCACACATTTATGCACTATTAATAAAGAGTGCACACTATTTCCAAACAGTACACACTCTTTACAAAGAGTGTAAAATATTTCCCAGTAGTGTACACTCATTTGGAAGAATGCACACTATTTATGACACAGGGGAAGATAGAAATTCCTGGGATTTTTCCTGTCATTTCAAGCAAACACTCACACACATAGAACATAAAGGGTGACCAAAACAGAGGCTTTTGGTTCTGGCCAAACACGAATCTGCATCTGGAACAGAAGCCAAAACCAAAACTATAGCCCCTCCCACTCCCCACTGCCACCACAAGCCTATCCCAACCAGGCCAGCCTCTGGTCCCCTGGGCCACCCATCAACTCTGCCCTCCCCCATCCCTCACCTGTAGCCCCCCCCCCCCCGGCCTACCTTCAAAAAGCCCTGGTGGTCTAGTAGCCTCTCCAGAGCAGGGACCAATCTCAAGTCACTCCTTCCCTCACCCACTGCATAGTCAAATTGGTAGCCATGACTTCAAGCAGCAGTCTTGGCACCAAAATGAGCAGTAGTAGTCCCCAGTCACTCCTGCTCATGCTATTTCCAATGTCAAAATCTCACCAGACTGCCGCAGGAGGTTGCAGCCACGCAGTGGCGTTCTGACCCTAGCTGACACCCGGGGCGGAACTCTGATGCGCCCCCCCCCCCGGGTGCAGCGTGACCCCCCCCCCCCGGCGAAATGACACCTCTTTCCCCCCCCCTGGTGAAATGACCCCCCCCTGAGTGCACGCCGCTAGGGGAGGTGTCATGGCGTGCGCCTGTTGCCCTGTGTCCGAGTTCGCAATTCGCATGTGTTCACTGCACCCTCTGAGTCTGCCCCGGAACAGGAAGTAACCTGTTCCAGGGCAGACTCAGAGGGAGCAGTGAACACATGCGAATTGCGAACTCGGACTGAGACAGGGCAACAGGCGTGCGCCGCGGCACCCCCCCAGCGGCGTGCACCCGGGGCGGACCGCCCCCACCGCCCCCCTTGGTACACCACTGCAGCCACGATTTTGAGATTAGAAATGGCATGAGCAGGAGTGTCTAGGGATTGCTTCTGCCTATGCTGGTTCCAATCTCAAAATGGTGGCCCTGACCTCCTGTGGCAGGATTGTGACGCTGTCGCAGGAAATCACAGCTGCCATTTTGGCTATGCAGCGGGGGGGGGGGGGGGGGGGGGGGGGGGAGCCAGAGCAACTCAAGATCACTTCTACTCCAAAGAGGCTACTAGACCACCAGGGCTTTTAGAACGCAGGCCTGGGGAGGGGTGGGGGAGGGCAGAGTTGGTGCATGGCCTGGGAGGTCCAGTTTTCTGTTGGAGGGGCTGGCCTGGGTTTGTGGTGGTGGCGGCAGTATACCCTGGTTGCGAGGGGTGCAGAGTTTCGGTTTCAGGCTAGTGTCATTGCCAAATCTGAAACCAAAACCGAACTTCGGTTGGCCTCTAATAGAGCAACATGTGAAATATTACTGACATTTCTCATGTCATATCAAACAAATGCACTTCTCCACTAACAAGCTGCCAATAAAATCTCCTACAGGAACCCTTGATTGCATTTTCATACAGACTGCACAATAGATTTTTTTTTTTTTTTTTAAGATTTCAATGCCTTTCTACCATTCTCCCAGCCACCTTGTCAGTGATGCTTTTTCTAATGATCCCACCTCCAACCAGGTTGTGAAATGGGAGCATGCTTGGACATTGAAATTAACCTCACGCTTGCCAGAGCATGGTTAGAAGATAGCCTATCATCCTGATCTCCTTCCTCCTAACAGTAGCTAACATTCAATAATTCAGAGACTACTTAGAGTTAAAACCGTATAAAAACAAATTTGACAAAATATGAAAAAATTGCAGCCTTGACAAAAATTCACAAAACAAACTAAAGCTAGTAATAATGAATATCAAAATCATTTGCTCAGGTAGATAGATAGCAGAGTGAGGGTTGCAGTTATCAATGTAAATTACTGTTAAGACATGATTCTTTTTTATCACTGACCAGCTATTTTAGCTCAGGTCCCATTTTATGTAATTAAACCTAGGGGGTCGTTTACTAAAGATTAGCTCAAGTTATCTGCTGCAGGGCCCATAGGAATAAAATGGGACCTGCTGCAGATAGCTCGAGCTAACCTTTAGTAAAAGACCCCCTGTTACTAATAATTAAGGTTAATAGTAAAATAACGTGTCTTAACGGTAGCCCACATTGACAATTCCCTTTCAAAATTACTTCCTTATCCCCACTACAAAAATGAGGGGGGAGGGGAGGGGAAGCTACACAGCAAAAATACTTTAGGTGGCTTAAGAACAGGGATTCTGATAAACAACGTTTAGCTTAATACATAAGTAATGCTACACTGGGAAAAGACCAATGGTCCATCGAGCCCAGCATCCTGTCCACGACAGCGGCCAATCCAGGCCAAGGGCACCTGGCAGCAAAGGTACAAACATTCTATACATGTTATTCCCGGAATTGTGGATTTTTCCCAAGTCCATTTAGTAGCGGTTTATGGACTTGTCCTTTAGGAAACTGTCTAACCCCTTTTTAAACTCTGCCAAGCTAACCACCTTCACCACGTTCTCCGGCAATGAATTCCAGAGTTTAATTACGTGTTGGGTGTAATTAAACTCTGGTTTTCAAATATATGTACTGTATGGTGTTTTCTTCCCTGCTTAACCACCCACACGTATTGCAGGAACAAAAGGATGTAGGCATTTTTAATGCACAGGGTTTGTGGCTGCTAATTTTCAAAAGGAAACAATATGGATGGTTTTCCTTTTGTAAACTGGTTACAATGTAATGTGAGTTAAAAATGTGGATCCTCATCACTGAAGGAAATCATAAACGATTTTGAAAAAGCCACACAGAACTGTCATTTTATTCACATATCTTCTGTCATTACAAATGACTTAATGACTACTAGGAATGTGCATATGTTTGAAATTACATAGGAAATGTCAACGATGTATCCTATATCATTCTAGTAAATGCAAATGAGCAGAAAAAGCATGAAATTTTGAGTTTTATTCTGTGTGTATCAATAGTGCATTCTCCTCTCTTTCTGAAATAGCATGCAGTCTTAACAATATTGTGCCCATGACAGCATAAGAACAAAAAAAAAAAAAAGGAAGAAAATGAACATTCCCGGAAATGACATGGAACATGTCCCCCTTACTGGTTACCAATAACCAAAGAGGAACTGTATATAAACTAGTTTAAGTTGTTTTCTCAGCCTTTTGTTGGGAAAATAAAGGGGTCCTTTTACCAAGCTGTGGTAAAAGGACCCTTTGGTGGCATTAGCATGTGGGTTTGCCATGCGCTGAGGCCCCCTATTACTGAAGCAGATAAAATGCCTGTTTTAAAAAAGGAAATGGCCATGCGGTTAGTTAACCCCTTGCCGTGTGGTCATTTCCCGGGGGATCCCTTACCGCCTTCTGTAACCGGGCAGTGTACAGGGCTGACTGATTACTGCTGAGTAAGCCCCCAGTGCTAAAAAAAAAATAAAAATATTTTTTGAGCGCTGGCAGTAACCCAGTGGTAGTGCTGAATTGGCACACTGCAAGCCTATGGTGGGCTTGCCGCACCTGGATGCCCAAACTTTATTTAGATTTAATGGTGGAGCTACGTGTGTGTGATCCGAAAATATGAGCTAATACTGTCCCATAGGCATCACAATGTTAAGTCGGTTTTGAGGTCTTGGGCCCGGTTGGATCTCTATTGTCAGGAACCCAATAGCACTACTTGTCTTCCCGCATCTAGGTAATTTGTCCAGAGGTATTGTCATGGAACGGGGATAATGTTGTTCTGATTTTTACTTTTGTTTGTTTGCCAAGGATTGTTGTTTTTGTTTGCTTTTCTGTATTATGTTTTGAAAACCTTAATAAAAATATGAAAAACAAAAACAAAATTTATTTAGATTTTGCTCACACCTTTTTCAGTAGTGGTTCAAGGTGAGTTACATTCAGGTACTCTGGATATTTCTCTGTCCAAGGGCTCACCATCTAAGTTTGTACCTGAGGCAATGGAGGGTTAAGTGACTTGCCCAAGATCACAAGGAGCAGCACTGGGATTTAAACTGGCCACCTCTGGATTGCAAGACCAGTGCTCTAACCACTAGGCCACTCCTCCAAATCAGGAAAGAATTTCCAAACACTAAGGTTTTTTGAGGGGGTGATTTAATAAAGATTATCTGCCACAGGACCCATTTTATTTCTACGGGCCCTGCTGCAGATAACATGCACTAAAGACCCCGTAAGTGTCCTCTAATTGCAAGTCCTCACACAGGATGGTATGGGATTTGCGTTACAAGACGTATGAGGAGAGACTTGTGGACCTGAACAAGTATACCCTGGAGGAAAGGAGGAACAGGGGTGATTTGATACAGACGTTCAAATATTTGAAATGTATTAATCCGCAAACGAACCTTTTCAGGAGATGGGAAGGTGGTAGAACTAGAGGACATGAAATGAGATTGAAGGGGGGCAGACTCAAGAAGAATGTCAGGAAGTATTTTTTCACGGCGAGGGTGGTGGATGCTTGGAATGCCCTCCTGCGGGAGGTGGTGGAGATGAAAACGGTAACGGAATTCAAACATGCGTGGGATAAACATAAAGGAATCCTGTGCAGAAGGAAGGGATCCTCAGGAGCTTAGCCTAGAATGGGTGGCAGAGCTGGTGGTTGGGCGGCGGGGATAGTGCTGGGCAGACTTATACGGTTTGTGCCAGGGCTGGTGGTGGGAGGCGGGGTTGGTGGTTGGGAGGCGGGGATAGGGCTGGACAGACTTATACGGTCTGTGCCCTGAAGAGGACAGTACAAATAAAAAAGTAGCACATATGAATTTATCTTCTTGGGCAGACTGGATGGACCGTGCTGGTCTTTTTCTGCCGTCATCTACTATGTTACTATTTCTTAAGCTCCACCTGCTCCTTTGGACTTTGAGCTGTCAGAACAATCTCATCTGGATTGTGCCGCCATCGCTGTATGCTCTTATTTGCAACACTCACTGCTCTTCCCCTTAATACCCCTTCCCATTTTCAGCAAAATTCTGATAAAATGTGGAATACAATTTCATATTAAATCTAACCCAGTCAGGCTCTTAACTTTTTTGCTTCCTGCATCCCTTTAACCGATCAATGAAACCCTGACACCCTCATTCTACACCCCATGTCCACTTGCAACTACTGACAGCTATGTATGTCACTGATAGCTGCTAACGGTGCTAACATAGCAATCATTAAATTACAATATACGCACTTATGCACGGTGCCCAAAAAACATTTTTTCCAAATAACCCCAAAACATCCTACTGAAGCAGAAACGTCAGCCTGAAATTTGAGACATATCTGAGTACTTTATTTTTCAATAGGATGGAGCACCAGCACATAGAGCTCGCAAAACAGTTGAGCTCTTAATTAACGACACCCCATAAGGGCCTCTTTTATCAAGCCACGCTAGAGGCTCCCGATGCGCTAATGCCGACAAAGCCCATTTCACTTTCAATGGGCTCCATCAGCGTTGGTGCCCAGGAACCACTACTGCAGCTTGATAAAAGAGGCCCAAAGCCAACAACATATTGGCGTTGAAGACTCTGTGAACGTGTTAAGGTTGAAGGAGGACAATTTGAACACAAATTATGAATTAACTATGAAAAAAAAACATTATGCTAATGTATTTTCAAAGGTCATACTAATTTTTAAATAATTGCTTCGTATTTTGAAACTATGTAAGGGGTCCCTTTCTTCTGCCGGACACTGTATACAGCAAACTCTATCTAGAAATTTTTTAATAAATTACTCAGATTTCAATACCCTTCTCTGCACCCCATTTGGCCTCTTGTCCCACTCCTTGGGGGTGTGGGTGTCACTGGTTAAAAATCCCTGATCTAATCCAACCACCAAAACAATAACCTTACTGCGGGGGGGGGGGGGGGGGGGGGGGGGTCAACGTCCCACATTCTTATCACCAGATAAGCTGCAGCAATCTGGTGCTTTCAATCACAAGGAGCCAGTGGATTCTGTGGACCTGCCAGGGGACCAGCCTGCCTAATTTTATTTGCATTTTACTCACACCTTTTCTGTAGTGGCTCAAGGTAAGTTACATTTAGGTCAGTGGCGTAGCTACAGGTGGGCCTAGGTGGGCTGGGGCCCACCCACTTAGGGTTCAGGCCCACCCAACATTAGCACATGTTTAGCAGTAGCTAGTGGGGATCCCAAGCTCTGCCAGCTGAAAACTTCCCCCTGATGGTAACAAAAACACTGCTCTCCATGATTCTGGCAGCTGCACATGCTCAGTTTTCAGCACATGCCTGCTGCAGGCTGCCAAAGTGGAGAGAAGCATTTTCCCACCAGCTGAGATATTTTTTTGGTGGGAGGGAGAGAATGCTTGGTGCCCACCCACTTCTTGCCTAGGCCCACCCAAAATCTGGAGTCTGGCTACGCCCCTGATTTAGGTATACTGGATACTTTCCTGTCCCTGAAGGGCTCATAGACTAATTTTATACCTGAGACATTGAAGGGCTAGGTGACTTGCTTAAGACCACAAGGAGCAACAGCGGGATTTGAACTGGGTACCTCTGGGTGTCAAGACCAGTGCTCTAACCACTAGACCACTCCTCTACTTATACTTGAGATCATGAGATTACTACATCATGCCTGGTGGTGAAAATGTGGGGAAAGGAACCTGTGAATATTGCCCAGAGCTGGAACTGAGCCACAAGAATATCCTAGGATTATTAGGCCTTTTTTTTTTTTTTTTTTATAAGGAGGAGGAAGTGTTTTTGCCCCTATTAAGTAAAACCCTGAAAAGCCTTCCTATGCTGTAATGCCAGGATCACAGTGGAATATGATAAACAAGAAAGGTCCAATAATGGCAACAGTTTTAAAAAAATAGTGTAATGTCATTTCACATACAGTAAATTGAGGATCAAGTCATACACTGAAGCTCAGACCCATAGAGATTTTGTAAGCCAGAATTGGGGGAGGGAGGTTAAAACTAGAGAAAATAATTTTTCTTGAAATCTGAAGGGTCTTTGACTCTCATACCATGCAAAATGTGTTTATCTTGTTTGGGCAGACTGGATGGACCGTACAGGTTTTTATCTGCCGTCATTTACTATGCTACTATGTTCTATGTTCTGCTGGCATGATTCACCTGCTTAAAGCACTCATAACTTTGTCATAACTTAGGGCTTCTTTCCTCAAGCTGCTCTAGCGGTTCCCACGCAGCTATGCCGACGGAGCCCATTCAAATGGGCTTTGTCAGTGTGTGGGAACTGGTAGAACGACTTAATAAAAAAGGCCCTTAAAGAAGTAAACCTACAAGTCATTAAACCGATTACAGGTGTTTAGACTTAGGGTCTCTTTGATCAAGCTGTGCTAGCAATTGCCAAGCGGGGCTAGTGCTGGGCAGACTTATACTGTCTGTGCCCTGAAAAAGACAGATACAAATCAAGGTAAGGTATACACAAAAAGTAGCACATATGAGTTATCTTGTTGGGCAGACTGGATGGACCGTGCAGGTCTTTTTCTGCCGTCATCTACTATGTTAAAGTGAATAGGTTTTGTTGGCATTAACACACTGGGAGCCGCTAGCACAGCTTGGTCAAAGAGACCCTAAGTTAAGACTGGTTTTCATGAATTACTTATTTTTGAAAGAGAAGGGCGCCCATATTTTGACACAAATCGTGAGATGGGCGTCCTTCTCCCAGGGTCACCCAAATCGGCATAATCGAAAGCCAATTTTGGGCATCCTCAACTGCTTTCTGTCATAGGGATGACCAAAGTTTACGGGGGCATGTCCAAAGCGTAGCAAAAGCGGGACTGGGGTGTGCCTAACACATGGGCGTCTTAGACTGATAATGGAAAAAAGAAGGGCATCCCTGATGAGCACTTGGCCGCCTTTGCTTGGTCCATTTTTTTTTACCACCAAGCCTCAAAAAGGTGCCCGAACTGACCAGGTGACAACCAGAGGGAATCGGGGATGACTTCCCCTTACTCCCCCAGTGGTCACCAACCCTCTCCCACCCTCAAAAAACTTTTAAAATATTTTTTTGCCAGCCTCTATGCCAGCCTCAAATGTCATACCCAGCTCCAAAACAGCAGTATGCAGGTCCCTGGAGCAGTTTTAGTTTGTGCAGTGCACTTCAGCCAGGCAGACCCAGGCCCACCCCCCTACCTGTTACACTTGTGGTGGTAAATGTGAGCCCTTCAAAACCCACCAGAAACCCACTATACCCACATCTAGGTGCCCCCCTTCACCCCTTAGTGCTATGGTAGTGGTGTACAGTTGTGGGGAATGGGTTTTGGGGGGTTCCGCACACAAGGTAAGGGAGCTATGCACCTGGGAGCAATTTGTGAAGTCCATTGCAGTGCCCCCTAGGGTGCCCGGTTGGTGTCCTGCCATGTCAGGGGAACCAGTGCACTACGAATGCTGGCTCATCCCATGACCAAATGGCTTGGATTTCGTCGTTTCTGAGAGGGGCATCCTCAGTTTCCATTATGGCCGGAAATTGGGGACGACCATCTCTAAGGTCGACCTAAAAGTTGAGATTTGGGCATCCCCGACCGTATTATCGAAATAAAAGATGGACGCCCATCTTGTTTCGATAATACGGTTTCCACGCCCCTTCGCCGGGACGTCCTACGAGGACGTCCTCAGGAAAACTTGGGCGCCCCTTTGGATTATGCCCCTCCACATGCCCCATCATCAGATCAGTGTAATAATGAATTAATTGAACATAGGCAGCTCTTATAGTTCTATTTGGGAGAAAGGAAATGTTCCCACCTATAGCAGCCAGGGGCTGTGGGTGCTCAGCACCCCCAATATTGAACAAGCGCCTTCTGTGTGTTCAGAGATGAGTAATTTGTATTGTGTTTGGCAACCCCAGTCATTTTTGAAATGCGACACCTATGTTTCTGCTGTCCACAAAACTTGAGTATCTGGGACAAGCTTTTAAACCTCCAGTGCCAAGCTCTGGGATCCCTATTCCCCTCTTCACCTTGGTTTTCATTTCTTTCACCTATTTGGTTTTAAGGAACATGCATGATTACTACTACTACTTGACATTTCTAAAGCGCTACTAGGGTTACGCAGCGCTGTACAATTTGAGTCTACTCTTAGTTGAAGTTGATTTAGATGTAGTCTTTCTGAGGATGACAATGGGCAGAGGTCACCTTTGGTGCCAACCCATCATGTTTGCCAGACTGGAGTGGAAGTGAATGGATTCCAGTCTAGAACTGGTGGCAGAGGGCAGGTCCAATCAGTCTGTATTTTCCTACTCCTTATAAGTTTTTTTTGGGGGGGTGGGTGGGGGTGGGGAGGGGTCTTACCATAGATGAAAGTGAGCAACCCCCATGACCTGCCTTGCTAGGGCCACAACTTATCTTTTCCATATTTAACACAGCCCATTCGGGATGACAGGTTGCTATCACATTTCATTTCAGAAAATGTTTGAAGAATCAAGGGTGAATGTCAAGGTCTGTATGTCAGTACGCACAAGTGTAGGAATATGTTTAATAATTTCATTATAAATCACATTCAAGACATCACCCAGAGGCAGTGCACTGTTTCCCAGCTGCAGTGAAATGTCTGAAGACATCATTCTTTATCTTTAAAAAAACAGAAACGTTTTGGCATGCACAAAAGGCTCTCCGTTCCGTTCAGTGTAAACAACCCGACAGTTTTACATGGAATATATGCAGTCAGATTGCAGAACCCTGACTGAAAATCTCCAATCAGTCTACCCTGATAGTTTTTTGGTAAATAGCATCCTTAGGTTATCTCTTGCTATAGTCTAGCAGCAATAAACATTCAAATCGATCCGTTCTGGAATAAGTGACCAGAGCAAAGCATCGAAAATGGAATTATAGTACTGGAAATGCTACCTTTTTTTTCTGAATTTCACTGTACTTCTTGTAAATTTCCAATAACTTGCTATGTTCAGTGCAAAAGGCAATAATTCCTTGAAGTGTGGTGTGTTGGAATTGTTTGGCTTTCCTTTGCCAGGCCATCATTCAAACTTTACAGCTGGATTTTCTTGTAAAGCAAAGAACATAGATACCTTTGCAGTACATTATTAGGCAGCTATCACAATCTTGTACCATATGAGTGAGTTCACTGCCAGAATTTCTCGATTTTTTTTTTTTTGTTACATTTGTATCTTGCACTTTCCCACTCATGGCAGGCTCAATGCGGCTTACATGGGGCAACGGAGGGTTAAGTGACTTACCCAGAGTCACAAGGAGCTACCTGTGCCTGAAGTGGGAATCGAACTCAGTTCCTCAGGACCAAAGTCCACCACCCTAACCACTAGACCACTCCTCCACTGTTGGTGCTATTTGAGATTCTACATGGAATGTTGCTATTCCACTAGCAACATTCCATGTAGAAGTCGGCCCTTGCAGATCACCAATGTGGCCGCACAGGCTTCTGCGAGTCTGACGTCCTGCACGTACATGCAGGACGTCAGACTCACAGAAACAGAAGCCTGCGCAGCCTTCTACATGGAATAGCAACATTCCATGTAGAATCTCCAATAGTATCTATTTTATTTTTGTTACATTTGTACCCCGCGCTTTCTCACTCATGGCAGGCTCAATGCGGCTTACATGGGGCAATGGAGGGTTAAGTGACTTACCCAGAGTCACAAGGAGCTACCTGTGCCTGAAGTGGGAATCGAACTCAGTTCCTCAGGACCAAAGTCCACCACCCTAACCACTAGGCCACTAGGCCACTCCTCCACGCATTGTCTACTAGGGTTCTAAAATATCTAAACTTACCATTTTCATCTTGTCCTCAATTGAGGGGAAAATTATATTTTCTATGCAATTACATATGTAAAGATCCCTGAGATACATTGCCTGCGAATGAAAAAATGTGTGATTTTCTTTCATTCAACATCTGTATATATTGAACATATTTACATTTCCGCATTTCAAGTTCCGGTGTAGAAAAAAAATGTACCTGCACGACAAACTCGTATTATTTTGTTTCAGAAGAATTTGTTTTATAGAAAAGTTCCGCCTCCAGCGCACAGAAGGAAGCTTCTTCCCTGAGAAGTTCAACAAATTAGTCCATGTGTTTCTTCCCAACTCTAAGCAGAGGTCAAGCATCTTCCCTTCCCCTACTGGAGGCCAAAATTCTATTGAAGTTTTGCTGCTCCAACACATCATGGCTGGCTATCCCAAATGGAGGGTACAAGGTTCACTGGGCCACTGGAATCTCCAAGACTGTGCCATTGGGGCCCAGTATTGAGCCATTACTGCTGATTATTGGGAGCACCGAGCTGAGAGAAGACACTGCAGGGCTGAGCGGGTCCGACCCGGAGCTGTTCTGCGCGGTGCCCGGATCCGACTGCTGTAATCTCTTCTTACTGATCTTTCTTTCTTTCGCTCTTCTGTTCTGAAACCAGATTTTCACCTGAAAGGAAGGGAGAGAGAGAGTAAGCACAGACACCTGTGGCTTCCTGATCCAAGCTAGTCTAAATCGCCCATGACTCGTCTGCCAGAATCGGGGTTCAAGCTTGCTTGTTTACTGGGAAAATGCCAGGCTAGAATTCGCTCTTCTCTTGCATTTTTCACACAGAAAATACAAGACAGCAGTGCAGGCCAGATGGTGAGACTAGGGCCAGTATGAATGCACAACGTGTCTCCCGAGTCTCAAGGGAAAAACTCTTCCTTGTTTTCTGATATGGAACAAATGAGTGCGCGGTAATAAACGCGCATGTTAAGAACGTTCTCAGAGCTTGCTACATGAATGTCCAGCAAAATGCTGTGACAGCTTTTCTTTCTGTTCCGATGGCAGACTTCAGGGAACCAACAACAGCAAAACAAAACAAAAAAATAACCTAAAACCCAGCAGAACCAATCCCAATAAATACATCACTAGATTATTTTTTTAGAAAAGGAATGCACTGATATATAAGCAAATGATGTGCATCAACAGACCTGTCTCTCCGAGAGTCCGAGGCTAGCTGCCAGCTCTGCTTTTCTCCTGATCGTTATGTACCGGCTGTAATGAAATTCCTTCTCCAGCTCCAACCTCTGGAGGTCCGTGTACACCACCCGATACTTGTCTTTTGTCCTTGTTTTAACTGCATGGGGAGGGGGGGGGGGGGGAATACCAGGATGAAGTTATTGACACAGTAAAGCAATCGATCCCTTATCCTCCATTCCCATGCCTATCTGTTTGCTGAATTACATATAAAATTCATATTTTTCCTGGTCTGCAGCAGAAATGAAGGTAACATATACCATTTGTATAGCATTACTGTGGTGATAGGTAAAATACGTCCCCACCTCAAAGAGCTTACAGTCTAAGTGGGTACCTTTTGGCAATGTGGGTAGGTCTGGCCCAACCTTTCTTTATATCTATATCTATTTTTTCTTTTTGTTTTGTTTTTTTGCTCACACCTTTTTCAGTAGTAGCTCGGCGTGAGTTGCATTCAGGTACACTGGATAGGTAAGACTAGCAGCAAACAGCAGCTGCAGTTAAAATAAAACATTAGACAGCCACAGAAACTCAAAGAAGCATCCATATATAGTTTTACTGCAGGGTGAGTGGGCAATTTTCAAGTACACATTTATCAGGGTAACGACTTTTAGAAAAAATCGTTCTCATTATTTTGTCAGTGTGTGTGTGTGTGTGCGCATGCATGCACATAAGCACACCAACGTTTCATATTTAGAAGCATGATGTTTGGGGGGGGGGGGCTGAAAGATAATTGAGGGAATGGGACATAAGGATGAAGGGTACTCATTACCGGTGCATGGACCCTGAACAGGAGATAAGTGAATTGACCAAGATCACAAGAAGTGTTAGTTGTAAAAATAAAACCTGAACCCTAGCTTCCTTGCTTCTGAGCCCACTGCTCTCTCTCCACTAATCCACCTCCTATTTCAACTCGTTAAATTTTGTGTCTGTTTTGCCTCATAGTTTATTGCCAATTGGAAGGGGAAAAAAGCTAGATGACAAAAAAAAATTAAACAAAATACTTCCTGTTAAAGGGAAAAAATATTTTTACAAGTTTTTTTTTAATTCATTGTATAGGCCAAGAAGAAAAGAGGTACACTGAATTTTAGTCTTCCAAAATCACTCAATTGTGTGTTGAAAATTAGAAAGGTATCTAAGGATCGCAGCTTTTTTTAGGGGCCTTTTCTATGAACAGAGAATAAAAGCCCCTCGTCCCCGCCCCCCCCCCCCCCCCGTAAAATACTCCTCTTTAGTTATACGCAACAAAAATAGGAGAGTTGGTTATTTGAAGCAAAAATGAGATTTTTAGAAAGGCATGCCTGCCACCCTTTTTTTTTCACTGTGAATAGATCACTGGCATTTTATCACAAGACCATTAAACTGCATCAACCTGCTGATTCCGCCTAAGTCGACTGCAAACAGTTTGGACCGCATTAAAGCCAGGTAAAAGCAGAAACAAATGACGAAGAATACATTATAGGACTTGAGCAGGCATGGTGGCCTTGCTCCTTCTTTCCCTCGCCCCTGCTGCCTTCCTGGTGTGACAATGTGTCCTCGCTTTCAGTTTGTGACCCTGGTTTTTTTTTAGGTGTGTAATGCCTGGCGGGCTGACTTTGTTCAGGTATGCTTTGCAAACCACAATAAAAGCGCCCTAGGAAGATACACATCGGATCAGAGAAAACTCCACGGGGCAGTTGAATGGGGAACATAGCCGCAAACAATGCAGTACAAGGAGATCTTATCAAAGAAAGCAGGCACATTCTGTTTGAATTACCACTACTGAACAAATGGCGGCCAGGCCTTTCATCTTCCAGCAAAGCAAATTAACATAAACACTGACTCCAAAGGCAGAATCTGAATGCGGGGCCCTTAGCTAGTTCAGAAATTAAAATGATAACAAGCCACGCTGGATGCATTTTCCAAAATTCTCCCAGCCACTGTATTGGAAAGGTGCAAACAAAGCAGTTCTTAATTTCCAGCTCCCTAAAACCGCATCCAGCAGAAATGCTGCTGCAGGCCATTTACTACAGGCATTCTTGGCAGGGTTGACATTTTCTGTTGAAAATCATCTGTTCTGAACCTGCCTTTGGGGTCTCTGGGAACTCAGGATGCTGGAGGAATGTCAGAATTCTTTATTTACTGCTAAAGTCGCCACCCTTTCCCCGGTCAATATGGAGACAATAGCACGGAAGGTGGATATCAAAGCGACATGTGTTTAAAGGCCTAAGACAGATGAGGGTGGCAGAAAGGGAAAGATCTTGCCTATAGTCTGCAGGCTCCAAGAAACATTAACATCACAAGTGAGAACGGCGCCTGACCAGATTGCCACCTTGGTGCAGGACCTCACAGTCCTTTCTCATCTGGCATTGAAAAAAAAAACCCCTTAGAGACCCTTTTCCCCTCCTGCCTCCACAAAAATTCTCAGAGGAATTGGAAATCAGTGTTAACAAGGGAAATAGAACCAACCCCGACTACCAATCTGCTCTATGGTCCAACATGCCTGAATCGTGTCCCCTAAAACATGGAGAAACAACGGGAGATCTAAAATCAATTCAGCTAGGAGAATTTGAGTAAGCCATAGTAGGAAAAAGTAGAGGCAGAACTAGCCTATATCAAATCTCTCTCAGAAGTTGTTTGCCAAGAGGTGTGGTAGCCGTGTAAGTCCACTCTTAAAGGTTATCAACAGAAATCAAACAAAATTAAAACATGGAAAAGAAAATAAGATGATACCTTTTTTATTGGACATAACTTAATACATTTCTTGATTAGCTTTCCAAGGTTGCCCTTCTTCATCAGATCAGAAATCAAGAGATCTGACCTGATGAAGAAGGGCAACCTTTGAAAGCTAATCAAGAAATGTATTAAGTTATGTCCAATAAAAAAGGTATCATCTTATTTTCTTTTCCACGTTTTAATTTTGTTTGATTTCTATTGATTACGTTTGCCAAGAGAAATTCCCCTTGTATACACATGAGAACATGAGAATCAGTAGCCACACTGAAGCCCATCAGATGTTTAATAGAAACATCTACTCAATGAATCAGAAAGAAACGCAAAGTGGCACAACCCAATGATTTATATGACGTTAATTGGTTATAAACATCATTTAAGTGGCTATAACCAGCGCTACGAGGATTATTACGGCAATGTGAAAAGGAGGGACGGACGGCTTCTGAAGCAAAGAGTAAACTGAAAATGAGGCGCATGAAAATCTTCCAGAAACCGGGTTCTACCGCTGTTTTTTTCACCGTTCTCACTTCAGAAAAAAAAATAAATAATAATAATAATTAAAGCTTAAACTGAAAAACGGGTTGGAAATGAAAAAAGCGTAACTCAAAATTACGCGAAACCCCTTATTAATCTGAAATTACGAGCTGGAGAAAGCAAAGCACATTCTAGTGCAGGCCGTGAAAAAGTGCGTCTTGCGTGGTCCTGATGTTTTGGCCTGTGAAATCTTCTGCAGGTCACAGAACAAGCTCTTCGTAAGATTTCACTTAAAAAAAAAGATTTCATTCTCTCCAGCCAACTTTTTTTTGCATAAATAAAGTCAACTTCAATGGAATATAAAAGGCTAAACAAATAAATAAACATTAGTATTAATTTCGTGACTTCAGCACCAGACACTGATATTCGTTGTATATTTTTGTTTCAAACCGGCACACGAATTTCGAAAATAGTATTTGATTGTGACTTTGGAAGCCGAGGGACAGGATGGAAACGCGAAATCTCCCCCCCCCCCCCCCCCCCCTGCGATCAGCCCGTCACTGCGCCTTAGTGTTTTGATATCTTTGACGTAGCTGAATTTACAGTGCAATGCAGGGACCAAAATCTAATCTTTCTGGCTTAACAGAAAGGGTAGCAGTAGCTTTAGAAAAATCATAAAACTTCTCCATCACCATCACTCTGGGCGATAATCACCATCCCAGTTCAGTCCAATTTAATTTTTCTCAGTTCTTTATTCTGTTCCACATTACGAAATTTAAAAGGTCAAACGCAGGTTAAAAATGAGGGGAAAACATAACATATAAAGATCCCCCCACTGGTAATCACAGTTTGTTTAAATCAAAGTATGTTTAGGAACGGTCCCTTTCTTTCGTTCAGAACGTAATTTCACCGTGCGTGCTCTGTAATGTACGGGAACTCGCAAAAATCAATGTTTAATTCAAAAGAATAAAGTGGTCAGATTGGTAAAAGAGCAGGGTATTAAATAACTTTGCTCGCTGCTGGTCAGGCTCCAGTTAGGGTTAGCCAGGGGCAGTGCCAGTGCCGGGGTGACAGATAACCATCAGGGCCCTGCTCTTTCTTCTTGGCGTCTCTTACCCGAGCTTCCCGGGGCCGCAGGTTTCCTCATCCAGTCATAGGGTGTCCTCCTGAACCCCCCTCCGGCTCCGGGCACGGGGGAGAGCGGCTGCTGAGGCGGGTGCTGGTGTTGGTGATGCCCGCTGGCCAGAACCCCAGAACAAGGCGGGCCTGTCGGGTACTCGGCTACCGGGCTGTAACCTAGGGCGCCCCCAGGGGACGGGTTGAGTGCGGCCGGTCCTGCGCTATAGGTAGTAGTGTGGCTCCACTCTTCCCGGGGAGCGTTGTAGGGGGAGAGCCAGGCTGGGGATGCCGAGGTGGGGGCAGCAGTGTCCAAGCTCAGGCTGTGGTAGCCTCCGTAATCGGGATATTGGGCAGCGCTGGGATAGCTCTGCAGGGAGGGGTGGGGGCGCACAGAGCCCGGGTACATGCCGACGTCCTTCTCCAGCAGGTAACTCACGTACATGGTGCCAGCCAGGGTGGGCCAGCCAGCAGCATACTGCAGAGGCCCTTGGGGCTGTTGCCGGCGCCGATCCTATCAGATCCCTGGGCAAGATTCTCTCTCTCTTTCTTTCTCTTTTGCAAGGCCACTTCCCTCACCAGCGATCCGAGTTCATTGGCCTGCACTTACATGATTAACGATTGTTTGGAAGCCTCTATTAGTAATGGCACACCACTGGCAGGTGACGTCAGGTCGCTGGGCACAATCACTCCCCCCCCCCCTCCAAGAAGATTTGCATTTAAATAAAGATAAGGCGAGGGCAGCGACCTGATCACAGCGACATAGTCAAGCCTTTAGTGTTCAAGCGCTTCCTCCTTCTATTACAACCACTGCTGCACTTTGACCTCCAATCACGGGTTCAAAGAATTAAGCAAATCGAGAGATCTGGATCCTGTCCCTTCAAAAAAAAAAAAAAAAAGTCAGAAATATGGCTTCTTTCAGGACTACAGTGGGCAGCAACAGAGCAGAATGAGCCTCACTTACCCGTTTTGTATATTTCACCCCTTACAAAGGGCAGATCCAGAGGTTTTTGCCAATTGAAGTTAAGGATCTCGTACGTACGTTGTCTTCTTTTTGATTGTCTTCGGACCCACCTTTGTAAGGAGCACAAACCATGCAGTGGCGACCGCATTTCAACATTTTATTCCATTTGAACCGACTTAAGTCACTAACCCTTAAGACAATGGCAATGTGACACATTTTAACAGGCCCGGCGGTTCCTCGTACAGCGAATTCAAATGCTTTAGTGTTATAATGTGGAATGAAATACAGTTGATTAGATGGAAAACCTTAAGTTTTCAGGAAAATAATCTATTTGTTGTGTTTTCCAGATTCCTTGAGATTTTTTTTCCTCCATTCTGCATCTGAGCGCAGGAGGTGGAATCGATCTTAAGTTGTTTTTGAAAGAGTATTGCCACATACAAAAAAAAAAGTCTTGCCTTTGTAGGTAAAACCTTTTCCCCTCCACCCTATCTCTCTATGTTGGATAGTAAAAATTAAAGTAAAATATTTTTATGATTTGAAATTGATCTCTGGAGATCAATAAGTGTGAGATATGATCTGATGGGTCAAATAATTAATGGGAAATAAGCACAAAAATAAGTAATTGTAATCTATTAATGATTATTTGTTCTGCGTGATTTAAGCCTTACAACAATTTATCTGCACGTTAATCATCAAGGTAAAGTTTCTAGTATCTTTGAAGTAACTTAAGACCTAGGCAAGGAGTGTCTTGCATCAAAGTTGACTTTATTATGCATAGGTCAATTGAAAATTACTGCTTAACAGGACAGATAAAAAGTGAACAAAATTACTTTTCTTAGGGGAGTTTTCAATTATTTTGAACTTTTGCACACAGCTATGAGCACCCTCTCTTTTCCACCATCCAACCAGGACAAAATATAATTAGAATTCGACGCAATGGATGTTCAGATGAGGAACCTTAAACTCACATAAACTGCTTTTCTGGGAAGTCTGTGAAACTTTTGGAAAATCTAGTCAAGTGTACAGGATGGGAGCTAATTTGACATCTGGAACGTTTCTTGATTCTGGTGTTTTTACTGTTTCTTGATTCTTTTCGCCAGTAAATTCATACTCCTCAACAGCAGGGCAGAGGTTTCCAGCGCACGTCTCTTCCTGGCTTTATGTCAGTGGACTGCAGCTCAACTTGGCTGCTTGCAAGCTCTGCACCGATACTAAAAAAGTGTGACAGATTTATACATTGAGATAAACACGAAGTTCATTTACAGGGTGCTAAGGACCCTTTTAAAAAAAGAACATAAAAGTAGCCATACTGCAGTGTCCTGTTTTCCAAACAGTGGCCAAACCAGGTCACAAGTACCTGGCAGAAAACCAAATCGTGGCAACACTCCATACTAGAAATCCCAGGGCAAGCAGTTGCTCCCCCAGTCTCTCAATAACAGACTACTGGGCTTTTATACCAACAACATAAAGAGCACTAATGCTGAAAATAACGCAGCGATTGTTTTGAAGCAAAATTGTTTTGTTTTAACCGCTGGAACCGCCTGCTCTTGCATTTTTATAGGAAGCTAAAACCTGCAAAATTCTAATGGCACAAACAATTGCAAGTGAAAGGCACAATTTTGGTTCTGAGCTTTGCCTAACGAAAATGTATTAACCAAACTGAATTGGCCTGCTTTAAAAAAAACTTTCTCATGGAGGTATATTTATTTACCTATTACGGTTTTCGAACCACTTTTATGAAGAGATTGCAGAGCAGACACATTTTAACCAATTCTAAACTTTATTTAAAAAAAAAACAAAAGGTTTTTCCTGCCTAAAATAACGATTGAAACGTTTAAATAGCGCTTTATTAAACCTTCTTTTGCCTAACCCTGTGGTTTGGGTTTTTTTTAATAACAAATATATTTTTATTTATGTATTTATTTATATTACTTTTGTATATTATTTTGTAGAGGTTTCAAAAAAAATTGTTCCTCACCAATACACGGGTAAAATCCAGTATAATTTTCATTATATTACTTTTATTGTATAATTATTTGATTAAAGCTGACAAACAAAGGTGTTGAATTAAGCAATCCGAAATATGTAAATACATAGTCAATATACAGTAAATGACACATTGAAGCTGTGGTCCAGAGAGTGCTAAGCTATTAGCAGGTCTTAACCCGTGTGCAATCGAAAGATTTAGGACCTCTTTTATTATAATCAAAAGAGGGAAAAGGTCTGCCGGAAGTCCTACTGGTTTTCCTGAAATGTTCGTTCTTGGCGGGTTAGCATGTACTAACATTAGCGTAAAGCCAGACCATAAAAAACTAAAACAAATGAAAGCACATTCTTACTACGAATTTCTCAATAACACGTTAGCTAATTTTTTCTAGATATTGCACTAATAAGCAAAAATATTTCTTTTACTGCATTTCCTATTAGCTCTGCCGAACCTGCCATAGGAGCCATCTTTTCCGAATTATTGGGGGGTGATAAGCCCAATGGAAATAACCCCTCCCTTGACACATACAAGGAATTATGTCAACATTGGGGGTGCTCAAGCACCCACAAAGCAGGCTCCTATGAAACCTGCTATGAATGAAATTTGCAGAACAGAAAAAGTACAGTTTTTCTTCAGTCTTCATTGGCTGCAGTTTTTGCTTAACAACCGCAAAATAACTGTGGGACCCCAGAGACCTGGACGCACCTTCTTGACTGCACATATTCGTGCTCTTACCCCAGCTGCCTCTTCTAGCCCCTGTGGGTTAGCAGATCCAGAAGAGAGCTGATCGCAACAACGGGAGGAAAGGGGGAAGGTGGGGGGGGGGGGGAACCGTTGATGGGGTCCTCCAAGAGTTTAGCGTGGTTACAGGATGGACAGGATCGGGCACCGCGGAGCGATCCGCGCAGACCTGCCGCTTACGCGCTCCTACACATCTGGCGGCTGCCTGGAAAAGAGGCCCTTGAGCTCTGTATATCTGGAGAATATAGATTACAATACATTCAAGTGGATACAGTTATTCCAAATGTACTGTTAAATAGGACGTTTTGCCTCTTTTGTTGGTTTTGACCAATGATCCAGCAAGTTGCCTATGAAGTACTTAAAACTGTCTGTGCTGTGGCACGTTAGGCTTCTGAGGTCTTTCCTCCTAAAAAAAAAAAAAAAAAGAATTTAAAAGATTTGAAAAATTAAAAATATTTTTCGTTTAAATAGAAGGAAAAGGTTGTGGTACATTCATGGTGTTGGTATCACAAGAATGTAAGCAATTTTGAGCACAGTTTAGGGTTGAGTGTATTCTTTATATCTCTGCCACAGTTTTTGTATGAAGTGCCCTTTATATCAGCTATTCATATAATTTTAGTCAAGGTAATATGAGCATATTATGTTTCTTCACCATTTACTACCTCCTTTTATATTTAGGTGTCTTGGAGTTCTAATTTATCCTTATATTGTAAAACGCATGATTCTCGATTCTTTTCGCGGTGATCGGAATCAAATATGTAAATAAATGTAGGGTGTGGCAAATGTCATCAAAATGCTTTCAATGTCAGACCAAGATCGTAATTTGCTACTTATTTCCCCAATACTGTATTAGATTTTTTTAGTGGCCAGTCCCATATTGAGCTAGATAATAAACTTTTAAGTGGGTCGCACGTTAGGGAACGGATAAACCCAGGCCTTGGAAGCTGTATTAGAGTTGCCTTTGCAGTTTACCGTGTAAGCTTATCTCACCTGAGCATCAGAATTTGATGCAACAATAAAGAGAAAATGAGGTCATTAAGCCTCTGCTCAAAGCCTATATCGTATAAACCAGGTTTCATACATTTCAACGTGGATTGACAGCTACAATGTGTTTCCGAATTTACTTTTTGACAAATGAGAAGTTAAATTACTTGATAGGGGCACATTTATTGCAGCTGTTTTGACTATTTAAACTCTTTAATGGCTGCTTTGTAATTTTATGTGTGGCTTTTGATTTCTTTTGCGGTGGAGGTACCTAACGTGAAACCATATGGCCTTCCAATCATATCCATTAAAATATTTAGTTTGAGAGTAATAGAATAATTAAACAGCAATAGAGAACGGGATAAGACGAGTCGTGTTTATTTTCATTGAGCAATTATTTGTCAAAGCAAAATGTCCCAGTGTGAAAGAATTCCGTTTAGTTTCCAAGATGATATGCTTGAGGGTGAGACCCAGGGAATCCGCGGTCCATGTGCCCCTGGATTATGGATTAATTCTTGCTGCAGTTCATTTTCTCTGCTGACCAGGCTGTGATTGCTGACTACACTACCAAATATCGGAGGACAGGTTTTTTCCCCACGTTTTCACTGGAAGGAAAGTAACATAGCCGTTGCTTTAATACAGCATTGGTGCCTTCTTCTACTTAAGACATTCTGCTTATTTGAAAGCGAGGGATACCCCTCCCCCATTACTTTCCGTGTTATATTAATATCAAGAATGAATTGCTATTAATTCCACACAAGCATATTGGTATCATTTCTGTAGGTAGATCTGACATAGCATAAGGGATTTAGCTCACACCCTTTTCTGTTCTAGCTCAAGGCATTAACCCTTGGAGCAGGGACCAGTTCGACGAGGCATGCCCCTCCCCCCTCCCAATTATTTTGCTCCCCCCCCCCCCCCATACTTCATCAATCAATAACTCCTCTGCACACAATTGTGGGATAACCATAGGCTGCAGCTTGATTTATTAACAATTTAAAACTTTCAATTACCATCAGTAAAGGATAACCCCCCCCCCCCCCCACCGAGCTACAGTTGTCAAAGCATAACATCAACAGCTGCCCCCTCTGCCGCTCGCCTTGATAGCAAAGCAGCAACTTCCACTTCCTGCTGTCACCGCAACTCTTCTTCTTCCCGGCTCCGCCCTAACAGTAAGAGCCCTGGCCTGTGTGGACCTCCACACATTTATTCCGGGTCACCCGACCCGCCTTTAATGCCCTGGCTCATCCCCATGAGCCATTGCTCCTGTAGCTCAGGTTTTTGCCGCTGCGAGAAATCCAACGCCATTCACCTGAAAAACAGAATTCTACAACACAACAAAGGAAGCCTCGCCCCCTCAATTAAATGTGAGGGCGGGAGGGAGGGCAAAGCCACCTCCGAGGATCAGGAAACGCCCTGAGCCTCGGAGGAAGCCCAGCCTTTATTACCTCCCCACTGCCCCGCCCCCGGCAACCTCTCCTCCAATCGGAAACAAGAATCAGGCTTCAGGGCTGGCTGGCTTCTTTTAAACCAACCAATCCTTCCAGCCCCCGAGCCCTCCGGCCGAGAACACTAACCCCCCCTCACCCCCCCCCCCCCACACCCTCCTTCCTGCCCAGAACTTTTCCCGAACAGGCCCAGCCCTCCTTTAGCTGGGCCCATCGAGACAAGATCTCAGGCCTTTCTTTATATTCAGGTGCAGTAGTATTTTTCTGTCTCTGGAGAGTTTGTACCTGAGGCAATGCAGAATTAAGGGACCCTTTTACAAAGAAGCTGTAGAGCTACCATCACTTTGTCGCATACCAATCTGGCACTATCGCTGGTCTAATATGGGAGCCAGTGGTAGTGTCGTGCCCATGCCCAGTTGATGAAAAGCCCCATGCTGTTCCAAACAGCGTTGTAAAAATAGCATTGGAATAGTGCAGAGCTTTACTGCTCCTATGATCAGAGATAATAGCATGCAAATTTATGCACGCTATTATCTCTGATCATAGAGTAAAAGTTGCGGGAGAATTGTGCCTGAGGGCAATCCTCCTACACTTGTTCAACAGGTCTGGGCTGTCAAAAGCCCAGACCTGTCAAACACAGGGGCTGGAGGTCCATGGGACCACCAGACGCTTTGAAACAGCAAGGCCCTGGTGGCCTAGTGCCCCCACTGAACCCCCACCCCAAGTCAGCGACACAGGGGCTGGAGGTCTGGCAACACAAGTTCATGGGGGGGGGGGGGGCTAGAGATTCAGTGGATCTCCAGCCCCCTGACCCCCTTGCACCTCCCCAAAAAGCCCTGGTGGTCCAGTGGACTGCAAACCAATCCCCCCCAACCTGGTGGTCTAGTGGCCTTCTTCCCCTCCCCCTCTGTACCTTTGTTGGAGGAGGGATTAGTACACTCCCTCCTCTTCCAGTGCCGCCTTGAAAATGGCAGCGCCCAGCCCTGCCCAATTCATCCTGGGATGAGCTGGACAGGGTTCCCCACCATATAAGGGAGTCCACCAGATCTCCAGCCCCCTGTGAACTTTTGTCGGGGGGTCAGGGCACTGGAGGTCGGCCCACCTCCAGGCCCTGTGTCGCTGGCTTGGGGTTTCTGAGAGGGGGCTCCTGCGGGGGAGTTTATATTGGGACTGGGGGTCCTGCTAACATGCAAATGCATGCTGGGCAGGACTCACCATTCCTCCCCAATGGTCTGCAAACCCTAATGCCATCTCTGAGCTGGCGTAGGGTTTTCCGCAGACAGCGCGCCAATGTTTGGTGCGCTGCCCACTGATCATTGGGAAGAAAATATGTTTAGAATGCATGTGCACGCTACTTGTGATCAGAGCTCACAAGTGCATTGTTTCACATGCTGGGGGGCTCTGATCATGGTGCGGTAGCAAACATAGGTGCTAGTATGGCACTAATAGCCTCTAGCACCCACGTTTGCTTCTGATCATCTGCCTATCAATGTGCACAATTTCTTGCACAAATGGAAACATTTTTTACCACTGGGGAGATTACCCAGTAGTAATTGGGCAGCGCTGCATGCCACCCAGTTCCCTCTGAGTTAGCGCAGGAGTCTCTTACCATCACCTAAATAGGCTCTGTGGCAAGTGTTTACTTACTGCACAGCCATTTCTATTTTTTGGCTTTTTACCCACTGCAGGAAATCCATGTTCTGATGCTACTGCAGGGAGAGTCTCTTTTACCGCAGCTTGTGATTTGCCCAAGATCATATTTGAACCTTGTTTCTCCAGTTCTTCAGCCCACAGCTCTGACTATTAGACTTTTCCAATTCATTGAGCGACTACTGAAAAAGGTGTGAGCAAATCTAAATAAATAAATTCAGTTCCTTTGTTAAGTAGATGTCATCCACAACTTGTTCATTGACTTTAATTTGCGTAGGTGATTTTTAGTGGTCAGGAGAAATAAATACCCTGCATTCAGTTCAACTATAGATTGAGGAATGGACTTCCTCTCATTTGCTCCACCAGGAATTGCTAGCACGGCTTAGTAAAAGAGGCCCTTAATAACAATGCAATTGGTATAATCATTTTGCAATGATACCTACTGGTTTTTACAAGGATGCATGCTAAAAATCTTCCCCCGAAACCTTCTTGATCAGGGAGAAAATCCAGCAAGGGTAAAAGAGACAATGAACACTCATGAAAGTTTAATAAAATGAAAGCTGGTTCTATTGATCATGGGCAAGACAGAGTTTGATTTCTAATGCATTTGTGGCACCTCCACAATTTGTGTGTAGGTTGTAGTGTCATTGCCACTGACACCTTGGGGCAGATGCACAAAGCAAATCGGGCTTGCAAGGTCCGGTCTAAATAAAACATTTCTGTGAGGCTAATCCACAGAGGCTTTTGGTCAATGGTTTACTGTGCACCAGAGGCTTAACTACATGGGGCCACGGGGGCCTGGACCCCCGTAGATTTGGCCTTGGACACTCCTGCCGACGACCCTCTTAACCCCCCTCCCGCCGCCAACCCATCGTCGCCGTCACCTACCTTTTCTGGTGGGGGACCCCAACCCCCGCCAGCCGAGGTCCTTTTCTTCCTTCGTTCTATTTCTGAGTCTGACGTCCTGCACATTGTACGTGCAGGATGTCAGACTCAGAAACAGAACAAAGGAAGAAGAGGACCTCGGCTGGTGGGGGTTGGGGTCCCCCGCCAGCAAGGGTAGGCGACGGCAGGGGAGGGAGGGGGGTCGAAAGGGTTGTCGACAGGGGGGGGGGGTCAAAGTTGGTGGTGGTGGTGGCGGCAGCGGTGGCGAGGGGGGTCGGCAATGGTGGGGTGGGGGGGTTGGTGGTGCCAGGGGTGGTGGCTAAAATATGCCCCCTCACCTCAGGCTCTGGACCCCCCTCCCACCGAAGTCTGGCTATGCCCCTGCTGTGCACAGAAGCAATGACCAAAAGTCCTATGCTAATGAACTCTCTAGTATTAAAATAACTCATTAGCGATTCCCTCCAATGCTCAGAGCAAGGACACATTGAAACCCCCCTGCCCTAATAACTAAAACTATCATCAGCTCCAAGGGGTTGTTAGGACTCCTTCCCTGCTTCCTGATCTGTTTGTAGTGCCTTTTTTCCTTCCTCTGAGGTAAGGAGGCAGTGATCACAGCTGAGAGAACATTTAACTGCCGCTGATGAACCAGTGTTTTCCAGCACTGTTGAGAACACCATCAGAGTTCTGTGCATCTCTCCCCTTGTCCTATTATCTCTGAAATGACTCTCAATAAAGCCTGTAAGTTTTCAACCTCATTCTAGGAAAAGCTGTTTTGGACATTTTCACACAAAGGAGGGCAATCAGCATGAAAGTTATGGTGGAAATTACCAAAACAATAGCAGTAGTTCCATCTTACATGCAAAGCCCCCCTTTCCCCATCTTCTGCAGATTCTGCAGCAGGTGCTAGAACATTCTATGGTAGTTTTCAAGATTCTGCACAGGGGCTGTTGCACATGAGCATAAAATAAGATGAATTTTAGATTTCCTTATATGCAAACATTACAATTTTAAATTAAATCTTATATCTTGAAAATTTTTACTTTGGGAAAATAAAACAATAGAACTCTGTTGTGTACTTTACCCTTCTTTTTAAGAAGCCTGTTTCATTCCCTTTCCATTTTCCCATTTTCTTCTTTCCATCTCTCTCACCTCTTCATGCATGAGTACATAAGCATTGCCATACTGGGACAGACCGAAGTTCCATTAAGCCCAGTATCCTGTTTCCAACAGTGGCCAATCCAGGTCAAAAGTACCTGGCAAGGTCCCAAAACAGTACAATACATTTTATGCTGCTTATCCTAGAAATAAGAAGTAGATTTTCCCAAATCCATTTTAATAATGGCTTATGGACTTTTCTTTTAGGAAGCCAACTAAACCTTTTTTTTAAATCCCCGCTAAGCTAACTGCTTTTACCACATTCTATGGCAATGAACTCCAGAGTTTAATTACATATTGAGTGAAGAAATATTTTCTACGATTTGTTTTAAATTTACTACTTTGGCGCTTCATTGCGTGACCCGTACTCCTAGTATTTTTGGAAAGAGTAAACAAGCAATTCACATCTACCTGTTCCACTCCACTCATTATTTTATAGACCTCTATCATATCTCCCCTCAGATATAATATGTGTACTTTTGAAGATCCTGAACTAGATGTGCTGTTGCAAACTCCACTCTTGGGAGCACTTCTGCTCAGTGTGGTAAAGTAGACATGTTGTGGAATTGTGCACATACTTTTCCCGGGCAATTTATGAACAGCCCTCTCCCATGTCTAAAATATTGTTTTACCCATGCAAATGGCTTTGAAAATTGCCCTAATTGGGGATTAATTTTTAGGGATGCACTTTCATTTGAAACATGGGAAATGCAAACATTTTCCATGTGACTTTCTGTCATTTTATTCTGAAATGACAGGAAGAAACCTCAAACTTTGGGGTTTGTTCCTGAGTTGTAAATAATATGCACTATCAACAAATGAACACTATCTGCAAATAGGGCCACTCTTTTTCATCAACAGTACACACTATTTACAACATGGCCCCTGAAATTTAAAAAAAAACATTTAAAAAATGAAAATTTGTACAAACAAATAGGAAACTTAGGGGCCCTTTTACCAAGCTGTGGTAAAACGTGGCCTGCGGTAGTTTGGGTGCATGGGATTACCATGTGCCAAGGCCACTTTCAGGTCCTTAATGGCCATGCACTCATTTTCCACTGGCATGCTTGAAGTCTTGGCAGCCATTTCAAAGAATCAGCGGCAGTGGGCAGGAAAATGTGGGGGTCTTTCCTGCCTGTAAGAGGCCACTAAGACCACCAAAATATACTGAGGTATGTTTGGGGAGGGCGCCCAGGGCTGGAGGGGAGGGGTAGTAGGTGGATGGATGGAGTCATGCATGGGGAGACATGGGGGGAAGGAGCGAGGGGGCTATAAAAAGGAAGGAAGGGAGGGAGGGAGGGGGTTGGAAAAATGTTGGTAAGGTGGACGCAAATGGAGAGGGGGAAGGGAAAAGGGGGAATAGAGCTCATGGAATTGAAGGGGATGGAGAGGAGGGGGAACATGCTGCTCATAGATGGGAGGAAAAGGAAAGGAAAGGGGACATGCTGCTCATGGATGGGAGGAAAAGGAAAGGAAAGGGGACATGCTGCTCATGGATGTTTGCTTTATTGGAAATGTGCATCTTTTTAAATTTGTTATTTAGCAGAGTATGCTGTTACTTTTGCCAGTATTTATAGAATCTGGCTTTCTTGGGGGGAGGGTCAAGGTGACTGTGCGGCGAGGTGTGATGCAGTGTGGCAGGGACAGAGCCAGTGCTAGGTGGACCAAGGCTGAGAATGGAGGAGATTACCTGTGGCAGAAACGGGCGGGGATGAGTTAGATTCCTGAGGTCCTGTGGGGACAGATTAGATTTCTGTCCCTGTCCAACTCCATACCTCAGATAGATGGTTGTGACCTGTCCCTTCAAACTTCACTTTGGATTTTGAGAGTCATTTTTAACTCTAATTTGGCCTTTGATCTGCAAATTTCTTTGGTCATTGATTTTTTTTCTTGGTTTTGTGCTGCAGAAGATTAGCTCATTTAGGTCTCTTCGGGATCTTTTTACTAAGCTGCGGTAAGCACTAACATATGCTTACCACAGCTTAAAGAGTTTACAGCAAGACACTCAGGCATCCTGCAGTAGGTTCTTCATCTGCACGCTCTACCCACATGCTTAAAATCATTCTTTTTCCATGGAGGGGGTGCATTTCTGTGCTGATCAGTTAGCATGGCTACATTACTGTGTGCTGATTTGAGCAAGGATTAGCACATGAGCCCTTACAGCCTACAAAATAGGTGTGGGTAAGTGCTCAAGCATTATGTTTTTAATGACTGCGTTTTTAATTTAAGCCTAGGTAAGACCTCTCAACCAAACAGGGAAGTGGTTTTGGAAGAGTTAGGTACTATTTGCATATGTAAAAAGCTGACTTACACATGTAAACAGGTACACGCATGTACAGTAAGTAGTGATTTTTAGAAATCTGTTATGTATATCCACAGCTTTGAAGGGAGCATGTTCTGAGCATGGTTTAGGCAGACCTTAAAATTATACATGAATTTCCTATTTTGCAAAAGAAATACAGTTATAGCTCAACACATTTCCCTGTGGGCATTTATACCTGCTGGACACAGCTCGAGGGTATGCATAGCTGCTCTTTTGAACCTTGAGTTTGCTGTAGTGATTGATGGATAATTGTGGTAATCTCTCTAGGGTTCAAAGCCACCACAAACACCATATAATTGAGCTCTGGATCTCAGCTCTTGTTGGCTCTCCTGAATATACAGCTTTGCAAAATCCAGTACTTAAATGTATAAGTGCAAGCAACAGATGTTGCAAAATTCCATATCCAGGGAGAACCAGTTCAAAAGCTGAGCTGCAGAAGCAGTGCCGTAGCGAGGGCTAATGGCACCCGGGGCGGGTCGCCGCTGCGCACCCCCCACCCCCGGGTGCAGCACTGCGCGACCCCCCCTCTGCGGCGCAACCCCCCCCGGACCGTATTCTTACCTGCAGGAGGGCCGATCCGCCCCGAGTGCACATCACTCGGAGCTGCGTCGGCCCCGCTGGTTCCCTGCTCTCTCTGCCCCGGAACAGGAAGTAACCTGTTCCGGGGCAGAGGGAGCAGGGAACCAGCGGGGCCGGCACCCCCCCCCCCCCCCCCCCCCCGCCGAGCCCTCCTGCCCCCCACTTCCTACGCCACTGTGCAGAAGTCAACTTTTGTTATGTTTGAGGAAGTGGCATAGGGGCTCATTTTCAAAGCACTTAGCTTTCACTCTGACACAATTTCCTGTTTCCGCATAGATGGGACCAAATCAGAGGGAAGGCTCTGTGGTCAGTGAGCAGTTTCTATGAGTGGCTGCTCACTGCTGGTGAAGAACTGAAGTGTTTAAAAGGTATGGGGTGGGGGTGGGAGAAGGATTGAGAGGCGCTAGATCACCTGTGGGGGGAGGGGAGGGAGAGATACCAGGAGTCTTCAGCTGGCAGGGCTTAGGGATCCCCACCACCTATATTACAGGTGCACTGCTGCTAGGTGGGCCTGTGCCTACCCGGGCTCACCTGTTGGGTGGTTTTGAAATCTAGGGATGTACATTCACTTGAAAGGAGATATCAAGATTTCCCATGCAATTTCATCTTGCTCTTATACTGAAATGGCAGAAAACAACCCCAAATTAGTTTTTTTTTAATGTCTTTAATATTATATGCACTATATTTTGTCATAGTGAGCACTATTTAGAAATTGGTTTGATCAGGAAAAGTAAGTGAAAGTCTGTAGATCTTTAATGAAAAACATTGCACCTTTAAATTGTCCTCATTATTTATTATAGAGCACTATGGACCATCCTTTAGTAGCAGAGTGCTGATTTCTTGCAGACTTTGTCCATTAAGGGTTTGTAGGCCTGACTGCAAACTAACTACCAATGGATGTTTTGCAGTCTGAGGTGACAGATCTTTTTAACTTCTTCAATGCCATTGTGCAGCTCTTGCTGTGGCTGATTCTGGATCCTAGCAGTCAGTTCCTGGAGGATTTTGCTTTTGTTGTTCAGTCTGGCACAGATCACAAAAGGAAAGCCAAACTTCAGCTTGTAGCGAGAATTCTGGTGCTGGAGTTTTTCTTGTTCCTCCTGGCTGAGGGAGGTAAGGCCAGCTTGGCCTTGCTCTTGCTGGGAATCTGCTGTCAGTGTGCCGCTCTGCAGTTCCCTGCCAGCTAAGTCAGGATGGCACCTCAGGATCCCTTCCTTACCTGCCAGAGACAAGACATGTTGTAACATAGCTGATAAATAATACATTGGAACTATTCAATGTTTGACTGGGCACTGTTTATGGAAGTTAGAAGGAAGGGAAGATGGAAACAGTCATTTTTGCTTTCAACATTCCTTTATTAAATCTATATTAGTTATCCTTTCGAAAAGCCTGATTCACTAAGGTATTTATTTTGGATGTTTATACACTGACACTTATGGGCTCATTTTCGAAAGAGAAGGACGTCCATCTTTTGACATAAATCGGAAAATGGACGTCCTTCTCCCAGGGATGTCCAAATTGGTTTAATCTAAACCCGATTTAGGACGTCTCCAAGTGCACTCCGTCGCAAGGGGGCTTGTTGCAGGCTTAGCCAAGGCAGGACTTGGGCATGCCTAACACTTGGACATCTTTGACCCATAATCGAAAAAAACAAGGACATCCCTGATGAACACTTGGACGTTTTCACCCAGACCTGTTTTTCTTACGACTAAGGCACAAAAAGGTGCCCGAAATGACCAGATGACCACCAGAGGGAATCGGGGATGACCCATTACGCCCCCAGTGGTCATTAACCCCCTCCCACCCTCAGAAAACATCTTTAAAAATATGTCGTGCCAGCCTCAGACATAGGAGCCAACTTTTCAAAATTATTGGGGGTGCTAAGCCCAATGGAAATAATCCCTCCCTGGACACATACAAGGAATTTTTCCAATATTGGGGGTGCTCAAGCACCCACAGCACCCACAGAGTCGGCTCCAATGGCCTCAGAAGTCATACTCAGGTCCATGACAGCGCATGCAGATCCTTAGGAAACCAGGCCCGGAGGGATGTAGAAGCGTATTCATTGCGGCCACTTTCAGAAGTTATTTGGATTCACTGAATTAATCAGGACACTTGTAAATTTTCCATGATGAATGCAATGCTGCTTAGTGCTTCCTAGATTAGTGTTGCTCCTTATTAAAAGTGAAACGGCTTTAGCACTTTAAACAGACATAGTCAATGAAGCTAGGGTATGAAATAGCAAGCTGAAGGGTATGCTTTATTAGGATAATCTCATACAACTTTGTATAGTGGTATCTATGAGCCTTGATATCTTGTAACAAAACAATATGTGAATTATGACCCATCCATTACTGCAGACTCCAACAAAAGGAATGTTTTAAGAAAAAAAGGGGGGGGGGGATAGGGTTAAAAAAGGAAATGCTATTGTATTTTGGTATGCAAACCCAAACAGCATGCAGCCTTTTCTGCAAACACTCCCCTCATTTGTCACTTCCTAACAGGTGGGCAATAATAGCAGCGATCCCCCTTTTACAGCCCCCCATTCAAAGCCTTCTCCACTGAGCACTTCCTCTTCAGCCCTTGCCTGTGTCTAATGGGCTCTCAGATACTGATGGACTTTTTCAAAATCCGAGTTTCAATGGGGAAAAGGGCTCCAAAAGAAGAACTCCGTTTACCCAGCTGCTTTTCAGCATGTTTCATCCCTAGGTCAGCTTTGGACAGAATGTGTTTATTTTAGATCATTTTAGGGAGGAGGAAAAAAAACCCCTTAGCAACCTTTAATTGCATGACATGAAACATTGTATCAGAGCTGTGGTATTTATGGCTCCCCCTGAGCAAAGACGTGATAAGAAGGTAACTCTTCAAATGGGGTTGCCCCAAGGCTCTGCTAGAGATTAGCTTGTAGGCTAACACTGTGCTTCCAAGCGAGATGTTTTTTTCCCCTTGGAGTCTGTAAGGTATAGTATTTGCTCAACACTATATTTCAGGTTGGGCCCTGCAGCTTTCTGTGCCTGTGTTTGTTCTTTGGCAGCCCTCTTTGCCTCCTCTTTCATGTTTGTTTCATATCTGCTTCCACACGCCCAGTGCTGTGTATATACCGTAGATGCTTTATAAACAACCAGCAATGGTACATTACACCTTCATAACAGAATAGAAAAATCCCTTTGCACGTTTGTAAAGCCCCCACCCCTCCAAAACTTAGAGGTATGTCTACTAAAGGGTGTTAAGCCCTAATATGCATTTAGCTTGTGTGAAAATACTTACTGGAAAGCATGTTTATTCCACAGTGGATACATTGCCCTTTATAGATACTGGGGGCGTAGCCAGACTTTAGCGGGAGGGAGCTCCAGAGCCCGAGGTGTGGGGGCACATTTTAGTCCCCCGTTGGCGCCGCCGATTGTCCCCCGCCGCCACCACCGCCACCAACAACAACTTTCACCCCAACCCCTGCCGACGACCCTCTCGACCCCCCATCCCGCCGCCAACCCTCCTCCGCCGTCGGCTACCTTTGCTGGCGGGGGACCCCAACCCCCACCAGCCAAGGTCCTCTTTCTTTCCGAGCACTCTACCAAAACCCTCATCCACACCCTTGTCACCTCTCGTTTAGACTACTGCAATCTGCTTCTTGCTGGCCTCCCACTTAGTCACCTCTCCCCTCTCCAGTCGGTTCAAAACTCTGCTGCCCGTCTCATCTTCCGCCAGGGTCGCTTTACTCATACTACCCCTCTCCTCAAGACCCTTCACTGGCTCCCTATCCGTTTTCGCATCCTGTTCAAACTTCTTCTACTAACCTATAAATGTACTCACTCTGCTGCTCCCCAGTATCTCTCCACACTCGTCCTTCCCTACACCCCTTCCCGTGCACTCCGCTCCATGGATAAATCCTTCTTATCTGTTCCCTTCTCCACTACTGCCAACTCCAGACTTCGCGCCTTCTGTCTCGCTGCACCCTACGCCTGGAATAAACTTCCTGAGCCCCTACGTCTTGCCCCATCCTTGGCCACCTTTAAATCTAGACTGAAAGCCCACCTCTTTAACATTGCTTTTGACTCGTAACCACTTGTAACCACTCGCCTCCACCTACCCTCCTCTCTTCCTTCCCGTTCACATTAATTGATTTGATTTGCTTACTTTATTTATTTTTTGTCTATTAGATTGTAAGCTCTTTGAGCAGGGACTGTCTTTCTTCTATGTTTGTGCAGCGCTGCGTATGCCTTGTAGCGCTATAGAAATGCTAAATAGTAGTAGTAGTAGTAGTAGTTCTTCCGGCGCAAGGCTTCGTTCTGTTTCTGTGAGTCTGACATGCAGGATGTCAGACTCACAGAAACAGAACGAAGCCTTGCAGATCAGCCAGCAACGCGGCCGCTGGCTGATCTGCAAGTCTTCCTTCTGTTTCTGTGAGTCTGATGTCCTGCACGTACATGCAGGACGTCAGACTCACAGAAACAGAACGAAGCCTTGCGCTGAAAGAAGAGGACCTCGGTTGGCGGGTTTCGGGGTCCCCCGCCAGCAAAGGTAGGCGATGACGGCGGCGGGGGAGGGTTGGCGGCGGGAGGGGGGGGTTGAGAGAGTTGTCAGCAGGGGGGGTCCAGGGCCAAATCTACGGGGGCCCAGGCCCCCGTGGCCCCACGTAGCTACGCCACTGCTAGTCACAAGGAGCTGCAGTGGGAATGTTTGTGGATCCAAAATGGAAGGCATGGCTAAGTATGAAAATAGTTAGATTCTTAATGACCTTGTTTAGATGTGTCATTAAGATTTTTATTTATGAATAATGCTACTTTCCTTAGCTTGTATTTTTATACTTTATTTCTGATCAGGATTTGTTTTCATAGAATTACATCAAAACTGCATTCTTGTTTTTTTTTTAAATGTGAGATGATTTGTTGAGAGGGAATAAAAGGGGAGAGATAGAAAGAGGGAGGGAGAGAGAGAGAGAGAGAGAGAGAAGGAATTGGTTATTGGAATAGCTAAAGCTTAAATTGCTAATGGATAGATTTAGCAAAGGGTTCTCTACCCTTTTTTATGGACATAAAATATTTTAAGTCTGTGGCCATTGTTTTCATTTACTATTGGACTTGGGGGGGGGGAGGGCGTTATCAAGGTACAGTAAAAGGAGTCGAGGAGTAGCTTGGTGGTTAGTGCAGCGGACTTTGATCTTGGGGAATTGGGTTTGATTCCCACTGCAGCTCCTTGTGACTGTGGGCAAGTCACTTAACCCTCTGTTGTCCCAGGTACAAAATAAATACCTGTATATATATATAAACCGCTTTGAATGCAGTTGCAAAAACCTCAGAAAGGCGGTATATCAAGTCCCATTTCTCTTTCCCTTTATCACACCATGATTTACCTTGGGAGTCACCAATCTATGGATTCTCTATACCGCAGGCTACTGACTTCTGTAGTAAAGGGTTAATACTGCCTCTGAGCCACCCTGAATGCAGTGTCAGCCCATCGGTTCACGAGCATTGAGCATCCCATGGCTTAATGCTCCCAGGCCGCATCTTAAAGGGGGAATAGTGCCCACATACCCCCAGATCACAACCCCTCCTCCCATTTACAAGCACCCACTCCAATAACAACCCCTTCCTGTCACAAGCACTCCCTCCTCTGATCACAAGCACCCACATTCACAACCCCCCCTCCTCATCAGACCCCCATCCCCCCAAAAGCCCCCAACCCTTGGGATCAACTGACCAGTACCTGGTCCCCATTTGCTCCTGCCCTTGCCAGCACCATGTCTCAAAATGGCATCACCTAGCAGTGTTCACTGTAAGTCATGTTATAGAATTACATAGTAATGAGCTACTTTACATGCATTTGCATGTTTTACATCTCATTACTATATAGCCCACAGTGCCTTAGTTATCCTTGTATTATGGCAATTCAGGTTGTATTGGGAGCAAATAATGCAACTTGGAACCTTAGCAAACTTGACAACTTCCCCCCTCACTGTGAATCTCTCTTGGGGCCAGGAATCCTCCTGCCAAGGTGGCTAATGGAAAATTGGGTGGATAACTTAGCGTTCAGATCAAGTTCCCCAGATGTTACCCCAAAGAAGCTTTCCAATGATGGTTAGTAACCCATCTGATCAACATAGCTCCCAGGGGCTGGGCGGGGAAGCTAGGAGTGAAAGGATTGTTTTGAAACCAATAAAAGTGTAACTAACCTGAAATGATCACAGGAGTGTTTTAAAACACTTGGGAGCCTGTCCAGTTGTTGATGCGGCAGTAGCATGTGCTAACAGCATGGCTTCCACGTTGAGAGGGGATTTGTATATGAGCTGCCAAGCGTTAGGCGTTGCTTCCACAGTGAATTTTCAGTGCGAAAAAGAGTTCTTATAAAACGGGGAAGAAACAGCAGTTCCACGGGAAAACACACACACTCATTTATAGAATCGCACCTAGTGTTTCTGTGCAGATCAGCATGGGACATGGGAGAGACATGGGCAGGCCAGGGTTGTTGTGTTCTCTTAAAATGTTTAACAGTGTTATAAAATTTGTGGGATCCCTGCCCAGCTTGCACACTGGGATTTACACCTGGTTTCACTCGCACCCAGCGCTGTGAAAGGCCCTGATCCCGGAACACCTGTTATAGAATATTGTTCAGCGCTGATCATGTTTGGTGCCAAAGTTTGAGCGCCATTTGTAGAATTTCCCCCTACAACGATAGTTCCATGACTAGGCATCTGAGGTTAGGCACCACTGGTATATGTTTCTATTTATGTTATGTTTATTAGGTATTTGATAACCCACCAAAATTCCAAAAGATGGGTCCAGTTGGTTTTCAATTTTTAAAAAACGCTAAAAAAAAATCAGAAAAGAACGTCATAATCAAATAGGACAGAGTAATCATTCATCCAGCAAACACCACCAAAGTTACAACTAAAACAAGCAAAAGCATAAAAGTTAAAAAAAAAACAACCCAGTAACAATCTAATCTTATCACCGAATGCAGAGTGAAGAATAGGTTAGCTGGGCCCTGATAATTTAAGGCTGAATGCCAATTAAAAAAAAAAAAAAACAGCTTTGAGAAGTGATTTAAATTTCACAAAAGACATGTGGAGGTAAGGAGACAAGTTGTTCCAGAGAAAAGGAGCCACAAAAAATAAGCGGAACAACTGGTGATTTCAAAATACACATTTTTAGGTGAAGGAAGTATTAGTCTGTCAGAATCAAGAGAACAGAGTGACCGAGAAGGAGTATAAGGAATCATAACAGTCGAAAGATAGAGTGGGCAGCCCTGTGAGCCAAACAAAGCACCTTAAACCAACATCTAAATTGGACTGAAAATCAGTGTAATTGAATAAAGAGAGGTGTAGCACTTATGCATATAAATACTTTAATCATTGCTCTATACATGTGCATTTGCACACCATAGAAGTGCTTCTCAACCCAGTCCTTTGATCACACCCAGCCAGTTGAGTTTTCAAGATAGCCACAATGAACATGCATGAGATGGATTTGCATGCTTTGTCTCCTTGGTATGCAAATTTATCTCATGCATATTCATTATGAATATCCTATGAACCTGACCAGCTGGGTGTGCCCTGAGGACTAGGTTGAAAAGCACTTCTATGGTATACAAATGCAAGGGGGTGTGCACGTGGACACAGCATTGGGGTACATTTGCATATCTCCCAGTTATGTCCACATCTAATAGAAGGCTATAAATTATGTGCCCTCTTGTGGCATTTTAGGCATGTTCAGTTACACCAGATCTAAGGCTGGTATAACCGTGGGCACCTAAATGCAAGATATGCCAATACCGGGTTACACTAGCATTGTAGAACAGAATCTGGGTGCAGTGATCTGGGCCTCTGGGCAGAAAGGGTCATTGGGCCCCTGCTACTGCCCCCATCTTTTTTTCTAGCACCCTCCTCCTGCACACTACAGCCCCTCGGGCCTACCTTGAAGTGCCCTGGTGGTCTAGTGGCCTCTTCAAGGGGCAGGAAAGAACTCCACTCTTTCCTGAGAGCCACCGTTGGTCTACTCAGTGTCACCACTTCTTCTTAATGGCTGTTGAGACTTCCCGCAGCAGTCTCGTGGAACTCAGCAGTCTTGCGAGACTGCTGCAAGAAGTCTCGTCAGCCATTTTGAAGATGCGGCATTACTAGCAGTGCATTTTGTCTAGCAAAAAAGGTGCCGGTACTCAAATCCCAGGCCACCCTTCAGGGGTGGAGTGATCATTGAGGGACTCACCCCACAATAGCTAGGACCCCTGCAACCAGTCATAGAATCTATGACAAGGCAGAATTTGTATGTAGAACCTGAGATCTTGCATTAAAATATGAGAACCATGGGTCAAGTTTATCAGACAGTGGAAAAGGTGGCGGTACTCAGTACCCCCAAGTACCCCCTCAAAAAAAGCCCTGATTACTAGACAGATCAGCACAGCAGGCAGGAAACAGTAGGGTTCTTTCCTGCCCCTGAAGAGGCCACTAGACCACCAGGACCCCATGGAGGGCCCACTGAGGCTCAGAGGACTGTAGTATGTGGGGGGTGGGGGAGAGGAACTGGACCCCCCAGACCCTCTGGGCTATTGGGCACTGCCTGGTTGCCCATATGTTCAGTCCACCCCTGCATTCTAGATTAGGTGGTCCCCATGTGGCACCTTTTTGGGATCTTGCCAGGTATTTGTGATCTGGATTGGCCACTGTTGGAAACAGGATGTTGGGCTTGATGGACCTTCAGTCTACTACTACTACTACTACTACCTATCATTTCTATAGTGCTACTAGACGTACGCAGCGCTGAACATTTGAACATGAAGAGACAGTCCCTTCTCGACAGAGCTTACAATCTAATTAGGACAGACAGGCAGAATATTAGTTGTGCAGCAGAATTTTGAACAGAAGCAGCAGAAGGTGTGTCATAAGTTCTCGGCCAGGGGCACCTACGACACTTGATGTGGTGTCCAAGATCTTTGTTCAGAGAATAGCAATGCGCAGACTCTCATGGCTGCGTGTCTCTGACTTGGACCCGGTGGTCCAGCCCAAATTGGCGGATGTCACGGGGATGTCGGGGGGGGGGGGGGGGAATAATCTTTTAGGAGAGAATACTTATGTACTTATCACAGCACCCACTTATAGAATTGCCACCTAACTATTAATGCACTCTAAGTAGCACTATTACCCATTAAGACCAAAGGTTGCAGCCTCTCTTAATTTTGATGTAGAAATAATTACATATATTAACTGTTAACTAGCAGATAACACTGTAATAACATTTCTAATGCATTAACCGAATAGAAACAGTTAATACAGAGATTTTTCAGTTTCCACAGATTAACTTTAGCAATTACTCCCGGATTCTATATATGGCGGCTAAAAATCTTAGAGGAAACCGAGGCGTATTCTATAACAATGTGTATATCTTCATTGGTTAACTAGCTAATCAGCACTGTTAATTGGATGTTAACAAGCAATTATCAGCACTAATTGGCATTAATTGAGATTTACGCACACAACTCGCTAGTCTATTCTATAATGTGCTGCAGCTAAATTCTAAGTTACATAGTTGAAAAGGGGGCATGGCCATGGGTGGGGCATGGTCGTTTCTAAAATCTATGCACGTTGTTATAGAATACACCCGATCCTGTTACAAAGCCTAATTTAGGCATCAGGATTTGCACCAAGTAAAACATGACGTAAATGGCCGTGACCAAATCTGGTCGCATGGAGAGGCACTCAGGAGCGGAGGAGTAGCCTAGTGGTTAGTGCAGTGGACTTTGATCCTGGGGAACTGAGTTCAATTCCCACTGCAGCTCCTTGTGCCTCTGGGCAAGTCACTTAACCCTCCATTGCCCCTGGTACAAAATAAGTACCTGAAAATATGTAAACCACTTTGAATGTAGTTGCAAAAACCTCAGAAAGGCGATATATTAAGTCCCTTTTCCCTTACCCTATTTGAGATTCTAGATGGAATGTTGCTACTATTGAGATTCTGTTGCTACTATTTGAGATTCTACATAGAATGTTAATGTTGCTATTCCACTAGCAACTATTGAGATTCTGTTGCTACTATTTGAGATTCTACATGGAATGTTGCTATTCCACTAGCAACGTTCCATGTAGAAGCCTGCCCTTGCAGATCAGCAACGCGGCCACGCAGGCTTCTGTTTCTGTGAGTCTGACGTCCTGCACGTATGTGCAGGACGTCAGACTCACAGAAACAGAAGCCTGCGCGGCTGCAAGGGCAGGCTTCTACATGGAACGTTGCTAGTGGAGGAGTAGCCTAGTGGTTAGTGCAGTGGACCTTGATCCTGGGGAACTGAGTTCAATTCCCACTGCAGCTCCTTGTGACTCTGGGCAAGTCACTTAACCCTCCATTGCCCCTGGTACAAAATAAATACCTGAATATACCTAAACTGCTTTGAATGTAGTTGCAAAAACCTCAGAAAGGCAGTATATCAAGTCCCATTTCCCTTTCCCTATTTGAGATTCTAGATGGAATGTTGCTACTATTGAGATTCTGTTGCCACTATTTGAGATTCTACATAGAATGTTAATGTTGCTATTCCACTAGCAACATTCCATGTAGAAGCCTGCCCTTGCAGATCAGCAACGCGGCCACACAGGCTTCTGTTTCTGTGAGTCTGTGGTACGTGCAGGATTTCTACTGGCTACATGGAACATTGCCAGTGGAGGAGTAGCCTAGTGGTTAATGCAGTGGACCTTGATCCTGGGGAACTGAGTTCAATTCCCACTACAGCTCCTTGTGACCCTGGGCAAGTCACTTAGTCCTCCATTGCCCCTGGTACTAAATAAGTACCTGAATGTATGCAAACCGCTTTGAATGTAGTTGCAAAATACCACAGAAAGGCAGTATATCAAGTCCCATTTCCCTTTCCCTTTATTCTACATACTGCGTGGAGATTTAAGTCTATTCTATAAAATGTAGGCATAATTTAGAGAATGTGCCTAAGTGTATTTTTTTAATGCATGGATTTTTCAGATCTCTCATAACGCTGGTGTGCAGCTATTCCAGTGAAAAAAAAAATATATATATTTTTTCTTGAACCAGAGTCTTCTATAACGATTATTGCCAAACCGTGCACACAGCCTTTTTAAAGGTAGAGTGCTTTTAAATAAAGGCGCGTCTGACTGAATACCCTTTAAAGATCGATACTATCAGACAATACATACATGGTGTAACAGACTCCTGACGCAGGCCAGTTGGGCCGAAACACAGCTGTGTCGAGTCATATCACCTTAATAAATTTATTTAACATTTTTTCATTTTTCTTGTGTCGTCTTCCTTTTTTTTGGCTTCCTTATTTTATTTATATTTTTGTTTTTTACTTTTTAGGACTTTTTTGTTACCATTCTTGTTGTCCTTTTTTGTTTTTTTCAGTTTTTTCCCTGCTCTTTTTTTGTGTCATCTTCGCTGTTTTTGACTGGATTTTTCAGATGCCATATATAGAATCTAAACCTTAATGTGCATTGTAATTCCACATCTTACCACACCTTAGTGAACAGGTTATTATTTCCTCAGAGAACATAAAATTAGTTCTATTTAACCTGAAAAGATGGAACTCTAGTTGAAATAGTCAACAAAATTATTACCTTAGAATATTAAATGTTTAGCAGAGATAAAATGCCACAACCAACTTTCCTTACGGCTTTTAGATAAGTTTCTTTGAACAATGTTGTCCTGTTGCTTTTCAGGTATTTGGGTGAAGCAAGATAATTGCTCCCTATTCTTATCGTCTCTGTTTATCTCTTAGCAGGTTTCACAAGAAGAGACATGATTTCATTAGAAATCAGCATGTTTTGGGGTTTTTTTCTACAAAAATTTTCAAATGAGAACTCAAACCTTTATTAGTTACTTTTACAGGTTCCTGAATGGGAAGGCGTTTTCTAGATAAGTAAACTAAAATATTAGCTCTGAAACATAAATGCTTTTCCATTCAAATCTTAGAGTTTAGCTTAAAATGTGAATTTTAAATCCAATTCTAGTTCTTCTTAGTAAAAAATTCAGAAATTGCTAAATGCACGTGGGAGTTAAATTTTATAACAGGGCACTATGCCAAAATGTCCAAAAAGGTGTTTATTTTATGCCTATTTAATAAAGGTTAGGACCCCTCAAAATCCCCAATGCAATGCCACAATGTAAAGACAACCACCAAAAAAAAACCATGCACAACTGACTAGAAATGTTGTCACTCATTTCTCATGCAAAAACACATCCACAACAGCCATAGGAGCCAACTTTTCAAAATGATTGGGGGTGCAGAAATGTTTTTGGTTTTTTTTTTACAGGTGGTGCATTCCCCCCTCCCTCTCCCCCCGAGGGCGGGACCAGAGCTGAGAGAGAGAAAGGAAGACTGAACTAAGCGCCGAGCCTGCATGCTTTTCACTGCTGCTGCCGCCGTAACCCCGATGAGGTAAGATGATGACTTTTAAAATTTGGAGGGAGGGGGCCTGGATCTTGAAGGGAGGGAGGGAGGAGGGATGAAGGGAACTTCCGGTGGGTGAAATATTGGTGGTGCTCGAGCACCCACAGCACCCGCGGAGTCGGCGCCTATGACAACAGCAGCCCTTCACTGTAGACTCTGTTGTGGATGTGTTTTAACATGAGAAACGAGCAACAAAATTTCTAATTGGTTATGGAGTTGGGACCCTGAGGCAGAGCGTTCTGCTCACAACAAGGTACTGGAAGATCGTATATTACACTCAATTTTGATTATCTGTATTTTACCACAAGGAAACGGAAGAAGTGAAAGTTGCAAGTCTCACCTTTCAGATAATTAAATTTTAGACAAAGGAGTTGATTCAGTCAATGGTGCCTAAAAATTAGCACTGAAAAAAAATGGCACTCAATGTTATTCTACAATGGGCACTCAAAGAATGCCAATTTTAGTAACATACATAGAGGGATATAATCGAACACAAACGCCCATGTGTAAGAACGTCCATCTCCGAGAACGGGTCCGTGAAGGGGTGGGCCGAATCATATTTTCGAAAAAGATGGACGTTTATCTTTAGTTTCGCAAATACGGTTTGTGCCAGGCAAATGCATTGGATGTGGGCGTTTTTGAGATATGGGCGTTTGTTTGAGCTAGGCGTTTTCATTTTTCAGCGATAATCAAAACCGAAGCGTCCCAGCTCAAAAACAACCAAATCCAAGGCTTTGGGTCATGGGAAGGGCCAGGATTCGTAGTGCACTGGTCCCCCTCACATGCCAGGACACCAACCGGGCACCCTAGGGGGCACTTTTAAAAAATAGGAAAAAACATTAAATTACCTCCCAGGTGCATAGCTCCTTTACCTTGGGTGCTTAGACCCCCAAAGCCCACCCCAAAGCCCATTCCCCACAACTCAACACCATTATCATAGCACTTAATGGTGAAGGGGGGCACCTACATGTGGGTACAGTGGGTTTTGGGGGGGGGGTTAGAGGGCTCCCATTTACCACCACAAGTGGTACAGGTAGGGGGGGATGGGCCTGGGTCTGCCTGCCTGAAGTGCACTGGATTACCCACTAAAACTGCTCCAGGGACAGGACTTGTTGCTGCTGTATAACCTTGGCACAGCAGTTCACACTGTAAGACTAATCTCGCTGAAAACGTCCTTTATTTCAATAACTGCATTTACTCACAGTTAACTGCAGATCAGAGGTTGTGCCCCACTGGCAACGAGTCTCCCTGGTACTAAGATTAGCAGTAGCTCAGAGCTGGCAGAATAGTGTACAATGCCCTCTTTCAGCAACATTCAAGGTAAGAACTAAGTTCTGTAACGTGGCTAACACACGAAAAGGATCTACAACGGACTTACAAAATGGCCACTACCTCGTGGACTACCGGAAACAAAACAGGGCACACTCTGACCCAGTAAGCAGAGGGAAAAGCACCATGGGAAAAGAGCCTACCAACTACCAACATCGTGAGACTCTAACACAAGCTAGTGAAATCACGGAGCCCAATACCCTACACCCACCACAATGCAATGCTGATGTGACCCTGCAGTGCACCCGAGAGCCACATCTGACCCAGGGAATGGCTGTGAGAGGATCGAACACATTCTGCTGTCATGGAGGTGGGTACGGAATTTGAGGGTGGCATAGAGGCTGGGAAATAAGGTTTTTGCAAGTGGGTTTTTTTGGTGGGAGGGGGTTAGTGACCACTGGGGGAGTCAGGGGAGGTGATTCCCGATTCCCTCCGGTGGTCATCTGGTCATTTAGGGCACTTTTTTGGGACCTGTTCGTGAGAAAAAAGGGTCCAAAAAAGTGTCCTAAATTCTCACTAAAAACGCCTTTCTTTTTTCCATTATCGGCCGAGCGCACCCATCTCTGCTCGGCCGATAACCACACCCAGTCCTGCCTTCACCACGCCTCCGACACGCCCCCGTCAACTTTATTCATTCCCGCGATGGAGTGCAGTTGAAGACGACCAAAATCAGCTTTCGATTATACCGATTTGGCCGCCCACGGAAAATGGATGCTCATCTCCCGAACATGGGCGTTTTTCTTCTTTCGAAAATAAGCAGGATAGTAACATAATACATGACAGCAGATAAACTACAGTCCATCCAGTCTACCCCACAAGATAAACTCATTACATATGGTATAATGTGATACATCATATGTGTACCTGATCTTGATTTGTCCTTGCCATTTTTAGGGCATAAACCATAGAAGTCTGCCCGACACTGGCCTTGTTCTCAAATTTCTGAAGTTGTTTTCAAAGCCCCTGAAAAGCCCATCAACTCTATTCAACCTTGATAAGGGCACAGACCGTAGAAGTCTGCCCAGCACCCACATTTGGGCACCAGCATAGCCGCCGAGGGGGGGGGGGCAGGGGGGGACAAAATTCCCCGGGCCCAGGCCTCCAAGGGGGACCCTGCGCCACAGTCCCACCCACCCTCTGTCGTAGACCATCTGCCACCCGGTCGGGCCCCCTGCATTGAAATCACAGCGCTTCTCACCTCCATGTGAAAGCGTTGCAGGCAGCAGGGCAGCAGATTGCCTCCCTTCGGGCCTCCTTCCCTCCCTGTGTCCCGCCCTCATCTGATGTAACTTCCGCGAGGGCGGGACACTTGGAGGGAAGGAGGGCTAAAGGAAGGTGATCTGCTGCCCTGCTGCCTGCAGCGCTTTCACACGGAGGTGAGAAGCGCTGTGATTTCAATGCAGGGGGCCCAGCTCGGTGGCAGACGGAGGGGAGCGTGTGGAGGGGGAAGTGGCAGCGTTGACCTCGGGGGGGGGGGGGGGGGGGGGGAGCGGTGTCAGCGGCAACCTCGGGAGGGGTGGAGGGGGAGCGGTGGTGACCTCAGGGGGCCCTGGGGGCGGCCCAGTCTCTCAGCGGCCCTGGACACCAGGACTTATGCCTGTTGAAACCAGGTGTAATTCCCGGAGCCCAATTTGAATGCACATCCCCAGTATTCAATAGCACTGCATGTAAATTTGAGGAATGCCCTTGAACTGCCCATGTACCTCCCTTGTGGGTTGTGCACTATGGGATTTGGGTGCACATTGTTCTAGAATAGCGTGTAGCAAGATGCGCACACAAATTCAAATTGGTGCCAATTAGCACCCAATTATTGGCACTAATTGGTTCATTAGCTATTCAGTTGGATGCACATCTTTGATCAGTGCCCAAATATCAGCACCCCAGCTTGGGCACCGTATTTAGGATCCAGGGAGAAAAGACATTGTTTTGGTTATTGCATCATTTCTTTTTCAAGTAAAAAAGGATATTTGTGGACACTTATTGAAATGGACCAATGAGGATGTTGGAGCTGTAAAGGTTTATATTAATATATAGGCTCCTGATGCTGTCTGATGGTCCTTATAAATAAAAATTATATACATAGTCAGTTGTTGTATTTACATACACTGCATGTTTTATGGTGGTTGTATTTTTAAAAGGCAAAATATGTGTCTATGGGGTCTTTTTACTAAAATATGGGAAGGTTTGCACTTTGAGGTCAAGTCAGTAAGTGATGCCCAAAGTTAGGTGCCAGGATGATGCACACAAAGTGTAAAGTCTATAAATTTAGTTCTGTGTGGAACTGTCTTTATAGATGACCATTTTAAGGCATTTTTGCCTTAACTTTAGGCGCAAGCATTTATGACTGCAAAAGGCTGGTGCAAAAATGCTTGTGTCTAAACACTATCAGGTGTGAAAATGGAAGTATTCTATAACTACACCCTAAATTCTGGGCATGCACATGACCTGCCCATGCCCCTCCCTTGGCCACGCCTCCTTTGGAGTTGCACACAGAGAAGTTCAGTGCTCAGTTTACAGAAAAGGGGTATAAGTCAGTTACAGATGCAAATGCTAATTACTGCCTTCATTGCAAAGCAAAAGCCAAGACAGTGTACAGGAGTGGAGGAGTGGCCTAGTGCTTAGAGCACCGGTCTTGCAATCCAGCGTTAGCTGGTTCAAATCCCACTGCTGCTCCTTGTGATCTTGGGCAAGTCACTTAACCCTCCATTGCCTCAGGTACAAACCAAGATTGTGAGCCCTCCTGGGACAGAGAAATATCCACTGCAGTGGCGTAGGAAGGGGGTGGGGGGGCGGTCCGCCCCAGGTGCACAACGCTGGGGGGTGTTGGCTCCGCGCTGGTGCACTGCCCTCTCTGCCCTGGAACAGGTTACTTCTTGTTCCGGGACAGAGAGAGCAGTGAACCAGCGCGGAGCCGACACACCCCAGCAATGTGCAGTCGGGGCGGATCGGCCCTCTCGCCCGTCCCTCGCCGCAGGGTATGCACTCCGGGGGGGGGGGAGGTATGCGCTCCGGGGGGGGGGTGCGCTCCAGCGGGAGGAGGGTGCACCGTGCTGCACCCGGGGGGGGGGGGTGCGCAGCGGCGACCCACCCCGGGTGTCAGTTCCCCTCGCTACGGCTCTGATCCAGTGTACCTGAATGTAACTCACCTTGAGCTACTACTGAAAAAGGTGTGAGCAAAATGGAAATAAAATAAAATCACAAATTCAATACAGGAAAAGAACTTCAAAATCATAATAGGAGAGCCACAAGCAACCAAGAGACACATGCAGACTAATATGAACAAGTCTTCCAACAGGTAGAGAACATTGGCCGATCCCTAGACTCCTGGTGGTCCTCTGAATGCCAGGCCCTAGTAGTGGGTTTTCATTGAGGACCTGAATGTCAGTTCAGTTCAGACTGGAGAGATAAAGATAAGCCATTCCAGAGGTGGGGTGTAAAAAAGAAAAATGCACAGTTATGTGTAGATTTCCATTTAGCATGGGAGGGGCCAGGAAGAACTAATCTATGATAGTTGATTGAACAAAGTACATGGGAAGGTACATAGTGAATGGTGAGAGAAGAAAGATAAATAGGGTTACCAACATACAGAGCCTTATTAGTTAAAATCATAATCCAAAATTGATTCCTAAAGGCTACTGGGAGCCAATGCAATTTGCAAGCAGTGGAGTGACATGATCATGTTTTTTGGCATATTAGTTTACAGTTAAATAATCCTGAAATCACTGCTGTAGGTATAGTTAGCTCATGCAACACACATTGAAAACAATTATGGTCTTAATCACAGCCTGTTCTTCACAGCTTTTAGTATTATTTGAAACCTTTAATATCCCCAAATAATCTAATTAATATGGGAAATTCACGTTTGGACCCTGAAACCTCCACCCCACCTCTGCTGTCATCTATTTCTCTTCCGCCATCCCATGGCCCAAAGGCATACCACGAGGAAGGTCCCGAGCCTTCTAGGTATTTTGATTGTTTATTGAATTTCTGACTCACCATTGCAAAAGGTTCAAAGTAAATTTCAACAATCTAGATAATAGAACATTTACAATACATCTTTAGCTCATCTTTGCAATCTAGGGCTTCCCAGGAAAGATGAAGAGGTGACTGTGATCTGTCTTTCTTGACAAAGGCACACATAGATCCCATTCAGGTAGAGTATTGCCACCTGGTATCTAATCTGACATTTCTAAGTAAGCAGATAGAGAGGACTTCACTTCACAGTTTAGTACTGTTCTCAAAGAACTGCATTTCCTGGACATATTTCAACTGAGTGTCCATAAATGTGTCAACACAGACACATCTCTTTTGACCCTTGCCAGGATCTTTAAAAAAAAGACTTGACAGGGAAATTGATTCTGTGCTGATTTTACTGGATTTTTCCACTGCCTTTGATATAGTGGACATCACGATTTTGACTGAGGGGCTGATTCAGAAAGCCACTGCGAGCAGACATGTGCAGTTACCACGAGGTGCATGCACACATAAATGGAAGCAGAATGCTAAGGTAGTGGTGTACAATTGTGGGGAGTGGGTTTTGGGGGGGGGGATTTGGGGGGCTCAGCACCCAAGGGAAGGGAGCTATGTACCTGGGAACAATTAATAAAGTCCACTGCAGTGCCCCCTAGGGTGCCCGGTTGGTGTCCTGGCATGTGAGGAGGACCAGTGCACTATTAATGCTGGCTCCTCCCATGACCAAATGCCTTGGATTTGGCTGGTTTTGAGATGGCCGACCTCGGTTTTCATTATCGGCAAAAACCGAAGCTGGCCATCTCTAAGTCCGGCGAGCTCAACATTTAGATCGACCATCTCTAAGGTTGACCTAAATGTTGAGATTTGGCTGGCCCCAACTGTATTATCGAAACGAAAGATGGCCGCCCATCTTGTTCGATAATACGGTTGGCTCCGCCCCTTCCCGGGCCGTCCCCGTAGTTGGCCGCCCTTATAGATGGGCGGCCCCGTTCGATTATGCCCCTCCATATCAACTACCTGCTACTTTAAAAGAAAGAACAGAAGGTAACAGCTGCGTGCGGGGGTAATGGTGAATTCATTATGTGCGTGCCTGAAGAAGAAAAATCCCAGCACACATCTGTGCATGTTGTTCTGAACATAGATATTAACCTCACAAAAAATCTTTGCAAGAAGTTTTTGCAAGGCTGATATTTATATGCAGATGTGCCAGTACTTTTGTTTTCTTCAGACAATTGCACAGTGAAGCTGCCTTTACTACAGAACCTTTCTGCGCAAGCTTTCCCTGATTAACACGTAAATTCTAAGTACTATGAATTTGCATCTCTGCCATGCATGGAATAGTTTCTCGCTAATCTTGTGGTAGTAGCCACATTCTCAGCCATCGGCACTCAGTTCTACGGATGACGTTCTGAATCGACCAGTGAGTGATTGAAGGTCCTCTCTATGGAAAGCAGCGTGATGTCCTAGTTTTCGTCTTTATTGGAGGAGGGTAATCTGCATAGAGTGACAGCTACAGCTCTTAACAAAGGCATAGAATGACTCCTCGATGCACTAATTTCCAATTTTTGCGAGCAACTCATTTTGGGGGGAGCCAATCATTCTGTTGAACATGTGCAAAGCAGTCAATCGCTAAGTGTGGCTGTTCTGTGCAAGTTACAGGTGGCTTTTTTTTTTTTTGCTTGGAGTGGAGAAATTTCTGATTATCGTGCCTCCTCACCTTGTCATGCCGCTCCCGGCATAATATATTTAAATGGCAACAAGTAAACAAGGAGAAGGAACGGAAGAGCAGGAGGTGGACATTTATTTTCAGCTCCCAGCGGGTTGTGAGGAAGTGGATAAAAAAGAGAGGAAGACCGCAAGAGTCATTCTGGAAAGTTGGGTGCAGTATATACGGCTGCTTCCACATGTCCTTACAAGTCCATACAATGTTTATTTAACGGAAATAACTTTGCTGGCACAGAGCTGCTTCATTAGCCAGTCCGGATCTCTGATCAGAGCTCTGACAGGCTGATTCTTCCTGTTGCACCTGGATGAATTCTTCCCTCCACTGTTTCAGCTGTCATTCTTAATTTCACGAAGAGAACTTTGCTGGAGCACAGCTACTCCAGTCTGGATCTCTGATCAGAGCTCTGATTCTTCCTGGAACACCCGGATGAATTCTTCCCTTCACTGTTTCTGCTGCAATTCTTGGCAGTGCCGACAGCTCCTGACCACCCGTTAAATTCTCCACAGTAAAGGTAGGGACTGCTTCTGTGCATCACTTGGAAAACGGCTGTGCATCGCTTTGAATGCACATTTGTATAGTAATTAGCTCATTATAATAACTTTGCATTTAATTTTCATTAGCTGCTACCGTGACAGGAAAAGAGCTAGCAGAACCCTTTTGTGCATGTCTTGCTGAATTCCGTGCTCACTAAACTGGCTAGAACAAGTGTAAAAACCACGTTGCTGGCTCATTAAGTTTTGTGCATCTGGGCCTGAGGGAGTAACTTGCACAGAGCGGCAGGTACAACCCTAGCCACCTTCCTAGACAGACTAGATGGGCCAGGCTGATCTTTATCTACCATCAGTTATTATGGCAGTAATATTCAACCCACAGTGGTAAGCAATTTGTAGGCCACTTCCAGCCATGGGCTGATCTAACCATGGATAATCAATGACAGGACATGCACAGCTGACTATCTAGAACTTCACTGGACAACAACTGATATTTAGACAGATGCCTGGTTGTCATGATGCAAAAAACTGTCCTAACTTTATGCACTTACAGTGGTGGAAATAAGTATTTGATCCCTTGCTGATTTTGTAAGTTTGCCCACTGACAAAGACATGAGCAGCCCATAATTGAAGGGTAGGTTATTGGTAACAGTGAGAGATAGCACATCACAAATTAAATCCGGAAAATCACATTGTGGAAAGTATATGAATTTTTTTGCATTCTGCAGAGGGAAATAAGTATTTGATCCCTCTGGCAAACAAGACCTAATACTTGGTGGCAAAACCCTTGTTGGCAAGCACAGCGGTCAGACGTCTTCTGTAGTTGATGATGAGGTTTGCACACATGTCAGGAGGAATTTTGGTCCACTCCTCTTTGCAGATCATCTCTAAATCATTAAGAGTTCTGGGCTGTCGCTTGGCAACTCGCAGCTTCAGCTCCCTCCATAAGTTTTCAATGGGATTAAGGTCTGGTGACTGGCTAGGCCACTCCATGACCCTAATGTGCTTCTTCCTGAGCCACTCCTTTGTTGCCTTGGCTGTATGTTTTGGGTCATTGTCGTGCTGGAAGACCCAGCCACGACCCATTTTTAAGGCCCTGGCGGAGGGAAGGAGGTTGTCACTCAGAATTGTACGGTACATGGCCCCATCCATTCTCCCATTGATGCGGTGAAGTAGTCCTGTGCCCTTAGCAGAGAAACACCCCCAAAACATAACATTTCCACCTCCATGCTTGACAGTGGGGACGGTGTTCTTTGGGTCATAGGCAGCATTTCTCTTCCTCCAAACACGGCGAGTTGAGTTCATGCCAAAGAGCTCAATTTTTGTCTCATCTGACCACAGCACCTTCTCCAAATCACTCTCGGCATCATCCAGGTGTTCACTGGCAAACTTCAGACGGGCCGTCACATGTGCATTCCGGAGCAGGGGGACCTGCAGGATTGCAATCCGTTATGTCGTAATGTGTTACCAATGGTTTTCGTGGTGACAGTGGTCCCAGCTGCCTTGAGATCATTGACAAGTTCCCCCCTTGTAGTTGTAGGCTGATTTCTAACCTTCCTCATGATCAAGGATACCCCACGAGGTGAGATTTTGCGTGGAGCCCCAGATCTTTGTCGATTGACAGTCATTTTGTACTTCTTCCATTTTCTTACTATGGCACCAACAGTTGTCTCCTTCTCGCCCAGCGTCTTACTGATGGTTTTGTAGCCCATTCCAGCCTTGTGCAGGTGTATGATCTTGTCCCTGACATCCTTAGACAGCTCCTTGCTCTTGGCCATTTTGTAGAGGTTAGAGTCTGACTGATTCACTGAGTCTGTGGACAGGTGTCTTTCATACAGGTGACCATTGCCGACAGCTGTCTGTCATGCAGGTAACGAGTTGATTTGGAGCATCTACCTGGTCTGTAGGGGCCAGATCTCTTACTGGTTGGTGGGGGATCAAATACTTATTTCCCTCTGCAGAATGCAAATAAATTCATATACTTTCCACAATGTGATTTTCCGGATTTAATTTGTGATGTGCTATCTCTCACTGTTACCAATAACCTACCCTTCAATTATGGGCTGCTCATGTCTTTGTCAGTGGGCAAACTTACAAAATCAGCAAGGGATCAAATACTTATTTCCACCACTGTACTTCGTTGGTTAGTGGACCAAATATCGCAGTTAACCAGGTAAGTGCTGTCTGCACCCAAGCTCCACCCCGACCTGCCCCTAATCTAACCAATTAAGGAATAGCCGGTTAGAGAACTACCTGGTTAAATGTTGCTGAATATCTGTGGCTGGCCAGCTAAGCAGGATTTAGCTGGGCAGAAGCCTTTCCTACCCAGTTAAACTCTTGAATATCGACTGTTATGTTTCTACATTACAAAGTCTTCAGGTAAAAGCAGGTGATTTTTTTCTTCCTCCTGGAACCTGAGATTTATGGTGCCCCAGGAGTCAGGGCTGCTGCCTGACATATTGAGCATTTATATACAACCTTTAGGAAAACAATTCAGAGGAATCAGTGGATGATTTGCAATGATACTGTGAAGCTGGTAAATCTCAGCTGGACACTAAACAAGCCCAAGGTTAATCCTCAAAAAATAGAGGTACTCTGGAATAAGAAGTGTACAGTGCTTTCTCTTTCTCTTTTCCAGAAAGAATGATCGAACGCATTGGGCCCAATATTCAGTATTTATGTTCCTTACTGTAAGAGCTATGCCCATAAATTGGCCTCTTTTACAAAGGCTGAGTGCATAACTTTATGCTCAAAATTTCACTAAATTCCTATTTAAGAGCATAACAAGTGCCCTGGATTCTTTTTCATCTGTTTCTGTATGCAACTGGTTGTACTTTGTAAAGTAAGGAAAACAGGCAAGTAGTCTCTTAGCTTTGTTCATGTTCAAAATAGATTTTTCCAAATCAAAATGAAGTTTGTTCACACTAACTTTCTTCTGTGCATTAGCAGAGCCAAATGTGCAACTATTGGTGGGCCTGAGCCCAAAGTGAGCAGGCACATTTCTCCACCCCTCCCCCCATGACCCCAACTCCATTGGCAGTCAGAACACTCCCCAACACTTGGCAGCACTATCCACTGACTACCATCACGCTGACCTCTCACATAGTCTTGGCTGCAGCAGCAGCCATTTTAAGGAGGCAACAACCATGAGCAAGAGAAAGTGGGCATCGCTCCTGCCTTCAGATTCCACTGGTCCACCAGGACATTTAATGGCTAGATGCCTACGGAGGATTCTCCAGGATTTGGTGCATGTAGATCAGTCTTGTTTTCTGCCAGGCAGATACACCTCCACCAACATACTGGCACCTTAGTGCATCAGTTCTTGGAATGTTCAGCTTGTTGGGTTGGGGTATTGGACTCTCTGGTAAAGGTGGTTGCCTCCCAATTGAGTAGACATACACAGTGATTTTGCTAGGTGGTAGCAATGACCTCAGTGGCCAAGGAGTGTTGGATTATCAAAGTCAGTTTGTCCATTTGGCCCTGATATTGGCAAAGAAAACAATTTTGAGTCATTGAGTTGAAGAGACGCCACCACCTCTCAAATACTGCATACACTCATGTCACAATGGGAATGGCAGCATTACACCCACAACAAGAGGGTGATGTGTCATGCATATTGTTTTCTTTGGAGGATATATATTGACCTATTTACAGGGACACAGAGGGACTCTTTGGGAGAGAGGTGATGGGGGGAGGGACAGGAGGGTGTTTATAATTTTTCAAAAATGTTCAGAATGTTCAGAAAGCTGTTGTCATTCATGCCTTTCAATGCTGAATGGAAATTCTTAGTTTGTTACTTGATATCTGAGTGTTCTGTGCATCAATAAAGGTATCTTTTAAAAAAAATCAAATTGGGTGCTCTTATTTAACCTGTTCATTGGTTCATGGGCCCCTAATTGATTTGTACAAAGTCACTCAGAGATTCATTGACCTTTCCTGAATCAAAGTGCATTAACCACTCCACCAGAGCAACATAAAGCTAAAATATTCATAAGATATTACCGTATTTTGGGAATTTTCAAGAACTAAGATGTAAAACTATATTACCTGGGAAATATTTTAACAGAACTTCAAAATAAGATCCGTTCTGACTTTAGCAATGTGAACTGTGTAAATCAGTCCCTAAAGAGGTGGCAGCTAAGTCTCCTCCTTTGGTTTTCTCTTTGTTGTGTCATGAAGTCTACATACTGTACTGCCTATGGTGAAAGGAAGTGTGGTCTTAGAGCGCCACCTTGTGCCCACATGACCAAATATAAAGGCCACATTAATATACTTAAACTATGAATTCACAGGTTGCTCATCTCTGAAGCTTCATAATATGGTCTTTTCTTATGTGTTCGTTATTTTAGCTACAACACATTTCTTATATTTTTACACTTTTTGGAATGAAAAGCACATACATTATATTATGTCTGCAAACCTTGTATATAAAAAAAATCTCTTTCCCCGAGTTCCTTCTTGAACTGTTTGTATTATGTTTGCACTTTCCATGCATCAATACAGTTCTCTTGGGGATCCTTTTACTAAGCCATGTATGCGCCTATGCACACCCAATGTGCACCAGTTCTGAGTTACCATCCGGCTACTGCGTGGCCCTTGCGGTAATTTCATTTTTTGGCATGCATCCGCTACGTGCATCTGAAAAATATTTTTTATTTTCTGGCACATGTCAGCTACACGCTTCAAGTGGCATTTGATGTGTACAGGTCATTACTGCCTGGTTACTGCGTGAGACCTTACAGCTAAGTCAATGGCTGGTGGTAAGGTTTCAGACCCAAAATGGGCATGCACCAATTTTGATTTTGCAGCACATCCATTTTCGGCAAAAATGTAAAAAGGCCTTTTTTACAGGTGCACTGAAAAATGGACCTGCTTGCGCCCAAAACCTGCACCTACACTACTGCAGCAGTGACATAGCCACAGATGGGCCTGGGTGGGCCGGGGCCCACCCACTTAGGGCTCAGGCCCACCCAACAATACCACATGTTTAGCGGTAGCTGGTGGGGATCCCAAGCTCTGCCAGTTGAAGACTTCCCCCTGATGGTAATGAAAATGGTGCTCTCCACGATATTGGCATCTGTGAATGCTCAGTTTTCAGTACATGCCTGCTGCGGACTACCAAGGTGGAGAGAGGCATTTTCCTGCCAGCTGAGACATTTTTTTTGAGGGGGGGGGGGGAGAACATTTGGTGCCCAGCCGCTCCTTCCCTAGGCCCACCCAAAATCTGCTGTCTGGCTACACCCCTGTGTTGTGGATTAGGAATTGGTTATTGGACAGAAAACAGAGGGTATGGTTAAATGGCCATTTCTGTCAATGATGGAGGGTGAATAGTGGAGTGGCACAGGGATCTGTATTGGGACAGGTGCTATATATATATATATATATATATATATAAATGAGCTGGAAATCAGAACAAGTGAGGTGATTAACTGTCCTCTTTTACCAAACTGTGCTAGCGATTCCCCCCATGAGTACTCTCCCCTCCCCCAAGATGACTCTTCTCCCCCCCCCCCCAATCACATGTAGGCTGTTGAGCAGTAAAAATGACTGCCACAACTTCCTCTAGCAGCCTGACGAGACTGCCACAGGACAAGACATCCATTTTGAGATTGGAACTGGCATAGGCAGGTATGACTGGAAATTGCTCCAGCCCTGAAGAGGCCACTAGACCACCAGGGCTTCTTAAGGTAGGCCTGAGAAAGGCCTACGGGTGTTCAGGGGGGTGTCCTGGGGGGACCCACTCTACTGGGAGGGGGATGGCCTTGGAGGACCTGTTTTCTGCTGGGGAGGCAGTTTCGGTTTCCATTTCAGTTCTGGGCAAAACCGAGCGGTGAATTTCAGCCACTGATTTGGTTTCGGTCAGCCCAGTGGCATACCAAGGGGGGGGCGGTGGGGGCGGTCCGCCCTGGGTGCACGCCGCTGGGGGGTGTCGTGTGCTTGTCCGCTACGTTCGTTCTGTTCTCCCTCTGCCCCGGAACAGGTTACTTCTTGTTCCGGGGCAGAGGGAGAATGGAAACGAACGAAGCGGACAGGCGCATGGCACCCCCCTTCAGCGGCATGCACCTGGGGGGGGGGGGGTTCTTTCACCAGGGGGGTCGCACTGCACCCGGGGGGGGGGGGGCGCTGCACCCGGGAGGTGGGGCGCATCGGCGATCCACCCCGGGTGTCAGCCCCCCTAGGAACGCCACTGGGTCAGCCTCTACAATGAACATCAGTGCTAGCCCTGGCACCTTCTACCCAGATAACTTGCTTGGAATATCAGCTCAACAGCAATCAACATTCACAAAACACCTCTCCTCTCCTCTCCTCTGAACCAAAGTCCTTCAATGTCTAGATCCAGTGCTTGGCTAACAAAAGCACAGCACTGATCAATGGTGATGTTTGAAGCTTCCTTTACATATTCCTTTCAGGAGTGTCCAAAAACCAGGAAGGATAGCAATAACAATTAAATGTAGCATTTATAGTCCCTGTCTCACATAGGGCATGTTTTCAGCAGACATTCTTTGCCTGCATTTTTAGCGCACTTTTTCATTTTCTGTATTATTTTGTCTCACAGTTGATTTTCATTCCCTCGGGTTAGTACAACACATTAACACATATTTTTAAAGCACACCAACCAGCTTATTTTCGAAAGAGATTGCCAACCATCTTTCGACACAAATCGGGAGATGGCCGGCCATCTCCTGAACCTGGCCAAATCAGTATAATCGAAAGCTGATTTTGGCCAGCACCAACTGTATTCCATCACGGAGCCAGCCAAACTTCAAGGGGGCGTTTCAGCAGGGTAGCGAAGGCGGGATGGGGCGGGACGGGGCGTGCTCACGAGATGGCCGGCTTCGCCCGATAATGGAAAAAAGATGGCTGGCTCTGACGAGCATTTCGCCGGCTGCACTTGGTCCATTTATTTTTAGGACCAAGGGTCAAAAAAGTGTCCCAATTGACCAGATGACCACTTGAGGGAATCAGGGATCATCTCCCCTTACTCCCCCAGTGGTCATCAACCCCCTCCCACCCTAAAAAAAAAAAAACTTTTTTGCCAGCCTGTATGCCAGCCTGAATTGTCATACCCAGCTCCTTGACAGCAGTATGCAGGTCCCTGGAGCAGTTTTAGTGGGTGCAGTGGACTTCAGGCAGGTGGACCCAGGCCTATCCCCCCCACCTGTTACACTTGTGGTGGTAAATGTTGAGCCCTTCAAAAAACCCCAAAACCCACTGTACCCACATGTAGGTGCAAACCTTCACCCCTTAGGACTATGGTAGTGATGTACAGTTGTGGGAAGTGGGTTTGGCGGGGGTTGGGAGGCTCAGCACCCAAGGTAAGGGAGGTATGCACCTGGGAGCAATTTTTGGAGTCCACTGCAGTGCCCCCTAGGGTGCCCGGTTGGTGTCCTGGCATGTCAGGGGGGCCAGTGCACTACAAATGCTGCCTCCTCACACGACCAAATGCCTTGCATTTGGCCGGGTTTGAGATTGCCGGGCCCGGTTTCCATTATGGCCGGAAACCGATGCTGGCCATCTCTAAAGCTGGCCCAAATGCTGACATTTGGCCGGCTCCAACCATATTATCGAAACAAAAGATAGCCAGCTATCTTTTTCGATAATACAGTTCAGCCGCTGCTTTATGGCGCCGGCTATATAGATGGCCAGCCATCTAATTAGCCGGCGCTGTTCGATTATGCCCCTCCAAGTAACTCATTCTTTATTATTCTGGGGCTTAAGTTTATCCTAGAGGTAATGGAGGGTGCCGTGACGTGCCTATGTTCACAAGGAGCATCAGTGTAAGAGGCAGGATTTGAATTCCAATTTTCCTGTGTTTTTAGCCTGTTGCTCAGCCTCTAACCACTGGTCTATCCCTCCAGTTCTGGGTTGAATACAGTATAAAATGAGTTCCATTTTTATGCCCAAAGTAGCGTCTGTGACTAAACAGGAAGTGCAACCAGATGAAGTGATCCAGAACTTAATACTGAAGGAAACAGCACCGAAGCGGAGAGGTTAGAGCATGTAAGCAAGGGAACAAAAATCTAGAGACAGCACAGGAAGAAGTACTTTTAAGGAAGCTTTCTGGAGGCATTTCAAACCTTACTGGAAATGCGTTATTTCATGAAAGCCAAGCAACAAGAATGCTTTTAAATGTAATGTGGCCGTGTGAGTGCTCTCTAGGTAAAGGATCTTACCTGTCTGGGGCAGAGAATCAATGAATTCAAATATGCTGGTTTCCAGGTCAACAACAGTCGTAAATGGTCTTTTAGACCAAATTGCTGCTGCAATCAGAGGACATTTTTCTACAGCATTACCGAAAAGATCAATAAATTCCTCATAGTTCATGGAGTTTACTGCTTTCATATTCATGGCTGTCGCTTGCTAGGGAAAAATGAGATGTGATTCCAAATGTTCTGGGTTAAAGAGTGATGGCTAGCTAGTTTTAGTTAATTATTTGCTGGGCTTCAGGTCAATGGCTTTTTTTGGCTGCTTATTTTTGCTGACCTATGCATATGCAAAAGAGCAGGAAGACCTTAGGAAACTATTATAAAGAATAAAATTACGGAACTCATAGATAAACCTGGTTTAATGGGACAGAATTCAGCCAAGTGAAATCTTGCCTCACTAATTTGCTTCATTTGTTTGAAGGCATGAATAACCATGTTGATAAAGGTGAACAGGTTGATGTAGTATATTAGAAAAGTTTTGACAAAGTTCCTCATGAGAGACTCCTGAGGAAATTAGAATCATGGGATAGGAGGCAATGTTCTATTGTGGATTAGGAATTGGTTATTAGACAGAAAGCAGAGGGTATGGTCAAATAGTCATTTTTCTCAGTGGAGGAGAGTGAATACTGGAGTGCCACAGGGATCTATACTGGGACCGGTGCTATTTAACATATTTACAAATAATCTGAAAATTGGAATGACAAGTGAGGTGATTAAATTTGCAGATGACACAAAACTATTCAAAGTTGTTAAAACACATGTGGACTATGAAAAACTGCAAAAAGACCTAAGGAAGTTCAAAGACTAGACATACAAATGACAGATTAAATTTAATATGGACAAATCCAAAGTGATGAACGTTGGGAAGAATAATCTGAATAATAGTTATCTGATGCTAGGGTCCACCTTGGGAGTCAGCACCCAAGAAAAGATCAAGGTGTCCTTGTAGATAATAAGCTGAAATATTCTGCCCAGTGTGTGGTGGCGGCCAAAAAAGCAAACAGGACTTCAGGAGTTATAGGAAAGGGATGGTAAATTAGACCAAAAATACTATAATGCCTCTGTATCATTCCATGATGCAACCTCACCTTGGTTACTGCATTCAGTTCTGGCCGCTGTATCTCAAAACAGATACAGTGGAATTGGAAAAGGTTCAAAGTAGAATGGCCAAAATGATAAAGGAATAAAACTCCTCTAATATGAGGAAAGGCTAAAGAGGTTAGGGCTCTTCAGCTTGGAAAAGAGATGGCTGAGGTGGGATATAATTGAGATCTATAAAAGCCTGAGTTGTGTAGAATGAGTAGAATTGAATTGGTTTTTTACTCTTTGAGAAAGTACAAAAACTAAGGGGCACTCAATGAAGTTACATGGAAATACTTTTAAAATGAATACGAGAAAATATTTTTTCACGCAACAAATAGTTAAGATCTGGAACTCTTTGCCGGAAGATGTGGTAACAGCAATTAGTGTATCAGGGTTTTAAAAAAGATTTGGACAATTCCTGGAGGAAAAAAGTCCATAGTCTGCTAATTGAGACAGACACAAGGAAGCTACTGCTTGCCCTGGGATTGGTAGCATGGAATGTTGCCATTATTTGGGTTTCTGCCAGGTACTTGTGACATGGATTGGCTACTGTTGGAAACAGCATATTGGGCTAGATGGACCATTGGTCTGACCCAGTATGGCTATTCTTATGAGCATCAGAAACCAGAAATCTTGAACAAACATATAGCTAATTATTGCAATAAATTGCCTCTCCCTAGCACAAGGCTCTGAAAGGAAGCTATTCCAAACAAATACATAAGAATGATACCATCCTGAGGGGGAGGTGCTGTGAATATAAAATTCTAGTACAGTGGTTCTCCACCCAGTCCTTGAGGTTCACCCAGCCTGTCAGGTTTTCAGAATATGCATGAGGTAGATTTGTATGCACTTCTCTCTCATGATATTCATTGTTGCTATCCTGAAAACCTGATTAGCTGGGAGTGTCTTAAAAAAAAAACCTTTCTGCCAATTGATGCTGGTGCCTAATCTCCCCCTTCCATTCTCCCCATTATGCTTTGTTATTGAATTCTTTATATATTTACGATTCTTTCCTTATTGCTATGTGTGGGTTTATGTATTTTGTTTCATATTTTGTAATGACTTCTTTTTAGCTTGTTAGCCACATTGAACTTGAAATTGTATGGGAAAATGTGGGGTATAAATGTTATAAAAAAAATATATATCTCAAAGCATAGAATTAGAAACTTTGGAGGCTCTCTGGTCTATCGTGAAACCTTCAAGGCAGAGACCCTATCCCCAGGGTTCCAGAAAAAAAAGAAACTTTTCCCTACAACACTTGAGGCAAGGTGGCTTGGTCCTAGAGGTGGGGGGCCCACTCACGGACCTTGCCATCCAACTTTTCTCTCTTTCCACACAGCTGCCCATCTCCTCCCCCCCTGCTGCCTTCCCACTCTCTGAGCCACTCACTTACTAGCTCCCTGTGCTCTCCCAGCCCCATATCTGCCCCCTTAATTTCCACTTTAAACTTACCTTTCCTGGATGGCTCTTCTTCATTGTCAACTATTTAGATGAAGTCATTGAAAGAAAAGTATATAGGGAATTGTAATGGACAGGTAGGTTGGGTAGGTGGGTTAGTGAGTGGGTGGGGGTAGGTAGCTGGGTGGGTAGAATAACTGGGTTAATGAGTGGGTTTTATTTGATGCAGAAGCCCACTCTAGTTCCAGAAGGTCCAAGTCCAGGAGGAGTGGCTTAATGGTTAGTGTAGTGGGTTGTGGACCTAGGGAACTGGGTTCAGTTCCTCACTGCTGCATGTTGGTCTGCAGTGGGTTGAGATTCTGGGGAACCGGGTTCAATTCCCTCTGTAGCTCTGTGTGACCCTAGGCAAGTCACTTAACTCTCTGTTGCCCCAGGCACAACAGTAATACAATATACTACCTAGACTGTGAGCCCATTAGGACAGACCCAGTACCTGTAAAATTGAAACTGTAAACCACTTAGGTCTAAGCAGTATATAAATACTGTCTGGGAGTAGGCTGGCAGAGCGCCATAATCTAATATTAGCCTCACAAAATGTGAATTAATGTATTCTAACCCTGACACAAAAGTGAAATTTCCAGTGTTAAAAAAACAGCATTAAACACCTCAGGCTGTAATGTACCCCCCTGCACTGGGAATGATACCTAATTCCTTCATTTATATGGGATTAGCACTAATCTCATTCAAACTTTTTGGCTTCCATTTAAGTGTTTATATTTTGTATGACCAAAACCTTATAAAATCATGAGTAAAGTTAAACGTACAAAATGTGCTCTCAAATGGGAAAGAAAACTGTGCTACACTCAGTGTACTTTATTATATTAGCATGTGTGTCCCGTTCACCATCCTTAGGAATGTGAAACTCCTCACGGCCTGAGTAATGATTACAGGAATGACTTGTTTTGCCTGTTTTGTTGAATTCTGAAATGTTGAAACAGTTCCCCTTTGAATTCTCTATGTGAATATTCCTTGCTGTTGATATGTGTATGGACTGCAAGTCCTGTAGCTCATGACTGTGTATGACTTCAGCTTACATTATATTTAGAGATATGGTTTAGCAATGAGGATCCACAGTGTTCTGCAGTGCTGTTTGAAAGTGGACAAATATACACACACCAAACTAATGCAAAATACATGCAGAACTGGAGTTTAAACTAATGCAATTACATATCTTATCCACTCCTACCCTAGCTGAGATAATATTTAACCATCTTTCTGACCTCATGTGCAGCTTTCTTTAAATTAGTCACCTTACTTTCTAAGTCTTCTTACTCTCTTACCTATCTATATGTTCCATCTTTGCTTATACCTTACACTGTCAATTAAAATGTTATATTATGTATTGTGTTGGTATTGTAAGTAGTATACTATCAGGCTTATTTTCGAAAAAGGACACCCATCTTTCGACACAAATCGGGAGATGGGCATCCTTCTCCCAGGGTCGCCAAAATTGGCATAATTGAAAGCCAATTTTGAGCGTCCCCACCTGCTTTCCGTCGCAGGGATGACCAAAGTTCTTGGAGGCGTGTTGGAGGCGTAGCGAAGGCGGGACTTGGGTGTGCCTAACACATGGGCGTCCTTGACCCATAATAAAAAAAAAAGGGCGTCCCTGACGAGCACTTGGGTGACTTTACTTGGTCCTTCTTTTGTTACGACCATCAACAGGTGCCCAAACTGAACAGTTGACCACCAGAGGGAATCAGGGATGGCCTCCCCTTACTCCCCCAGTGGTCACTAAGTACATAAGTACATAAGTAATGCCACAGTGGGAAAAGACCAAGGGTCCATCGAGCCCAGCATCCTGTCCACGACAGCGGCCAATCCAGGCCAAGGGCACCTGGCAAGCTTCCCAAACGTACAAACATTCTATACATGTTATTCCTCCCATCTTCAAAAAATAACTTAAAAAATATTTTTTCCAGCTTCTATGCCAGCCTCAAACATCATACCCAGCTCCAAGACACCAGTATGCAGGTCCCTGGAGCAGTTTTAGTGGGTTAAGTGCACTTCAGGCAGGCAGATCCAGGCCCATCCCCCCTACCTGTTACACTTGTGGTGGTAAATGTGAGCCCTTCAAAACCCACCAGAAACCCACTGTACGCACATCTAGGTGCCCCCTTCACCCATAAGGACTATAGTAGTGGTGTATACTTGTGGGGAGTGGGTTTGGGGGGGGGGGTTGGGGGGCCCAGCACCCAAGGTAAGGGAGCTATGCACCTGGGAGCAATTTGTGAAGTCCACTGCAGTGCCCCCTAGGGTGCCCGGTTGTTGGACTGTGTATTTGTTAGATATTGGGATGTTTGGGACAGAAGAGGATAACTAACCGGTTGGTGTCCTGGCATGTCAGGGGGACCACTGCACTACAAATGCTGGCTCCTCCCATGACCAAATGGCTTGGATTTGGTCATTTCTGAGATGGGCGTCCTCAGTTTCGATTATTGCCGAAAATCAGAAATGACCAAGTCTAAGAACGACCATCTCTAAGGACGACCTAAATGTCAAGATTTGGTCGTCCCCGACTGTATTATCAAAACGAAAGATGGACACCCATCTTGTTTCGATAATACGGGTTTCCCCGCCCCTGTCTCGGGATGTCCTGCGAGGATGTCCTCAGGAAAACTTGGGCGCCCCTTTCGATTATGCCCCTCCACGCTATACTTTGTATTGCTATTTGAATGTTTTTACTGCTGTAATTGTCTATTGCTCATGTTTGATTCATTCTAATTGTATACCACCTTGAGTGAATTCCTTCAACAATCAGTAAAAAATAAATAAATATCTTCCTAAAAATTCCCCAAAGTTATCAAATTGGCTTCAGAAGATGGAGCTCATCTGGAGTTGAAGAATCCAGTGATCTCTCCAGGATCAACCTGGTGACAAAAGCTCTACACAGAATTGCACACAGTATTCGAGGTGTGGTTGTACCATGGAGCAATAGAAAGAAATGATAACATTATCATTTTTGTTTTCCATTCCTTTCCTAATAATTTATAACATTTTATTTGCTTTCTTAGCCGCCACTGCACACTGAGTAGAGAATTTCAAAGTATCATCAATGATGACACCTAAATCCTTTTTCTGGTCGGTGACTCCTAATGTGGAACCTTGCATCACATAGCTAGAGTTTGGGTTCCTCTTTCCCACATGCATCACTTTGCAGTTGCTCACATTAAACATCATCTGTCATCAGCGGCGTACCAAGGGCAGAGCGGTGGGGGCGGTCCGCTGCTGGAGGGTTGCAGAGAGCAACCGTGCACCTGTCGGCTCCGCTGGTTCCCTGCTCCCTCTGCTCCGGAACAGGTTACTTCCTGTTCCGGGGCAGAGGGAGCAGGGAGCCAGCGGAGCCGAGAGCCGCGTGGCTGCTCCTAGCAGCTAAGAATGCGCCCAGGGGGGGAGGGCTTGATGCGCCGGGGGGGAGTGTCGTTCTGCACCCGGGGGGGGGGGGGGGTGCGCATCGGTGATCTGCCCTGGGTGGCAGCCGACCTAGGATCATCACTGTCTGTCATTTGGATGCCCACTCTCCCAGTCTCTTGCAGTTTTTCCACAATCCTCTTGCAATTTAACAACTTTGGATAACTTTGTGTCACCAGCAAATTTAGGGAGTCTTTTACAAAGGCATGGTAGTGTTTTCAAAAAGCAGCGGTTCCAGAATAGACCCCTGGGCAACCCCACTATCTACTCTTCTTCATTGAGAATACTGACCATTTAACCCTACTCTCTGTTTTCTATTTTTTAGCCAGTTTTTAATTCGCAATAGCACATTACATCCTATCCCATGACTTTCTAATTTCCTCAGGAGTCTTTCATGAGGTACTTTGTCAAACGCCTTTTGAAAATCCAGATACACAATATCAACTGACTCACCTTTACCCACATGTCTATTCACCTCTTAAAAGACATGTAGTAGATTGGTGAAGCAAGATTTTTCTTTACTAAATCCATGTTGGCTTTGTCTCATTAATCCATGCTTTTGCATATGCTCTGAAATCTTGTTCTTTATAATAGTCTCTACCATTTTGCCTGTCGCTGATGTCAAGCTCACCGGTCTATAATTTCTGGAACCCTTTTTAAAAATGTGCATTATATTAGCCGTCCTCCAATCTTTCGGTACCATGCTTGATTTTAAAGATAAATTACATATTACTAACAATGGCTCTGCATTTTTTAAGTCTATTAGTACTCTGGGATGTATACCATCTGGTCCAGGCAATTTGCTACTCTTCAATTTGTCAATTTGCTCCATTACATGTTCCAGGTTCACAGAGATTTGTTTCAGTTTCTCTGACTTATCAGCATTGAATAGCATTTCTGGCACTGATATCTCTCCCACATATTCCTCGGTGAAAACTGAAGCAAAGAATTCATTTAATCTCTGCACTATGGCCTTATCTTCCCTGAATGCCCTTTTTACCCCTCGGTTATCTAGCAGTGCAACTGATTCTTTTACCAGCTTCTTGCTTCTAATAGTCTAAAAAAGTTTTTTACTATGTGTTTTTGCCTCCAAAGCAATCTTCTTTTCAAAGTCTCTCTATACCTTGCATATCAGCGCTTTGCATTTGAATTGCCATTCCTTATGCATGAGTACCTATGAGAAACCAAGACAGAATCCCACAAAGAGTATGCTTCTTTCTTTCTGAAGTCCACTGCAGTGCCCTCTAGGGTGCCCGGTTGGTGTCCTGGCATGTGAAGGGGACCAGTGCACTACGAATGCTAGCTCCTCCCATGACCAAATGCCTTGGATTTAGTCGTTTTTGAGATGGGCGTCCTCGGTTTCCATTATCGCCGAAAACTGAGGTCGCCCATCTCTAAGGTTGACGATCTCAAAATTTAGGTTGACCATCTCTTAGGTCGACCTAAATGCTGGGATTTGGGCGTCCCTGACTGTATTATCGAAATGAAAGATGGACGCCCATCTTGTTTTGATAATACGGGATGCCCCGCCCCTTCGCGGTGCCATCCTTAGAGATGGGCACCCTTAGAGATGGTTGTCCCCGTTCGATTACCCCCCTCCACATTATATATTTCAACTACACAGGTGTGCATGTATTTCAAAATACTGTAAGAAGTGTTTAATGCAGCTAATGATACAACTTCAGGTTTATAAAAATAATCTTTAAAAGCACATGATTATCAAAAGTGTTTGTATACTACAAAAATTATTAACAAGATAAGGAAAGAGACCAGCTTGATTTCAAAGTAGTCCGTTTGCAGCTTAATTAGCACAACTTTACAGAAATGAAAGGCTTGCAGACGATTACAAAACAGACCTTCACTATAGTACAGAATCTAAACAAAATTACAATCATATTCAATTTCAGAAGGGAAAAAAAAACTACCCCCTTAGCTTCTTGAAGTGCAAGGCACTTTTTTTCTGAGACACGTTTGCTTGCATGTCAGCATAAGGTGCTAGACTGGAGGAGTAGCCTAGTGGTTAGTGCAGCGGACTTTGATCCTGGGGAACTGGGTTTGATTTCAACTACAGCTCTTTGTGACTCTGGGCAAGTCACTTAACCCTCCATTGCCCCAGGTACCTGTATATACTAGCAAACCACCTTCAATGTAGTTGCAAAAAAACCACAGAAAGATGGTATATCAAGTACCATTTCTGGATACATGTACTTTCATTAAGCAGTAAGCCAAATTACAACCAAACTCTCTTGCTCAGAAATGTTGACCTGTAAATGTAAAGTATTTAATGCAGTAATCCAGTCTTACAGTGAGGACACCAATAGCCATGAAGCATCATCCATCTGAAGTTTCAATGTAGCAGCAGCTAATGATTTGTTTTTTAGTGATTAAATCAAATAATTGAGGAACTGATGCACCAAGCTAATAGGCAGGATTCAGAAAACATCATTAATTTCCCATTTGAGAATCTTCCTCCTGGTGCTGACTGGGGGATGGAGAAGGTCCACCTGAGTTACTCGCATGTGAACAGCTACCACGGCATTTGCTGTCCATGTTCTGGTAAATCTAAATATTAGTAGAAAAAGAAAAAATATTTAAAGCCTAGAACAGAAGAAGATGCAACCAGCCAAATTCATCTCCACTCTCCACCACTGTGCTAAAAATCATTTATTGAAATTTCCACTAGTAGATTCTCTTTTAACAAGGCTCTCTGTGCATTGTAAGCCATCGAGGGAGAAAGATATCGAAGTGAGCTAGAGCCCGACCACACCCAGGTCTTTGGTTTCTGCCAAAACCGAATCTGCGACTGAAATTGGCTGCACGGTTTCAGTAGAAACCAAAACCATAACTGCCCCCTCACTCCCTCCCCCATAACCAACCAAAAAATTCCCCCTCCCGAACCCACCACCCCAGCTGCATCCCCCCTTACTCTTACCCTCCCCCCCTCCATAGGAAGTTTTGGCAGCCATTGCAAGGGAGCAGCAGCCCGAGGCAGGAATAACTGGGGTTCATTCCTACCCCAGAAAAGGCCACTAGACCACCAGATGATCCTAAGGTAGGCCTGGGGAGAGCCAACGAGTGCTTGAGTGGGATGGGGGGAGAGAGTTTCATTTTCAGCCTAAAATGCACAGGCATTTTTGGCCGATACACAAACTTAGATTTCGGTCTACTTTCAGTGCCAAATGCGAAACCAAAGCCAAAATTTGGTTGACCTCTAACGTGGGCTACTATTAAGTTGGGTTATTTTAGCATGAGTCAGGTTATTTGACCCTGACTTGTGGTAAAATAACTTGACTTTACAGTAGCCCATGTTGATAACTTCCCCTCTGAATCTGATTCTCTAAAGAATTCTAATATGGAAAAAAATATATACATCCCTTAATGGAGAATAAAGTATTTTTTTTTCAAAGATAAAAATAGAGAAAAATGTAGAAAGATAAAGACCATATGGCCTATCCAGTCTACCCATCCATGCCATCTACTCTTCCTATCACTCCCTTTGAGATCCTATGTAGTTGTCCTAAGCTGTCTTGAATTCATTTGGAGGGGCATAATCGAACGAAAACGTCTATCTCCATGGGCATTTATCTCCGAGAACGGATCCGTGAAGGGGCGGACCGAACCGTACTTTGGGAAAAAATAGACGTCCATGTTTTATTCGACAATTTGTGAGCTGGGCGTTTTTGTTTTTCAGCGATAATGGAAAATGAAAGCGCCCAGCTCAAAAATGAATAAATCCAAGACATTTGTTCGTAGGAGGGGCCAGGAGTCGTAGTGCACTGGTCCCCCTCACATGCCAGGACACCAACCGGGCACCCTAGGGGGCACTTTTACAAAAAAAACCAAAAAGGTAAAAGAGCTCCCAGGTGCATAGCACCTTCCGTTGGGTGTTGAGCCCCCCAAATCCCCCTCAAAACCCACCACCCACAAGTCTACACCATTACTATAGCCCTAAGGGGTGAAGGGGGGCACCTACATGTGGGTACAGTGGGTTTGGGGGGCGGTGTGGAGGGCTCCCATTTACCAGCACAAGTGTAACAGGTGGAGGGGGGATGGGCCTGGGTCTACCTGCCTGACGTCCACTGCACCCCCTAATAACTGCTCCAGTGACCTGCATACTGCTGGCAGGGAGGTGGGTATGACATTTGAGGGTGAACATAAAAAGTTGTGAAACGGCATATTTTTGTGGTGGGAGGGGGTTTGTGACCACTGAGGGAGTCAGGGGAGGTCATCCCCGACTCCCTCCAGTGGTCATCTGGTCATTTAGGGCACTTTTTGGGGCCCTATTCGTGGAAAAACAGGGTCCAGGAAAAGTGCCCTAAATTCTCGCTAAAAACGCATATTTTTTTTCCATTATCGGCGAAAGGCGCCTATCTCTGATAGGCCGATAACCACGCCCCAGTTCCGCCTTCACCACGCCTTTGACACGCCCCCATCAACTTTGTCCGCATCCGTGACGGAGTGCAGTTGAAAACGTCCAAATTCGACTTTCAATTATACCGCTTTATTCGTTTTTGTGAGATAAACGTCTATCTCCCGATTTGGGTCGCAATATAGGCGTTTTTCTTTTTCAATTATAAGCTGGATAGTGTTTTTGTCTCCACCACTTCCACCAAGAGTCTGTTCCATGAATTCACCATCCTTTCCATGAAGAAGTATTTCCTCAGGTTACTTTTCAGTCTATCCCCTTTCACCTTCCTATACCCCCTCGTTCCAGAGCTTCCTTTCAATTGAAACAGACTTGCCATCTGTGCATTTATGCCACCTAGGTATTTAAATGTGTCTATCATATCTCCCCTCTTCCTCCTTTCTTCCACAGTATACATATTGAGATCTTTATGTCTGTATAGAACATTTTATGATGAAGGACACTGACCAGTTTAGTAGCTGCCCTCTGGACCGACTCTATCCTGTTTACATCTTTTCCATGAGAGGAGGAATTCATGTGTTGTGAAAACATGGTTACAGCAATTGTCTGGGTGGTGCTGCTTCCAAGTTTGCTTGACTGACTGCGATGGCTGAAGCTCTGGTCAAGCAAACTCAAATGCGGCACCACCTGGCCAACTGCTACAACCATGATACCAAGTGCAAAAGTCAAAGTGAACAAAGTGAAAACAGGCTTGTATTTTTATTTTATTTTTCATACTTCACCTTAATTGATTTCTTACATCAATTCGCACCCAATATAAGCATTAAAGAACATTAACTTGCTTTCAATATGAGCTATGAATGGCTGTTTTATGATGGCTAATACAGAGATGTAGCCAATTCATTGAATAAAGTTAAGTGCCATTTGGATCTCCCATTAAGCTCCTCTTCCCCCCCCCCCCCCCCAAAACACACAGAGATATTGTAGCCTCACTTTAGTTTAGATCCTGAAAGTGTGACTAGCTATGGAAACAAGTACAGTGGGGGAAATAAGTATTTGATCCCTTGCTGATTTTGTAAGTTTGCCCACTGACAAAGACATGAGCAGCCCATAATTGAAGGGTAGGTTATTGGTAACAGTGAGAGATAGCACATCACAAATTAAATCCGGAAAATCACATTGTGGAAAGTATATGAATTTATTTGCATTCTGCAGAGGGAAATAAGTATTTGATCCCCCACCAACCAGTAAGAGATCTGGCCCCTACAGACCAGGTAGATGCTCCAAATCAACTCGTTACCTGCATGACAGACAGCTGTCGGCAATGGTCACCTGTATGAAAGACACCTGTCCACAGACTCAGTGAATCAGTCAGACTCTAACCTCTACAAAATGGCCAAGAGCAAGGAGCTGTCTAAGGATGTCAGGGACAAGATCATACACCTGCACAAGGCTGGAATGGGCTACAAAACCATCAGTAAGACGCTAGGCGAGAAGGAGACAACTGTTGGTGCCATAGTAAGAAAATGGAAGAAGTACAAAATGACTGTCAATCGACAAAGATCTGGGGCTCCACGCAAAATCTCACCTCGTGGGGTATCCTTGATCATGAGGAAGGTTAGAAATCAGCCTACAACTACAAGGGGGGAACTTGTCAATGATCTCAAGGCAGCTGGGACCACTGTCACCACGAAAACCATTGGTAACACATTACGACATAACGGATTGCAATCCTGCAGTGCCCGCAAGGTCCCCCTGCTCCGGAAGGCACATGTGACGGCCCGTCTGAAGTTTGCCAGTGAACACCTGGATGATGCCGAGAGTGATTGGGAGAAGGTGCTGTGGTCAGATGAGACAAAAATTGAGCTCTTTGGCATGAACTCAACTCGCCGTGTTTGGAGGAAGAGAAATGCTGCCTATGACCCAAAGAACACCGTCCCCACTGTCAAGCATGGAGGTGGAAATGTTATGTTTTGGGGGTGTTTCTCTGCTAAGGGCACAGGACTACTTCACCGCATCAATGGGAGAATGGATGGGGCCATGTATCGTACAATTCTGAGTGACAACCTCCTTCCCTCCGCCAGGGCCTTAAAAATGGGTCGTGGCTGGGTCTTCCAGCACGACAATGACCCAAAACATACAGCCAAGGCAACAAAGGAGTGGCTCAGGAAGAAGCACATTAGGGTCATGGAGTGGCCTAGCCAGTCACCAGACCTTAATCCCATTGAAAACTTATGGAGGGAGCTGAAGCTGCGAGTTGCCAAGCGACAGCCCAGAACTCTTAATGATTTAGAGATGATCTGCAAAGAGGAGTGGACCAAAATTCCTCCTGACATGTGTGCAAACCTCATCATCAACTACAGAAGACGTCTGACCGCTGTGCTTGCCAACAAGGGTTTTGCCACCAAGTATTAGGTCTTGTTTGCCAGAGGGATTAAATACTTATTTCCCTCTGCAGAATGCAAATAAATTCATATACTTTCCACAATGTGATTTTCCGGATTTAATTTGTGATGTGCTATCTCTCAGTGTTACCAATAACCTACCCTTCAATTATGGGCTGCTCATGTCTTTGTCAGTGGGCAAACTTACAAAATCAGCAAGGGATCAAATACTTATTTCCCCCACTGTATACTGAAAAGTAAAGCTTCAAGAAAGGATATCAGAAGTGACGGTCAGAGTACTAGGTCAAACTAAATGACAGTATAAATGGATGCTTCAGTGGTCATCTGGTCATCCCCGGTTTTCGGCGATAATGGAAACCGAGGATGCCCATCTCAAAAACGACCAAATCCAAGCTATTTGGTCGTGGCAGGATCCAGCATTCATAGTGCACTGGTCCCCCTCACATGCCAGGACACCAACTGGGCACCCTAGGGGGCACTGCAGTGGACTTCACAAATTGCTCCCAGGTGCATAGCTCCCTTACCTTCGGTGCTGAGACCCCAAAACCCACTCCCCACAACTGTACAACACTACCATAGCCCTAAGGGGTGAAGGGGGGGCACCTACATGTGGGTACAGTGGGTTTCAGGTGTGTTTTGGAGGGCTCACATTTACCACCACAAATGTAACAGGTAGGGGGGATGGGCCTGGGTCCGCCTGCCTGAAGTGCACTGCACCCACTAAAAACTGGTCCAGGGACCTGCATACTGCTGTGATGGAGCTGGGTATGACATTTGAGGCTGGCATAGAAGCTGGCAAAAAATGTTTTTACATTTTTTGGGGGGAGTGGGAGGGGGTTGGTGACCACTGGGGGGAGTAAGGGGAAGTCATCCCTGATTCCCTCTGGTGGTCATCTGGTCAGTTCGGGCACCTTTTCGAGGCTTTGTCGTGAAAAAAAGGACCAAGTAAAGTCATCCAAATGCTCATCAGGGATGCCCTTCTTTTTTCCATTATCGGCCGAAGACGCCCATCTGTAAATCACACCCCAGTCCTGCCTTCGGTACAGTGCCGACACGCCCCCATGAATTTTGGTTGTCCCTGCAACGGAAAGCAGTTGAGGACGCCCAAAATCGGCTTTCCATTATGCCGATTTGGGCGACCCTGAGAGAAGGACGACATTCTCCCGAGTTGTGTCAGAAGATCCTTGTGACTCTGGGCAAGTCACTTAACCCTTCATTGCCCCAGGTACAAATAAGTACCTGCATATAATATGTAAACTACATTGAACCTGCTATGAGTGGGAAAGTGCGGGGTACAAATGTAACAAAAAAAAAAAGATGGGCGTCCTTCTCTTTCGAAAATTCACCTGATTCTCTGAACAGCAAAGTTTAAAATGAGATGATGCACTGTTTGTGTGACAAGGTTTATTCCAGTTTTTGCTGCTTCATTTGGTTCAACAAAGGAATTGTCATTTACGTCTCACTTCCGCTTTTACTTTTTACTTTTAACTGCAAGCATCAGCTCTAACTAAGCAAAAGTAATAAAAATCCGTGAAATTATTTCTTCAGTAAACGTAACAGTAACAAATATTTCCTGTACTTCTTTACAAGTAACAGTGACAAAACCTTTACTTAAGTGCAGTAACTAGTTACTTTTCTTAGTTACTATACAACATTGGATATCAGTTATTCACTAAGGGGCCCTTTTACGAAAGGGCTACTGTGTGGCAACCCAGAACTACCACCGGTCCAACACGGCCACCGGCAGTAGTTCTGGCTCTAGAGTGCAGCATTTCTGGCGCACTGGAAAATATTTTTGGAATTTTTACCATGGCGCTAACCTGGCAGTAATCAGGCAGCGGCTGCATGCACTGCCGCCACCTCATGCAAATCATCTCATGAATATTCATTACGGATATCCTGAAAACCTGACTGGCTGGGGTGCCTCCAGAATCGGGTTTGGGAACCACTGATTTATTTCAATGTTCTTTTTGCATTTGCCTTCACACCTGAAGAAATTCTATTCAAAATCTTGCAGTCAACAATGTATCGAAAAATCTCGGGGAGGCCATCAAAAAGAGTGAAACCAAAAGGGTCAATATTCAGCCAGCGGAGCACAGGATTTTGCTGACTGCCACCAGAGTTATGCCTGGAAATTCAAAGCTGGACCATGTCCGGGCTTTGGCATTGAATTTCTGGGTTTCTGTAGCCAGCTACATCATAGCCGGTTAAGTGCGATATTCGGTTAAATGCGATATTCAGCACTTAACCAGCTACGAGGCACCGCATAAAGATAGGATTGACTTTTATGCAGATAACTTAGCCAGTTAAGGGGCCATTTTACTAAGGTGTGCTGAAAAATGGCCTGCGGTAGTGTAGACACATGTTTTGGGTGAGCGCAGTACTAGGTCAAACTAAATGACAGTATAAATGGATGCTTCAGTGGTCATCTGGTCATCCCCGGTTTTCGGCGATAATGGAAACCGAGGATGCCCATCTCAAAAACGACCAAATCCAAGCTATTTGGTCGTGGCAGGATCCAGCATTCATAGTGCACTGGTCCCCCTCACATGCCAGGACACCAACTGGGCACCCTAGGGGGCACTGCAGTGGACTTCACAAATTGCTCCCAGGTGCATAGCTCCCTTACCTTCGGCGCTGAGACCCCAAAACCCACTCCCCACAACTGTACAACACTACCATAGCCCTAAGGGGTGAAGGGGGGGCACCTACATGTGGGTACAGTGGGTTTCAGGTGTGTTTTGGAGGGCTCACATTTACCACCACAAATGTAACAGGTAGGGGGGATGGGCCTGGGTCCGCCTGCCTGAAGTGCACTGCACCCACTAAAAACTGGTCCAGGGACCTGCATACTGCTGTGATGGAGCTGGGTATGACATTTGAGGCTGGCATAGAAGCTGGCAAAAAATGTTTTTACATTTTTTGGGGGGAGTGGGAGGGGGTTGGTGACCACTGGGGGGAGTAAGGGGAAGTCATCCCTGATTCCCTCTGGTGGTCATCTGGTCAGTTCGGGCACCTTTTCGAGGCTTTGTCGTGAAAAAAAAGGACCAAGTAAAGTCATCCAAATGCTCATCAGGGATGCCCTTCTTTTTTCCATTATCGGCCGAAGACGCCCATCTGTAAATCACACCCCAGTCCTGCCTTCGGTACAGTGCCGACACGCCCCCATGAATTTTGGTTGTCCCTGCAACGGAAAGCAGTTGAGGACGCCCAAATCGGCTTTCCATTATGCCGATTTGGGCGACCCTGAGAGAAGGACGACATTCTCCCGAGTTGTGTCAGAAGATCCTTGTGACTCTGGGCAAGTCACTTAACCCTTCATTGCCCCAGGTACAAATAAGTACCTGCATATAATATGTAAACTACATTGAACCTGCTATGAGTGGGAAAGTGCGGGGTACAAATGTAACAAAAAAAAAAAGATGGGCGTCCTTCTCTTTCGAAAATTCACCTGATTCTCTGAACAGCAAAGTTTAAAATGAGATGATGCACTGTTTGTGTGACAAGGTTTATTCCAGTTTTTGCTGCTTCATTTGGTTCAACAAAGGAATTGTCATTTACGTCTCACTTCCGCTTTTACTTTTTACTTTTAACTGCAAGCATCAGCTCTAACTAAGCAAAAGTAATAAAAATCCGTGAAATTATTTCTTCAGTAAACGTAACAGTAACAAATATTTCCTGTACTTCTTTACAAGTAACAGTGACAAAACCTTTACTTAAGTGCAGTAACTAGTTACTTTTCTTAGTTACTATACAACATTGGATATCAGTTATTCACTAAGGGGCCCTTTTACGAAAGGGCTACTGTGTGGCAACCCAGAACTACCACCGGTCCAACACGGCCACCGGCAGTAGTTCTGGCTCTAGAGTGCAGCATTTCTGGCGCACTGGAAAATATTTTTGGAATTTTTACCATGGCGCTAACCTGGCAGTAATCAGGCAGCGGCTGCATGCACTGCCGCCACCTCATGCAAATCATCTCATGAATATTCATTACGGATATCCTGAAAACCTGACTGGCTGGGGTGCCTCCAGAATCGGGTTTGGGAACCACTGATTTATTTCAATGTTCTTTTTGCATTTGCCTTCACACCTGAAGAAATTCTATTCAAAATCTTGCAGTCAACAATGTATCGAAAAATCTCGGGGAGGCCATCAAAAAGAGTGAAACCAAAAGGGTCAATATTCAGCCAGCGGAGCACAGGATTTTGCTGACTGCCACCAGAGTTATGCCTGGAAATTCAAAGCTGGACCATGTCCGGGCTTTGGCATTGAATTTCTGGGTTTCTGTAGCCAGCTACATCATAGCCGGTTAAGTGCGATATTCGGTTAAATGCGATATTCAGCACTTAACCAGCTACGAGGCACCGCATAAAGATAGGATGGACTTTTATGCAGATAACTTAGCCAGTTAAGGGGCCATTTTACTAAGGTGTGCTGAAAAATGGCCTGCGGTAGTGTAGACACATGTTTTGGGTGAGCGCAGAATCATTTTTCAGCGCACCTGTAAAAAATGCCTTTTTAAAGTTTTTGCCGAAAATGGACGTGTGCCAAAATGAAAATTGCCGCTTGTCCATTTTGGGTCTGAGACCTTACCACCAGCCATTGACCTAACGATAAGGTCTCAGAGGTAACCGGGCAGTAATGGTCTATGCGCGCAAAATACTGATTACCACCCAATTACCACCCGTGCACCAGAAAATAAAAATATTTTCTGGCGCGTGTATTGGACGCGCATCAAAAATGAAATTACTGCAAGAGTCACGCGGTAGCCGAGTGGTAACTCAAAATTGACGCATGTTGGGCCCCTAAGTGCTGAGTATCATTATTTATATATCCAGTTTTTGGATTATTTCACAGGGTAGGAGGGTGCAGTATTTATTTTTTTTTTTGGATTAGCCTCTTTACAGTTTTCATATCATATATTTGGTTTATATATTGTCTACTGTCTGCGCTGAGGGACAATGATATATAAAACAATAGCACAAATAATATAATGGATAAGGGATATTTATTTATTTATTGCATTTGTACCCCACATTATCCCACCTTTTTGCAGGCTCAATGTGGCTTACAGGGTGTTAATTTGGTATGATCATTACATAGTATTAGATACAGTCGGTAATAAATTGGAAGTACAAGAGGAATTAATTAGAAGGTAATGGGTAAGGTCGTGTCGAAGTGTTTTAGAGCGTTTGGGTGATGTACGGAGTAGTATGATTCATCAAGGATTGATCTAGAGAGACTGAAGGCAGAGAAAAAATAAACTCTCCAATACTGTGCAGCTATTTGCAAGAAGCACCCACAAATACTAAGTCTATTTTGTGACATCCGACCAAACTTAATATGACAGAGAAATCAAGATTTGTTCTCAATTTCCTGCAAAACCAGAGCTCTATGTACAGTAAATATATAGAAACCCTATACAATAGAAATGGCAGATTCAGCTCCTTGAAAACTGAAGACAAACTTGGTTTTACAGGACAACTAGGTTATGCAAATTAACTTGCCACTTGGTCAAATGTATGAAACACACATATCCATTAGTATTTGTTCATGACATGCTGAAAGCTGGACCTCTGTGGCATTTGGAGACTAGAATTTGCCACCGCTGTTAAATTCTGTAAAACAAATGTAAAATTGCTGCATTTTTCTGGCTTGTTTAACGACATACCGCAACTTCTGCATCTGAGAGCTGGAAATCCAGGTAGGAAACCAGTTGAGAGAAAGTTGGCCTTTTACTAGAATCCAAGGCCCAACAGGATTGAATTGCAAAGTATCTGAGGGGACATTGAAAAATGACAAGTTAAATATGTAGTTTCTAATTTTAATGATGTTTACATTTTCGTAAAGCTTGTACACTGTTTTTGAAGTTGTGCATGGCTCATATTGTAGACACTGACATAAAAAAAGAAGGTTCTTCATCTGTTTCATTTGAAGAGTGCTGTTGGTTTGTAATCTGGGTTTCCTGAGGAAGCATAATGTAAAATAGGGGCTGTATTGAGACCCTTTTACAGTGGCTTTTCATACACACATTTGGGCATATTGTGAAAAAGATATAAGATGTTTCTTACAATAACAGCAGTTGCAAGTGCAGATAATTAATGTGTGCCTTTGATCTCTAGCATTTGCGCATACTCAAGGCTGGCTGGCCGGCTGGTTTTCATCCCCCCCCCCCCCCCCCAAAAGGAAGTTTGGAGGGAGCGGGAGCTGGCAGGCCTTGAGCATTTGAAGGGCCTACATTGGGCCAGCCATGCGATGTTTTCAATGTAGCTTATAGAGTTACCAACCCAGGGGAGCATGGCAAGAGAATAAATACCTTGCAGACACAGCAGGGAAAAAGAGAAATGCTGAAGATAGTGGGGGGGGGGGGGGGGGGGGGAGATTTGAATGATGGACACCACAGGTAGAGGAGGGAGAAAGAAGACGAGAGATGCTGAAGGGGAAAGGAGAAGAGAGAGACACTGAAGAGAGGAGCGGGAGGGGTGGGGAGAGGAAGTAAAAGATGCTGAAGACCATGGGGGGTTGAGAGGGAGGAAAAATGCTGGAGACCATGGGTGTAGATTGTTGAACACCACAGGGGGGTTGAATAATGGACACCACAGGAAGAGGGAAGGAGACATATGCTGAGGAGAGGAGAGGAGGGCAGGGGAGAAGAAAGATGCTGAAGACCAAGGAGGGTGGTGGAATGCTGGACACCACAGGTGGTGGAGGGTGAAGGGAAAGAGAGATGGAGACCATGGGGGGGGGGGGGTAAAATTTGGACATCACAGGTGGGGGGTAGAGAAGGGAAAGAGAAAGATGCAGGAGACCATGGGGGGGGGGGGGGTAGAATTTGGACATTATGGGCAGAGGGGGTTAGAAGAGAAAGAGAGATGCTGGAGACCCTGGGGGGGGGGGGGGGTAGAATTTGGACATCACAGAAGGGGGGGGGGGAGAAGTGGGAAGCCAGGATATTGTTTAAGCTGGGCTGCCTGATTTTTATGATTTTAAATGGAAAAATTCCTCTCTATATGGATCACATTCTGCACAGACCACTAGTTAGTCAATTTTTCTAAGAATAGAATGGCAATATCATTTCCAAGTCCTAGAGGAATTATATCTAAAAAAAATGTTTACATCTTTATTTTCATATCGAGCAGCTAGTTTGTGGTCTAGTCTTCCCATCGAACTAAAATCAGCCTCTAGTATTAATATTTTTAAAAAACCTTTGAAAACAACTCTGTTCCACAAACTATTTTGGGTTGTAGTGTTGGTGAAGTACATAATTTTTTGTTATGTCCTAGATGTTCGATCTACTATCTCGAATTTGTTATCTGCTAAGAACTGGTTGTCGGCTTTAGCAGGCTATAAATGAAATAACTATAACTGTCATTTTCTTGGCACATAAATGCAAGGGAGTGCACATGAGGGCGGAGCATACACTGGGCTCCCACTTATGTGCATAGTTTACAGAATACTATAAAGTTATGCGCTAAAGTATCCCAAATTAGGCATTTATTATATTTATTTATTGGAATTTATTAACCGCCTTTATGAAGAGATTCACCCAAGGCAATGTACAGCAGGTACACTTTAACATAAAACTTACAATTTTGTTAACAGCATAAGAACAGTAAAATAACCATGAATAAACTTAAATACAATGACCGAGGTAAACTTGAAAAGAGCAAATTGAAACCTAATAATAAGACTATCATGAAACAGGATCAAAAATACACACATTTAACAGAACTGAAATTCAAATAACATAGCTATAATACGATGCCAGCATAATACTAATGAAATATCTAATAAGCATCCATTAGAATATTCAAATACCATTGATATGAAACTAATGCTTTTCTACAATACAGCTTCTCATATAGCGGAGGGGCCAAGTGCAGATATAGAGATGGGGCCAAGATGGGTGGTAGAGTCAGTTGGAATAAACAGATGAGTGGCTAAACTAAAGGCAAGTTCTTTGTACAGTTAAACAAGATCAAGTAACTGATCTAAGTTACAGTGTGTGTAGTAAGCTAGTCCAGGTGCAGAATTAGTGTATAGTCAGTCACCCTATGTATTAATGTCTTGGGAGAAGAGCCAGGCATTTATTAGCATGGAGTAAGCCTGAATGTAGGCATGTAAATGTTTATTCATGCTAGTGTTCTATAACAGAATCTTGTCACCTGATACTGTTATAGAATTCAAATCACTCCCTTAATTGACTGTCCCCTCTTTCTCAAATCATTAATGCATCTCAATACACTGGTATTTTATACAGCTAGTAGTAGTGAACCAGGTAGATTATGAAGATCATTTTTTCAACAAATAAACCATTTTTTCTACCATTGTAAAACTACTTCCGCGACAAGGTGCAAAAGATCAACCTTGAGTTCACTACCAAGCCACCTCCTCCTCTTCACCCTTCAACCCTCTCCCTCAACCAACCAACCCAGACCTCTTTCTCCTCCTTTCCTGATATCTCCGAGGAGGAAACCGCCCGCCTTCTTTCCTCCTCAAAATGCACCACTTGTTCCTCTGATCCCATCCCCACCAACTTACTTAACACCATCTCTCCTACTATCACCCCCTCCATCTGTCATATCCTCAACCTCTCTCTCTCCACTGCAACTGTCCCCGACACCTTCAAGCATGCTGTAGTCACGCCACTCCTCAAAAAACCATCACTAGACCCTACCTGTCCCTCCAACTACCGCCCCATCTCCCTCCTACCCTTCCTCTCCAAGACACTTGAGCGCGCAGTCCACAGCCGCTGCCTTGATTTTCTCTCCTCTCATGCCATCCTTGATCCGCTTCAATCCGGTTTTCGCCCTCTTCACTCGACAGAAACAGCACTTTCTAAAGTCTGTAATGACCTGTTCCTTGCCAAATCCAGAGGCCACTACTCCATCCTCATCCTCCTGGATCTATCCGCTGCTTTTGACACTGTCAATCATGACTTACTTCTTGCCACACTGTCCTCATTTGGGTTCCAGGGCTCTGTCCTCTCCTGGTTCTCCTCCTATCTCTCCCACCGCACCTTCAAAGTTCACTCTCATGGATCTTCCTCCACCCCCATCCCCTTATCTGTTGGTGTTCCCCAGGGATCGGTCCTTGGACCCCTTCTCTTCTCAATCTACACCTCTTCCCTGGGCTCCCTGATCTCATCTCATGGTTTCCAGTATCATCTCTATGCTGATGACACCCAACTGTATCTCTCCACACCAGACATCACCGCGGAGACCCAGGCAAAGGTATCGGCCTGCTTATCCGACATTGCTGCCTGGATGTCCAACCGCCACCTGAAACTGAACATGTCCAAGACCGAGCTTATCGTCTTTCCACCAAAACCCACTTCTCCTCTTCCTCCACTTTCTATCTCAGTTGATAACACCCTCATCCTCCCCGTCTCATCTGCCCGCAACCTCGGAGTCATCTTTGACTCCTCTCTTTCCTTCTCTGCGCATATCCAGCAGATAGCCAAGACCTGTCGCTTCTTCCTCTTTAACATCAGCAAAATTCGCCCTTTCCTCTCTGAACACACCACCCGAACTCTCGTCCACGCTCTCATTACCTCTCGCCTGGACTACTGCAACTTACTCCTCACCGGCCTCCCACTTAGCCATCTATCCCCCCTTCAGTCTGTTCAGAACTCTGCTGCACGTCTCATATTCCGCCAGAACCGATATACTCATATCACCCCTCTCCTCAGGTCACTTCACTGGCTTCCGATCAGATACCGCATTCAATTCAAGCTTCTCCTTCTTACCTACAAATGCACTCAGTCTGCTGCCCCTCACTACCTCTCTACCCTCATCTCCCCTTACGTTCCCGCCCGTAACCTCCGTTCACAGGATAAATCCCTCCTCTCAGTACCCTTCTCCACCACCGCCAACTCCAGGCTCTGCTCATTCTGCCTCGCCTCACCCTATGCTTGGAACAACCTTCCTGAACCCTTACGCCAAGCCCCCTCCCTGCCCATCTTCAAGTCTTTGCTTAAAGCCCACCTCTTCAATGCTGCGTTCGGCACCTAACCCTTACCGTTCAGTGAATCCAGACTGCCCCAATTTGACTGCCCCGATCGGACCGACCGTTCACTTGTCTATTAGATTGTAAGCTCTTTGAGCAGGGACTGTCTCTCTTTGTTAAATTGTACAGCGCTGCGTAACCCTAGTAGCGCTCTAGAAATGTTAGTAGTAGTAGTAGTAGTAATATAATGTTTCAGGTGTCTCGCAGTAATACTAAATTTATCCTTCTTCTAGGGTTTATTCCTTTGGTGATTAGTTGTATCTAATTGTTTCTTTATATTGATTATCTCTTCGCTCTCAACAGTTTAGAGGATTCGTTCAGTTACCATATAATTAGTTATTTTCTTTTATTATAATACTAGTAAATAAGGCCCGTTTCTGACACAAATGAAACGGGCGCTAGCAAGGTTTTCCTCGGAGTATGTTTGAGAGTGTGTGTGTGAGAGTGACTGTGAGAGAGAGAGAGTGAATGTGCGAGTGTGTGACAGAGAGAGAGTGAGTGGGTGTGAGTGTGTCTGTGAGAGAGCGTGTGTGTGTGTGTGAGAATGAGAGTGTGTGTGTTTCAATGAGAATGTGCGCGAGTGCGTATGTGAGACACAGTGAGTGTGAGAGTGTGTTTCACACAGATACACTGTGTGTGAGAGTGTGTGTGTGAGAGAGAGAGTGTGTGTGAGACAAAGTGTGAGAGAGTATGTGTGCGATACACAGACTCTCTGTGAGACTGAGAGAGTGTATGAGACCGAGAGTGTGTGAGAGTGACTGTGTGACACATAGAGAGTGAATGTGATACAGTGTGAGACATAGTCTGAGAGACTGTGTGAGAGTGAGAGAAAGACACTGACTGTGAGAGAGTGTGTGTGAGAGAGAGAGTGTGTGTGTGACAAAGATACCTCCCCCCTCCCTCTGTGGTCTCAGGACCCCCTCCCCCTCTGGTCTCAGGACCCCCCTCCCCCGTGGTCTCAGGACCCCCTGCCTCTCCCCCCTCTGCGTAGTTGGCAGCACCTTGCGAGTGTGTGTATGTGACAGAGAGAGAAACTGGGTGCGAGTGTGTCTGTGAGAGTGTGTGTGATTGTCCTCTCTCCCCTGCCCCCCTCCAGCCACCCAGCGATTCTCCTCTCTCCCCTGGCCCCCCCTCCAGCCACCCAGCGATTCTCGTCTCCCCTGCCCCCGCTCCAGCCACCCAGCTATTCTCCTGTCTCCCCTGCCCCCCCTCCAGTCACCCAGCTATTCTCCTGTCTCCCCTGCCCCCATCCAGCCACCCAGCAATTCTCCTCTATCCCTTGCCCCCCCTCGAGCCATCCAGCGATTCTCCTGTCTCCCTTGCCCCCCCCCCCTCCAGCCACCCAGCGATTATGCTCTCTCAAGTTGGAGGTGAGTTCATTCCCTCAGTCCTGCCTTCTGATTACCCGCCCTCAACGTCATCACGTTTTGACGCGAGGGCGGGGCAGAGAGAGAGATGGTGAGTCGAAGTCGATGACACACTTACAAACCCTTCACTGAAGCCAAGGAGTCAGCTTCAGAACGTTGAGGGTGCGTTTTATTATAGTAGATTGTAGTGGCTGATTTTCTGTACAAGTATTTTACAATAAATTCAACAAAACATAACATTAAAAAAATAATAATAATGCCATTTTCAAATGCATCCTTATTCTAATACACTTACATTTCATCTGTGGCATAAAAAGGCTGATCCATTTTAAATCCACTCCGAAGGAGTTTATAAAAGTTTGCATCAACCTGAATCCCTGGATAAGGATTGACACCTAGGAAAGACAATGCAGACCTAATATTACAATGCCATATGCAAATAGAAAGAGACAGTTTCATTTTTCTGATATGATAGAAGGCATACTGTACCAAGAGAGAAAATTTCCCACAGTAAGATTCCATAAGACCAAATATCACTCTTTATTGTATATATCCCTTCAAACACACTTTCAGGAGCCATCCACTTCACAGGCAAACGAGCCTACAGAAAAGCACAATGGATCAGATGGTCAGTGACTGATGACTTGAAGTGGGAAACTTCTTCATACAAGATTTCACATTCATGCAGTAAAGAAATGCTGTCTTAAAGAATGCTAAGGCAGGGTTGTTCTTCCACCATCATTTTTCTTGCTACTAATATTGAGATATTGCAGAACAAATTTCCCTGCAATGGCACGAAAGGGGCTGCCATTTACATGTGTAACTTACAGAATACAGTATATTCAGTGGCGTTCCTAGGGGCGCTGACACCAGGGACAGATCGCCAATGCGCCCCGCCCCCCGGGTGCAGCACCCCCCCCCCCGTGCAGCGCAACGCCCCTCCCCGGCGAAAGGACACCCCCCACCCTGGCGAAAGAACCCCGCAGATGCACGCCGCTGGGGGGGGTGCCACGCACTGGTCAGCGTCGTTGGTTTCCATGCTCCCTCTGCCCCGCCCCCACCGCCCCCCCCCTTGGTACGCCACTGAGTACATTACTTGTGCTGTTGCTGATTTTGAGCACCCAAAGTTAGGATACTTAGGAGAGGGAGACCAAAAAGCACACAAGCAAGAGCAAGCAGCCAAAAAGAGCACAAGCAGCCTTCAAGAGTGTGTGTGTGTGTGTGGGGGGGGGGGGGGGGGGTATCACACGAGTACTTTATTGATAAAGAACTGACAGTCCATGTTTTGGCAAAAACCACTTGCATCAGGGGACTAGTGGCAGTATCAAATACATAAAGATGCCAACAATTGAGCGGGAACACAGTGTTATTCCAAAGTTGTTTACTGCACAAGTCTGGGCTGTTGTGGACCGGCAAAGTAAAGCTATACAAATGTCCACGGCAGCCCAGACTTGTGCAGGAAGCAATTTTGGAATATTACTGTGTTCCTGCTGCTGGCGTCTTCGTGTGTTTTTGAGATTTTGCATCTCTTTGTTGACTGGTTGATACATTTGAAGTTTCTGTGCAGTGCACAGAAAGGAATGCATGCCTTTAACATTCAAAATTTTCCAGCAGGTCTGAAGATATCATTGCATGAGAGCAACTTCTGGTGGAGCAGTCTGCTTGCATTTTGTAATAATATCTGCCTGTGTGTGTGTGTGAAATGTTATGTGCGAGTATTATACCATGTGCAAGTATTATGGGGTCATTTACTAAAGGTTAGCTGGAGTTAAATGCAGCAGGTCCCATTTTATTCCTATGGGCAGATAACTGCTGCAGATAACTCAAGATAATCTTTAGTAAAAGACCCCCCCCCCTATATGTGTGTTTGTCCCACATGTAGCAGTAGCGCTGAAAAGATGTCGTGAACATTTTTTTAGTATCTGCATAAGTATGTGAAATGTGCCATATGCGTGTATGACATGTCTGTGTGTCCCACATGTAACAATAGTGTTAAAAAGTTGACATGGAACAAAAAAGGAAACTTCATGTGATGTCACTGGACACACGCCTATGAAATGGTTGTTGCATTTTTTTTTCCTAGGCATGCACAGAACATCGACACTTATCGAGAGACTGTTTTGCGCATGTGCTAGGCGCTTTCCCTACTGTGCCACTTGCAGAATTTCCGTGCATCTCATTTGCGTGTGATCTCCTTTGAGCGTCAATCGCTGTTTCAAAATTTGTAAATTTAACTACGGGTATAAGCGCACACGGTATTTAACGGTTACTTTTGAGCATTGAGGCCTAAGATGCTTACATATGCCTTTACAGAACACTGCTTCAGGGCCTGATACTCAAAACTATTTAAATGGCCAGGAGAGCCTCCTGGTCATTTAAATGGTTTGCCTGGGGCTATCTGGAGATACTTAAGGACATTTAACCAGTTAGTGCCCCTGAATATCCCTGCTAAACAGCCATCCCCTAACTGGCTATGTTAGGGGTGGGCTGGGGGAAGGGCATGAGCAGAGCGCTCTGCTTTATGCCCTTCCCCCAGCCCACCCATAACATAGCCAGTTAGGGGATGGTTGGTTATTTATTTATTTCAGCGTATTTGATATTATTATTATTATATTTGTTGCACTTGTATCCCACATTTTCCCACCTATTTGCAGGCTCAATGTGGCTTACATAATGCCGTAGTGACAGTCGCCACTTCCGGATCTGAGAAATACAAAGTGGTATAGCATGTACAAGATAGGATATCTTACAAAGTGGTGATGCATTAATGTTCATGGATGATAGCATAAATTATAGGGTAATTAGTCCGAATAAGTGAGGTAGTCCGGTGTAAGGAGTTCAGCTTTGTTTAGTTTTAATAGTATTTCGTAGTCTGGTATTTAGGATGAGTCATTATGGTATGCCTTTTTGAACAGGTTGGTTTTCAGTAGTTTTCAGAAGATTGTTAGGTCGTGCATTGTTTTTATGACATACCGCTATGGCGTACAAAAGGGCCAGTTAGTGGCGATTTGCAGTCCGCTAACTGGCTAATTAACTGCATAAAGTTACTAACTTTACGTGGTGAAGGTAACTGGGCGAGGGTTTGAATATCTGCTGGCAGCCGGTTAACTTCCAGGTGACTGCTGAGACCTGGATATTCGATGCCAGGAGCCAGCTGAATATCGGACGGTAAAGTTTTCTTCCTGCCACTTACATGCCTATGTGTGCGTTAACCTTTGAAACTAACACTACTCCGTACACTTTCTTGCTCAAGTGGTGTGTAAATGTGGTGACCTGTTAAAGAATTGCCCTTAAAATGTTCTTGGTAGGTTAAAATGTAAAATTTAATCTATGTGTTGCAATAAGAGACAAAAAACACTATTTAAACTAGGGTTACCATATGTCCGGATTTACCCGGACATGTCCTCTTTTTGAGGGCATGTCTGGGCAACCGGACGGGTTTTGCCAATCTGCCCATTTGTCCAGATTTCTTATTTACTAGTGCCATGGTGGTCTAGTGACCTCTTCCGCCTTCGGGACAGGAAAGAGCCCTCTCTTTCCTGCCCAGAGTTCTGCCCTGAATGCATCCTTCCTGTTGCTGATCCTCAGTGCCGATGCAAAATGGCCGCCGAGAGTTGAAGTGACCTCGCGAGACTTCAACTCTCGGCGGCCATTTTGCATCGGCACTGAGGATCAGCAACAGGAAGGATGCATTCAGGGCAGAACTCTGGGCAGGAAAGAGGGGGCTCTTTCCTGCCCCGAAGAGGTCACTAGACCACCAGGGCAGTAGTAAGGTAAGGGGAGGGGGTGACAGGGAGGGAGGGCGATGGGGTATGTGACGGAGGAGGGGAAAATGTGACATGGGGCGGAGCGAGGGGGTGACGGGGTGGGGCGGGTGTGAAAGGGGGTGGGGCAGGGTGTGTGGTGGGGGCGGGGCATGTGTCCTCCTTTTTGGGGGGCAAAATATGGTAACCCTAATTAAAACTATACATCTGCACTGAATTCAGCCACCAAGAAATTTTATTTCCCTTCCTCTTTTTCTCTTCTCGGTTTTGTGCTGGGGCAAGAGGGAGAGGGGTGTCCCAAGGCCTCTTTGGAACATCTTGTGCAATTAGTTTGTGAAAGCTGAATAATTTACAAAGTGGAGCTGGGCAAGGAAAGCCCCTTGATTTAAAAAACAAGCATCTTATCATATAGTCCTTGATAACAAATCGTGGAACATTACTACTTCCCCAGGATTGTTTGTGTACATTTGAACTCCTTCACACTCTCCTCTGTCTCCTGTCTCTCTCTCCTGAAAATTGTAACCTTGATATATTTTGGTTGGTCACAAACATTTTTCAATATTGTGGAGTTTCCCTATCCTTCATCTCTCCTTTCCCTTTGCAGTGTTTTCTGGTGAAATACACTACCCGTCATTTTTACTCCACTGTAGTTTCAGACCCCAATAATAAGTGTGGAGCAGTGTTATGGTGCAGTGGTAACTGCAGAGCACGATCCAGTATGTGTTATTTTATGACCCAGGCTCTTTTTCTGGGACTCGCTGAAAGTGGAATTGCTGCATTCTGCAAATAGGAGAAAGAAACAGGAGACTTGGAAAAAATAATGAAAGCTAAATGATGATATGGTACAAATTAAGATGCAAGGGTTTACAAAACAAGATCAAAAGAAAAGAAATAAGCCAGAACTATCCCTGATTCCAAAAGCCCCAAAGAGCCAAGATTTCTCTTGTCTAAACAAATTCTGCTACAGTGAACCTACCGCTACTTTTTTGTTTTCCGTTATCTCTCTTTTCTCGCCATCTCTCACAGATACTTCTCCAGGGTGCCGATGATCAAAAGTAAATGCGGGTGCTAGAGGCCATTAGCGCCGCATTTACCAGCGCAGAATGATCAGAGGAGTCTAGCACATCAAACAATGAGCACGCCAGGCCTTAGCGTAGATAGCATGCAAATGTAGTCAGTCTCATGTAAATGAGGTCATTTTTCATTCCTCCCCAGTGCTCAGAAAAAAAGCACCTGAAACAAAACTGCCTTACCACTGTAAAAAAATAACACCATGTCCAAGCAAGCATTAGAGTGTTGGAAGAGAGGATTTCCCATGATTCTCATGCGTCTCTCATGATTCTCTGTGCAAAATCTACCCGCTTTGATTGCTTTTGGAAGCAGAAGGAAGCCCATGCAAGCCCTTGAGCGCTGGTTGTGAGAAACAGCAGACCTGAATGTGAGGCACTCAATGATGTTCTTGTCCTGCGTCTAAATTTAAAGCGACCATGCTTTTAAAAAAACCCAAAGCACATATTAATATCTGTTACTTGCATCTAAATATAAGCATCCAGAAAAAAAAAAGAATACTTTTTAGGCTGCAGAAAACAAGACGCCAATGGTCGGATTTTACCAGGCGCATGCACACAGGAGCTGAGCTTACCACTGAACTCTTCTGCACATCCTCCCGCCAAACTCCCTAATGCTCAAAGCTATGAGCATGCCTATATTTGCATCTCATTAGCTTTCAGCATTAGGGCATTGTTCTGGCGGTATTTTTGTGGCGCTATTCAGAATAGTGATGGAGTTTTGATCATCGGCCCACTGATGACAGAAGTCCTATTTGTTAGCTGATTGCCAGGATCACCCATCAGCACAATTCTTCCCCTCCCCCACCCCCACCCCCATGTTGGTTCCTGAACACAAAGCACTTAGACTTACAAAGTTCCATAGTAACCTATGGAACTTTGTAAGTCTAAGTGCTTTGAAAATGAGCCTCTTTGGTCTCCATATTCTACCCACATCCTGTAACACAAGCACAGGTCTCACATGTCAGAGTATAGTTCTGCAGCTCATTGGCATAACTGACTCTACAGCTACTCTTTTCTTAACCCTTAAGAAGGTAACAATGAGTTTCCCAGCAGGACTCCAAGGAAAAGTCATCAGGGGGTTTCCTTTTGAAAATCCCACCAGTGTGTGTAACATGAGTAAAAAGCCGCACATACACTGCATCTGCATCAAAGCAAGCCTAAAATACCTGCTGGAAACTACACATAGCCCTGGCTACTACTACTACTACTACTACTTAACATTTCTAAAGCGCTACTAGGGTTACGCAGCGCTGTACAATTTAACATGGAAGGACAGTCCCTGCTCAAGGAGCTTACAATCTAAAAGACAGGTGTACAATCTAAAGACAAGTGTGGAGTCCGTCTGATAGGGAGTACTATAATTCACGAAAGGTTAGGTGCCGAACGCAGCAATGAAGAGGTGAGTTTTAAGCAGAGATTTGAAAATGGGTAGGGAGGGAGCTTGGCGTAGGGGTTGAGGAAGATTGTTCCAGGCAAAGGGTGAGGCAAGGCAGAATGAGCGGAGCCTGGAGTTGGCAGTGGTGGAGAAGGGAACTGAAAGGAGGGATTTGTCCTGTGAGCGGAGGTTACGGGCGGGGACATAGGGGGAGATGAGGGTAGAGAGGTAGTGAGGAGCCGCAGACCGGGTGCATTTGTAGGTAAGGACTAGCTGCTGATCTATTGGGAAGTTTACATATTTAAATACAATGAAAGATATTCAAATCAGAGGCACAGAGGATCATTTTAGGAAGGTTTTCTATGTGCAAACCCTGATCTAAATATGTAAAGCAGGTTATGCATTTTGGAGGCACTTCTATAACTAGGAACCTCCATTTAGCTGCCCAGATAATGCGGACAGTGAGCTTATTTTACAAGAACACACACAAGTGTAAGTTGGTATCAGCGTGCCTAAATATGGGCATGCACATTTATGCCAGATCTATGGCTGCTTTAAATATGTGCACCAAACTTTCTGTGGTACGCGCGCCGAACAATCGCTGAGCTCCTGTGTTGATTCTCTGAGCTCACTACCTCTGATATTAGAACACATCAGGATTGCTCATATCCTTGGTTTGTCCTTAAGGTTGAAAGACTTCTGACACAGGCACTGTTGCTGAAAGACGGCCGTGTCGAGTCCTCTCAACATGCGAAACTGAGATTTCATAAGCTTTCTTATTCTTTAAATGGTTTCAATCCTTGTTTTTGGTGCCTCACTTCCTCCTTCTCCTCTTGCTGCACCAAAAGGCAACATTTACACACTTAAATGACAGTAATCTGTTAATTGTGTGCATAACATGTCAGCCCCACCTATGCCCCACCTGTACCCCTCCCCTGTGAACACCCCTCTGACAGCTTCACGCTAAGCCATTTTTGTGCATTATTACAGAATAGCACTTAAGTGCACTGCTGTCATTTAAATGCATAAGTGCACACTCAAGCACGTTGATGGCAGCATTCCATACATTTAAGTGTGCAACTGGGGTCGGATTCAGTAAATGGCACCAAGAAGTAGGTGCTAGAAAAAATTCTCGCTCAGCACTATTCTATAAAGGGCGCTCTGGGCTGAGCGTTCTTTATATAATAGCACTTAGAGAGTATTCCAGCACTGAAATTTGGGCGTGAGGAGTTATACCAACTGAATCCTGGTGTAAAACCTGGTGCACGACTTGGGTGTGCAGCCCCCAGATTCTATAACATTACAGAATGCCCCTGACCCCATCTATGCCCCTCCCATAGCCACGCCCCCTTTTGAGTTGTGTGCGAGAGGATTTGGGCAAGCATATTTATAGAATCAAGAGCAGCCAGATCTGCGCGCAAATCCAAATTAGAGCCAATTAACGTCAATAACTGTTTGTCAACAGCCAGGTATTGATGGTTAACGGCTCATTAACTAATTTATTTTCACTTGGATCTCTGGATTGCATGCCATTTTGGCGGGGGATAGCGCTTACATTTATGCACATTGTTATAGAATGAGGTGGTATACATTAACAAAAACAAACACAGGGAGTGATCCTTTGTAAAGTTTTATATGAGAATAAAGTAAGCCTGCTTGAGGGTCAAGTTGGACAGAGCTTGTGTTTAGGTGGTGCAGCAGTCTTCACCCAGGTAGAGGCACTTATAGGCTGCCTGTGGACTGCTCCAGGCCATCCTCTCTGAACTATCCCGCCCTTCTCAAAATAGGAAATTGCATCAGAAGAGGCGGGATGGTTCAGGGAGGAAGTCCCGGTGCAAGCTGCAGGCTTCCTATAAGTGCCGCTGCCGAGTTGAAGACTGCAGCAGAGTGGATTTTAAGGTATGGGCCGGGGGACGGGTCTGACAGGTGTGTACACAACACACGCACCTAGTGTAAATACCACACTGTTGGGGTCTGCACTTATATTTTACAAATTGCAAAGTGTGCATGCATAACCTAGCAGACATGCATTTGTGAATTTATGCTTATCGTAGAGCAGATGCCTGCTGGTTACATGTGGCAGCAGTTTTACAAGGGAAACTATACATGGGCTTTCCCTTTCTAAAATCGCTGCGTTTTATACATATATCAGTAGTGTCTGCATATGCAGCCAGTTCTCAAATCACCTCCAATTTTACACAAGTAATGGCATTTTCAAAACCCAAATTATGGTTCCTGAAACTGTTACGGGGCTAAATTTTAGAAACAGGAAAGCATGGTGACATATGGTATGGAAACAAGCTTCAACTTGCATTGCCTTTGACGACATAGTTAGAGTCATTCATTATATCTCTGGCCAGTCCGAAGTCACATATTTTTGCCACTTTTCCATGGGTCACAAGTACATTCCTGGCAGCAAGATCTCTGTGAATACACTATAAAAACAAGCATATCAGTATCAGGCATATTTTCTACCACAAAATATATTTCTATCTTCTATTACTAAAATACAATTAAATTACATTAAGGTTTTATAGCTCGCTACATCCAACAAATTCTAAGTGGGTAACATCAAGAAGAAAGAGCATACTCCAGATAATTATACAAAACAATCACAGTCTTAAAAAAACAAAATACAACATCTGTAAGTTAAGGAAGGTATTTTCTAAAAAGGAAAGTCTTTAGTAATTTCCGAAACACAGAATAATGTTCTAAGGGGTCCTTTTGCTAAGTTGCACTGAAAAATGGCCTACGCTGGTGTAGACACATGTATTGGACATGCGCAGGTCCATTTTTCAGTGCACCTGCAAAAAAGGCCTTTTTTTTCCGAAAATGGACGTGCGGCAAAATAAAAAGCAGCATGCGTCAATTTTGGGCCGGAGATCTTACCGCCACTCACTGACTTAGCGGTAAGGTCTCACATGTTAACCGATCAGTTATCGTCACCGCGCATACACGGTTAGCGCCACATGGTAGAAAATAGAAATTATTTTCTGCCAGGCATATTGGATGCATGTAGAAATTAGAATTACCACCAGGGGCACACAGTAGCCAAGCAGTGGTTGTAATTTGACTCACATTGTACGAGCATAGGTGCCTAAGCATCTTATTAAAAGGGTCCCTATATGTCGTAAAAAAAAAGGAGGAAGAGAATTCCAGCTAGTAAGTCAGTGAGGACTGTCAAGGATGCAAAGCCTTTACTTTATGAACAGTGGGAAAGTCTAACAGAGAAAGATGTCTAGTAACTCTTCCATAGTTCCTAATTAAAAAAGGGAAATGTTCAGTTCAATAACAAGTATTATCAAAGCTGATTCTGCCTCTGTAAAATATAAATAATTTAAGCAGAATTCTTCTATACCATTATGGCCATGAGCTCTGTACAGTTTACAATAGTATAAAAATCACCAATACAGTGGGAATATAACAATGATATTCAGAGCATGTTCATACAAAACAATCAAGTAAAATACTATTTAAAAAGCCATGTTTTCAACAGCAACTCTCTTTTCTTTCCCAATTTTTGGATATCTGTAACCAGATCTTTATCTAGTTCTTCCGATTGTGTCTGAGGTCTATAGACAACACCCATGTAGAGAGAGGTTCCATCATTTCTTTTCAAGATGATCAATATCACTTCTTCCTTTCCCCAGGCCCCTGGCATTTCAGTCGCTATTTCTCAAATACAGAGCTACTTCTCCACCTTTACAACCATCTCTATCCTTCCTAAATAGATTGTAGCCTGGTATGTTTGCGGTGGAGGAGCAGTCTGTGGTGGAGCTCTGAAGGAACTGACATGGACCATATTCAGTGCTAGTGCCCACACAGTTAAGCAATCAGACAGGACTGCACAAAAGGTGTCCTATCTTTTGCCACTTAGCTATGAGGTTTCTGGCACTGAATATTGACCATCACCTACATAACTTCTGGGTCGTCGATTCAATTTCTCCACCCCTCCTTTCTGATCTCCCTTGACACCTTTTTGGATACCCCACTCTGTTCCCCAATTCAACTATTCTAATCCTTCCCCCATCTCTCAGCTCTGAGCTCCCCCTTCCGATCCCCCCCCCTCTCTGTTCCCCAACCCTCCAATTACTCCTCCCCCCCAGAGTGCCAGGCACACCGAGGACTTACCCAGAGGTGATCCCTGGGATCTAGTGGGACTGGACTGAAGCAGTCCCTTTCCGCTCCTGTCCCATTGGCTTCAGGTCTCAAAATGGTGGCTCTGATTCCTAGTGGTAGACTCATGATATTGCAACTAGGGGTCAGCCTTCCATATTAGGATAAGTATCTTATGCGGGTCCCTGCTGAATTCTGTCTGGGACCTGCATAAATGCTGGTGGCCAGGACATGTCCAGATTGGCCCAGATATTCAGTACTAGTCCCTGGACATGGCCCAGCATTCAATATTAAAAAAACAAAACAATAACCACTGCAGGCTGAATATCGACTGGAACATTTTTGCACATAGCACATAATAACATAAATAGTGACCATGTATAGTATGGTCCCCTACCCTTTCCTTATAATGTACTGAAGTTATTTTCTAAAAAGATCATTTCTTTGGAGCTGAAGGTTGAGGGAAGGTAGGAGGGGAAATGAGGACAGTTTTGTGTCAAGGGCAACTCATTCCACGGTTTTTCTGAAGAGGCTGCCAAGTAAGGCGTCTGTGCAAAATATGGTAATAATTTTGAAAAGCAAAGATGTTGTTATCACTCAGAAATGAACTCAAACAACAAAGAACAGACAGCTGAAAGATCCATATATGGCAACTACCTTCTTTTAATTTACATATCAAAAGAGGAGGAAAAACATAAATTAGGGAAAAACCAAAATGCTAAGAAGCTAAGGACCCTGTTTACAAAGGCACGCTAGCATCTTCACTGTTAGCGTGCGCTAAAAACGCTAGCGCGCCTTTGTAAACAGGGCTCTAAATCCATAATAACAACTGATTTTATAATTTATTTATAACTTCTAAAAATATTTAATAAAAATAACTTAATTTAATTAATTAATTTATTTATTTTTAAAATGTATACCTAGGCGGTTTCCAAATACACATAAACAATGAAAACACATAAAAAATATTCACATGGAACAACAACACTGCTCCACCCTCTCTGCAAGTCTGCAATCTACAAATTCAGAAAAATGCTATAACAAAAAGCTGCATCTTCAATAAGTTTTTAACCTGCAGTACATTGGCACATAGAAAAATAATTTAGTAGCTGTGCAGCTTAAGGAGGGAAATCCAAATCACCTCAGATCTCCACTACCCAAGCTGCAAAGCAATCAAATACAAATCAACTTATGCATCCAGCTTTTCCTATTTAAGCACACAACTATGGAAAGCACTGCCAAAAGTCGTAAAAACAACGTATGACCACCTAAATTTCCGGAAATCACTAAAAACAAACCTGTTCAAAAAGGCATACCCCACCGAACCAACTTAAAAGCCTGAATATCTGCAACACAACGAAACCAAAGCTCATTATGGACATAACTTAACTCTTCCTCTCTAAGATCCCCTAATATATCTGTCACACATGAACCTTATTCTACCACAACATCACCTTGTATTTGTTCATACCAGAATTGGCGAACGTCGATATGGTACTATGTAAGCCACATTGAACCTGCAAATAGGTGGGAAAATGTGGGATACAAATGTAACAAATAAAAAATAAAATAAAATACTTTTGTTCCAGTCATTACACATCAAGACTAAGCTCAGCCACTAAGGGGGGAATTTTGAAAACGATCCCCAAACTTAGGCACCGGGATAAAATGCACTAAGCGTGAATTCTATGTCGGCAATTGCACACACAACTAATAATAGTGTTCTACAGTATAAATTGTGCACACAACTGCTAAGCATGCCCCTGTCCCACCTATGCACCTCTCATGTGCACATCCCCCTTGCAGTTGCACAAGATAAATTTTGTGTGTGTAATTTATGAAATACCAACTAACGGCAGTTGCATGCATAACTACTAATTAGTACCAATTAGTGTCAATTAACACTAATAATAGCTTGGTAGTTACAAGCAACTAGCATCTGGTTAAACTATTACATTGTGTGTATAAATGCCCTTTTCTGTAACTTGTACACACATAGAGGGGCATAATCGAATGGGGACGACCATCTCTAAGGGCGTCCATCTCTAAGGACGTTCTGGCGAAGGGGCGGGGAAACCCATATTATCAAAACAAGATGGACATCCATCTTTCGTACTGTCGGGGATGCCCAAATCTCAACATTTAGGTTGACCTTAGAGATGGTCGTCCCCGGTTTTCGAACATAATGGAAACCGAGGACGCCCTTCTCAGAAATGACCAAATCCAAGCGCTTTGGTCATGGGAGGAGCCAGCATTCGTAGTGCACTGGTCCTCCTCACATGCCAGGACACCAACCGGGCACCTTAGGGGGCACTGCAGTGGACTTCACAAATTGCTCCCAGGTGCATAGCTCCTTACCTTCGGTGCTGAACCCCCAACCCCCCCCAAACCCAACTCCCCACAACTATACACCACTACCATAGTCCTTAGGGATGAAGGGGGGCACCTGCATGTGGGTACAGTGGGTTTCAGAGGGCTCACATTTACCTGGGTCTACCTGCCTGCACTGCACCCACTAAAAACTGCTCCAGGGACCTGCATACTGCTGTGATGGAGCTGGGTATGATATTTGAGGCTGGCACACAGGCTGGAAAAAATGTTTTTTAATTTTTTGGCTGGGAGGGGGTTGGTGACCACTGGGTGAGTAAGGGGAGGCCATCCCCCATTCCCTCCGGTGGTCATCTGGTCAGTTAGGGCACCTTTTCGAGGCTTGGTCGTGAAAAAAAAAGGGACCAAGTAAAGTCAACCAAATGCTCTTGAGGGACGCCCTTCTTTTTTCCATTATTGGCCGAGGATGCCCATCTCTTAACTACGTCCCTGTCCCGCCTTTGGTACACTGCCGACATGCCCCCGTGAACTTTGGTCGTGTCCACAATGGAAAGCAGTTGAGGACGCAAAAAATCAGCTTTCGATTATGCCGATTTGGGTGACCTTGGGAGAAGGACGCCCATCTCCTGATTTGTGTCGGAAGATGGGCGTCCTTCCCTTTTGAAAATAAGCTAGAAAGCTTATAAGCTTATAAACTAGAAGTGTTCATTTCCACATGCAAATTTATAGAATTTGCAGGTAAATACAAAGGTTAATCTTTAATATCTCAACAATCAAACCCTTATTGAACCCTCCCAAATCTATCTTAATCCAAGAAACCAAATTATCCCGGCATCAATTGATGTACTATATAAAAACCTTCCATCACAATGAACAATTAATTTTAATCAACTTAACTTTCGAGGGTAGGAGTTACATATGCCGAGGCCCAGGGCAGAAGTTCAGGCGGGGACCTCAATACCTGCCAGAAGGCTATGCCTCAGGAATGGTTGGGGGCCCCCTCTGGCATGGAGGCCCAGGGAAATTGCCCTGGTTGCATCCCCCATCACCAGCTCTGCCTCTGACATAACCTATGTTTCACCCTATCCAGGCTGCTTCAGGGAGATCCAAATCTCAAAAAGGTAAGCGAGAAAACCAGTTACCAAATTTTCAAAACAAACTATAAGCATCTTTTCCAAAATCATCCAACAGGAGACTATTTTTTCAATTACTGGGTCTAAGCTGGATCTGTCCTGATAAAGTTTAGGTTAAAAAAATGTCCTCATGCAATCATTTTTCTTTTTTAATATCAAATCTAGAGTCTTTCTAAGTTGAGATGATGGCTCATATGATCTGTGGAACAAAAATAATTTGATGGAGTCCTACTGCTCTTCACTAAATTACACTGGTTGCCCACACAGGCCAGAAGCATATTTAAACTATGTATGATTGTTTTTAGAGCTTATTATGATTTTGGCCCAGGATACCTGGTTGAGCTATCAGACTTTGCACTTTCGAATAATCTTACCTGTCAATGTAGATCGTCCTTATTACATTATCCTTCGGTGAAGGGAATTAAACGTAAAGAAATGCTTTCCTCCTCAGTGCCTTACCTCACTGCTTATTGGTGGAACTCTCTTCTTTTAAATATTAGATGTGAGACTAATTATGGGGGTCTTTTACTAAAGATTAGCTTGAGTTACCTACAGCAGGGTCCATAGGAATACTACTACTACTAATCATTTCTATAGCACTACTAGATGTACACAGCATTGTACACATTATATGCAGGTACTTTCGCTGTCCCTAGAGGATTCACAATCTAAGTTTTTGTACCTAGGACAATGGAGGGTTAAGTGACTTGCCCAAGGTCACAAGAAGCTATAGGGGGAATTGAACCCAGGTTCAAAGCCTGCTGCACTAACCATTAGGCTACTCCTCCACTCCCTACAGATAATGCGAGCTAATCTTTAGTAAAAGACTCCCTATATGAAGTTTCGGAAGAAGCTAAATATTTATGGTTTAGAAATTTGTTGTTTGACCAATTTAAAACTTTTACATAGAGTTTAGCTTTGATACTATTAGATTACTATAATGCAGTGGTTCCCAAACCTGGCCCTGGAGGCACCCCAACCGATCAGATTTTCAGGATATTCGCAATGAATATTCATGAGAGAGATTTGCATGCACTGCCTTCACTGATGCAAATCTCTCTCAATTAATATTCATTATGGATATCCTGAAAACCTGACCAGCTTCGGTGCTTCCAGGACCAGGTTTGAGAACCACTGCTGTGATGTTTTATCTATAGGTTATTTTCTTGCTGTTTTAAGAAACTACAAACTTGTTTTGGCTCAGAAATTAACAAGCTGTGTTAGTTTTTTATTGATTTTTGTCTGTATTTCCTAGTATTGTTCTAGCTTTCTTTTTTGTAAACTGCATAGAACCGGCGATGCTGGGTGATTGCGGTATTAAAAGAACCAACTGAAATGATGGACCACTTGAGTTTTGGAGACCATCCAAGTTTCTTCTTCAAATGTGACAGCTGACAATGAGACCCATGTGCTCTTGAAAACTCATGTATTAAAGGTGTTTGTTAGTTCTTTTAAAGGTATCTCAGCTTACAGAAACACCAATGATCTCCACAATCAATGCAACTAATAGAACTGGACTAGCGACTGCACTTACCAATTTTGAAGCCAGAAATTCCATTCCCTTGGCAACTTGATATGAAAAACACAGAAGATCGGCTAAAGTAATGACATTCAAGTCCTCTCCCTCTTGCACTCCTGTATTTTCATATTTACTTTCTTCTGAGAAAAACAGACATTATATTTCTACATAAGTGCTCATGTTATTCAAATCTGAAATCTGAAATCCAAATATTGCAAAACAAGAAAAACAGACAGTAAAGATCCAACTTGATTTTGAATCTCTCCCGTCAATACTACCCCCTTCCCCTGTTCATCTCACATGCACTATAATATTCGTTCTCTCTACTACACCACGTAACCTACCACTATGTAAACCGCACTGAACTTGCTATGAGTGGGAAAGCGCCGGGTATAAATGTAACAAATAAATAAATAGGATCCTCTATATGGCAAAATAAAATCAGCAGATAAACCAGGACAAACAATTTGAGGGACGAAGAGGGAGAAGTGTTGAACTCTTGAGAGAGATTGGGGGAGCTCCAAGATAGAAGATAAAAACCAATAGGTATTCTAATTAAATGTAATAAAACACATAGGGCCTGGATATTCAAAAAGACTGACCTGTATAGGTTCTATATGGGTAAGTCCTAGATCCATGAATTTTCAGCAGCACTGCATGGATAATATCACTGAAAATTCTCTCTGACCACCCCTGCACTATCTGCGGTGTTCAAATATTGACCTGATACATATTATTGAAACTAATTTAGGAAAACAGACACTGTAGAGATTCAGGTGCCCTAAATAATGCAGTAATGGTTTCCATAGAAGCCCTAGAGTGCACTGCATTAATGGCTGACATACAGCTACTCAGATAACCTTTGTTCTCATAAGCCCTTTGCTTGATTTGTGGTAAGGCACATGTTTCTTATTTGTCCAGGCTCAGCTGTGCATCTGTTATAAAATGAAATCCAAACACTGCACTAAACTGATGAGCATCCAAAGTAAACTCACAAAATGCTTCCAGAACACCAAGTCATGAGGAGAGAGCCAAGAGATTAGTGATCTGATGATCTCACAGTTCTCAACCTGTACCTCGTAAGTCCAGCTGTTCACAATTCTACAAGCTCAGTATCTGCAGGGCTCCATTAAGGCACAGACAAACTAGGCAGGCACATAGGGCCCAAATGTTTGGGGTGGGAAGGGGCCTGTCAGATATGCTCAGGAGGCTGGGATTGCCAACTGTATCAAATTTTTATGGGATTCTATAGATTTGAAATTAACTGTCTCAAAGCCAGAATGATGGCTGAAGCATCTGTATATTTCTTCCTCTGTAGCTCTGCAAAGTTCCCCCTTTTCCGTGCAGAGTCTACGGTAGGATTCATCCAGTGGGAAGGCTGCTCTAGTCACAGGAAGGAGTGGCTAAACTGTAATTGCTGTGGAAAAAACTGAGTTCTGCATGGGATTTTGGAGACAGTGCCATATATAACTGTCCATCGCTAACTCCAGACTCCATTCCTTTTATCTTGCAGCACCTTATACCTGGAATAGGCTTCCTGAGCCATTACGTCTAGCTCCATCCCTGGCTGCCTTCAAATCTGGGCTAAAGGCCTACCTGTTTGATGCTGCTTTTGACTCCTAACTTGTCACCTGCTCGTAACCTTTATCTTGTCTTCCTCTCTTCAATAGTCCCTTTCCCTATGTGTCCTTCTATCTGTCCTAACCTTATCCCTTATTGGTCCTGTCTGCCTGTCCTGATTTAGATTGTAAGCTCTTTTGAGCAGGGACTGTCTTTTCTTCATGTTTAATTGTGAAGCGCTGCGTACGACTGGTAGCACTATAGAAATGATTTATAGTAGTAGTAGTAGTAGTAATATAGAATTTGGGGGATAGTGAATAAGTTAAATGCTGTCTCCACTGCTCCGAGTTGGGCACCATTTATAGAATAGCGCATAACGCCAGAAACCTCACCCAAGTGTAAATTAGGTGTGGATCCCCTGAATTCTATAATACTGCATGTATCTTTAGTGAACACCCCCAACCCGCCTATGCCCCTCCCATGGCTATGCCCCCTTTTCAGTTGCACATCTTTATAGAATAGCACTTAGCAAGATGCACGCAAATACAAATTCTTGTCAATTAGTGCCAATAATTGATTGCTAGTACCCAATTATTGGTGCTAATTGGCTCATTACTCAATTAAATTTGATGCGCAAATTAAGCGTGTGCCCAAATTTGCATGTGCAATTTTGAGCACCACACATAGAATCCGGAGGTTTATGTATAAGTTATAGTGGCTGAATATCACCGCTATTTGGATAATATCTACCCCAGCCCAACAGTATCAGGGCATTCAATCATAAAGTGGGGCTCCACATTCACCAGCCTCCGATCATAAATCTGATCCTTTGTGTACAATTGGAATCTCTCTCTTATTGTGACATTTTAAAGAAAATATTATTCTTACCTTCATCAGAATAATACACAAGTCTGTTCAGGTCAGACATCAGATCCAGGTCCCTTTTCAGGTGTATATGGTCCAAATCATCTGCTCTCTTCATTACCATATAAGACTCATTATTCAGTGAAGGTCCATTTTTGGGACTGAGAACATGCCATAGAATATGAGGGAAAAGAGCAGTTACCTCTAAAGTATACTTTGCTTTAAGTGAAAAGCATTTGATATTATAGTGTATGAATAAGTGCTGTGTTCTATTCAGTAGTAACATTATATGTGAATCTTTCTTTAGCTGAAACTCAAAAGTGTTCTTCACCTCACTGGGACTATGTACTAACCTGCAAAAATGTCTGCTGGTTAATGGCCATTTCTGTGAAGGGCAGATACATGATGCAAAGGGCTCATATACATCCTTAGTTATTCTTTGCAAGGAATTTTTCCCATGTTGCTACAGCCAAGAATATCACATGTTCTGGGATGTGGCAGTGCATGATAAATTTTCCCTACAGAGTTGCCCTTTGAATGAATGTACTATTAACTTAAAGGGCTTGATGCCACTCTGCCAGCCCTGATGCTACCCCCCCCCCCCCCCCAAGGCTCAACATGGGATAAAGTTAGGACCCACTTAAATCTATCACCATTGAAGCCTGGCCCTTCCTCTAATTGAGCCTGGCTTAGCCTTCTCACTTCCCAAGGCCACAATTCACCCCAAGGGATCTGCAGAAAAAATGGAGGCAGTAGTGATCCCCACTCACTCTAGTCCCAGCAGCTGTCTGACATAATTACTCCACCGACCCCTTTTTGTCTGCAGTGGTGCTTCTGTTTGTTCACTTATTAAAGGTATTCTTAAATGTACCCACCCATGAGACTGGAAAGGACAAAAAGAAAGAGATACCAGCCTAGATATTTGCATTTTAACTGTCATTATTTTTCATCTAAATGCTTGATGTTATTGTAAAGGTTTCATATTAATACCTGCTTTGCAGGTTATAAGGAGCAAAAAGGTGGGTAATACATTTTAAATTAAAAATTAAACATGCTACTTAATTCCAAGATTCCATAGCAATCTAGAGGTGAAGAGGAGAAAAGAATTTGCAGAAAAGAGGTTCAAGCAATTGGAGTATCAGGTACGAGCAGGGCCGGTGCAACCCGGTAAGTGAGGTAAGCATGGCAGGGGGGCGCCGACCTCTGGAGGGTGCCACAAGCCATGCTTACCGCCACTTACCTCACCTCCTACAGCCCTCGTTTGCCTGTGCCCGCGCAGCCCTGGGGTTTTTAAAATCTTTTATTTACCTCCATCGCAGCAGCTGCGTCAGTGAAAGCCCTGCTCATCTCTAGCCTTCCCTTCATTCCCTCTCAATGTCCCGCCTTCTTCTGACATCATTTCCTCTTTCCGCGAGGGCGGGACACTGAGAGGGAATGAAGGAAAGGCTAGAAATGGGCAGGGCTTTCACTGATGCGGTTGCTGCGATGGAGGTAAATAAAAGGTTTAAATCATGCAGGGTGGCAGGAACAAAAAGGGGAATAATGGGGGGAGAAGATGACGGGCAGGTGGACATGAATGGGAGGGGAGGATGGGGACAAAGGAGAATCCCTGAACATGGATTGGAGCGGGAGAGGAGGGCAGGGGAGAGAGGAGAATCGTACATGGATGGGAGCGCATGATAGGGGCAAAGGAGAATTGCTGGACATGGAGGGGAGGGCAGGGGAGAGAAGAGAAATTGCTGGACATGGAGGGGAGGGGAGGGCAGGGGAGAGAGGAGAATTGCTAGGTATGGATGGATGGAGGGGGGCAGGGGAGAGAGGAGAATTGGTGGATATGGATGGATGGAGGGGGGCAGGGGAGAGAGGAGAATTGCTGGATATGGATGGATAGATGGATGGAGGGCAGGGGAGAGGACAGGAGAGTTGCTAGACATGGGTGGATGGAGGGAAGGGCAAGAGAGAGGAGAGTTGCTGGACATAGGTGGATGAGGGGAGGGGAGAGGAGAGTTGCTGGACATGGGAGGATGGAGGAGAGGGCAGGGGAGAGAGGAGGGTTGTTGGACATGGATGGATGGAGGGGAGGGCAGGGGAGAGAAGAGAGTTTCAGGACATGGATGGAGGTGAGGGCAGGAGAAATTCTGGACATGGATGGAGGGGATGGAAGACAGGAAGGAGATGCACATGGATGGAGAGGAGAGAGAAGAAATTCTGGACATGGATGAAGGGGAGGGAAGACAGAGGAAGGAGATGCACATGGATGGAGGGGAAGGGAGAGAGAAGAAATGTTGGGCATGGATGGAGGGGAGAGAAGAGAGAGGAAGTGAGATGAACATGAATGGAGGAAAGAGAGGAGAAATGCTGGACATGGATGGAGGGAGGAGAGGAAAAATGCTGGATATGGATGGAGAGGAGGGAAGAGAGAGGAAGTGAGATGAACATGAATGGAGGGGAGAGAAGAGAAATGCTGGACATGGATGGAGGGGGGGAAAGAAAAAATGCTGGACATGGATGGAGAAGAGGGAAGGGAGAGAGAAGAAATGCTGGACATGGATGGAGAGGAGGGAAGAGAGAGGAAGGAGATGAGATGAGGGAAAAGGAAGAGAGGAGAAAAACTGCACATGGATGGAGAAAATAGGCAGAAGCTGGATCCACTGGACAGTCAAGTCAGTGTAGGGCAAGAAATGAAGAAGAAAGGAGGAAAGTAAAGAAATAAATGGAAAGGAAGCCCTGGAAACAGAGTTAAGAGGATAGATAGCAGCAGAATCAGATACTGGGCCAGCACGATCAGAAAAACAAAGTCACCAGACAACAAAGGTAGAAAAAAATCATTTTATTTTCATTTTAGTGTTTGGAATATGTCCACTTTGAGAATTTACATCTGCTATCTTATTTTGCAATGTATAGCAATGTGTTTCTTTCTGTTTTTCTGGTATTGTGCTGCATGCAGAGTCTAACTTCTTAGGATTTCAGGTTAATTTTTGAAGAGGGGCTATCTGTTCTGCATGTGTGACTGCAAGGCCAAGTGTCTGAATAGGGATCTGTTTGTTAGGTTCTGAGATTTTGATAACACATTGTTTTTCAAAATTGGCAAGACTGTCTGTTCTCCTAATTCCTGCTCCATATACTAATTTGGTTTGTGTCATTTTGGGTATACTGGAGCTGTAACAGCTTACAGAAATTATTTATAATGAAAACAAAAAAACCCCACACAAGTTCTTTTTCTTCTGTACTAGTGTAATATTTTCAATGATGCCATGGCTGGTAAAAGGGGTGTGACTACTGTGGGTGTGACTACTGTAGGGGCGGAGTCGTGGAGGGGCATAATCGAAAGGGGCGCCCACGTTTTCCTGAGGACATCCTCGCAGGACATCCAGCGAAGGGGCGGGGAAACCCATATTATTAAAACAGGATGGGCGGCCATCTTTCGTTTCGATAATACAGTCGGGGACACCCAAATCACGAAATTTAGGTTGACCTTAGAGATGGTCATCCTTAGAGATGGTCGTCCCTAATTTTCGGCCATAATGGAAACCGAGGACGCCCATCTCAGAAACGACCAAATCCAAGCCATTTGGTTGTGGGAGGAGCCAGCATTCATAGTGCACTGGTCCCCCTGACATGCCAAGACACCAACCGGGCACCCTAGGGGGCACTGCAGTGGACTTCAGAAATTGCACCCAGGTGCGTAGCTCCCTTACCTTGTGTGCTGAGCCCCCCAAAACCCACTACCCACAACTGCACACCATTACCATAGCCCTTATGGGTGAAGGGGGGCACCTAATTGTGAGTACAGTGGGTTTCAGAGATTTGTTGGACCCTGGGAGGGGGGCTAGGGCTGGAGGGAGAAAGGGAGATGTGCTGGACCCTGGGAGGCTGGATGAAGACGTGTTGGACCCTTGGGGGGGGGGGAGCTGGAGTGAATTATGCCAGACTATGAGTATGGGCAAGGGAGGGACAGTGCACAGACAAGAGATGCTGGACATGGAGTAAAAATAGAGACGGGGACACAGGGCAATGCTGGAAAAGGGGTGAGATAGGAAAACAGAGAGGCATTGTTGATCACAGAGGAAGGACAGGGACACAGATAGGCAATACTGAATATAAAAGGGAGGATAGGGAACATGGGGGGGGGGGGGGGTAGACAGGGAACAAGGACACAGAGGAGAGGTGCTGGACAGGAAAGATAGGGACACAGGGAAGACGGATGGCAGACGTGGAGAAAGAAGAAATGCCAAATAGACAGGAGACCTTGGAAAGACATGGGAAAAATGGAGAAAAGCAGAAAACATGTCAGCTCAGACTACAAAGGTAGAAAAATATTTTATTCTATTTATCAATTGGACCATATCAGCTTTGGGAAATGTGCATAGGTTGGGTTATTTTACCACAAGTTGGGTTATTTTAGTACAGAGGATGAGTAAGGATGGAGGAGATTACTTGCGGGGACAGATTCTGGTGGGGGACAGGTGAAATTTCTGTCCCCATGCAACACTCTAGCTACTGCACAGTAATCCGGGCATTAGTCAGACGATATTCAGCGCTATTTAATCAGCCAGGAATGGCTTAACCAGCACTTAACTGGCTATCCGTGAATATTAAGTGGGGGATAGCCAGCTATCTCCTGCTGAATATATCATACGATATAGCTGGCTAGCTACTAATATTCAGCGCATTGCCAGCTAAGATTAGCAGCCAAATCAAGCCACCCAAATAGCAAGCCTATCTTTGGTTGCTATAAACCTAACCAGCCAACGCTGAATATTGGCTTGGCTGGCTAAGTTTATGGTGGCCAAAAATAAACTGGATATTCAATGCTGGTCACCGGAAACGGTCTAGTATTGAATATCCTGGCTCACCGCTGACCACTGGAGTTGTCAGGCTGTCTCCTGTGGTCTGAATATTGACCCCTAAGTGTTTGACCTGGCTCAGTAAAAGGGTCTATAAATTGGCTAGTCTATAAGGTGCCACCTGTTTCCATTAATTATGTGGATGGATGAATATTTAGGTTTAATGGAAATGATGGTGGGGTTGATGGAGATGAGTATGTTATTTAATGCAGTTTATTACTGTATCCAATATAGAAAACCCACCAAAATAATGAATGCAACAATATATGTAAGAGACAACACTTACTAATTTCATTTTCACATGGAAATTTACATTTCTATGTGAAAATGAAATTAGTGGTACAATAAAAGGAGTCTTCAGCGTTACACATATCGAAATGGAGTCCTCTGTCAGACAGCATTCGCCACTCTGCAGACAACTTCAAGCAGATTTCATTTCAAGTCTTTGTTATTTATTGTTACAATTGTGCCTTCTGAGTGGACCAAGAATGTACATATATGAGGGACACAATGCACTTATATTTTTAAGAGACACTTTATTATTTGTATTTTATTATGACACATATCCTAAAGGGAGTCTGTTATGTGTAATTTTTGGGGCATACTTATGTGGGCTATCCATTCGGCTCATACAGAATTTGGTGAGTTTTCTATATTGGATATCTGATTGATTCCCCATTATTTTGGGGTTCTTGTTGTGATTTATTATTATAAATAAAAAAAAAACAAATAAATATTTCACCTGATGTAGAAAGGCAATGAAACAGTTTAAACCCATGCAGGGAGCTGGGGCAAAGGGGATTCCTATCCACTAACTGGCAACTGTCAGCTGAGTGAGACACGGACTCAGTCCAAAGCTGGAATTTCCCTCATATTTCCATGGGAGTAAGGAGAGACCGATATAGACTTTCCCCAGGGAGTGGCCTATTAGAGTTTCAGAATTTAATTATACCAACATGGATTGTGTTTCATTGACAATGTCTGCATCAGAAGCCCAGATTTCTGGACTCCTAACGCAGGCTTCGTCGCCGAAACACAGTCCTTGTCAGGTCCTTGAACTATTCTGTTGGATACAGAATAAAGACTTTTACTGAGAACCAGATCTCCTTGGTTCATTTTTCTTAAGGTTGTCTCTTTTATTCTTCATCCAGACATGCATTTTAGAGCCCACTGTTCCATCTGACAATTTTGTTGAGACTGTTACCTGGAGCTGTGATCTTCATGGTAGGTGTCGTAAAAACTGAAATTATTCTCTTTGAATACATCGGTCAGAGTCTTGTGAAACTTTCCTCTCTTGCTTCTCAAGTAGTTTAGAAGGTCACCATAGCAACAGTATTCAAAAATCAAGTAAATTGGTCCTGAAATAATATTTTTAACATACTTACAATAGTATGCTACAATATTCTTATTATATTTTGAGGCTATAAGTATGGAGTATCTCTGTGCAAAACCTTTTGTGATATTTGCCAAAGTTAGGATTATATCTACTAAAGTATGCTTACTTTTTAGTGCGTGCTAATACTGTTAACACATGTTATTACTGAACAGGTCCTATTGCATAAAATGGGACTTGTGGTAAATAACATACATTAATGAAGATGGCTACTAAAATAGTCAGTGGTCTTCGACATAAAGCATATGGGGACAGACTTAAAGATCTCAATATGTATACTTTGGAAGAAAGGCGGGAGAAGGGATATATGATAGAGATATTTAAATACCTATGCGGCATAAATGTACAGAAGGTGAGTCTTTCAATTGAAAGGAAGCTCTGGAATGAGGAGGCATAGGATGAAGGTGAAAGGGGATAGACTCAGAAGTAACCTGAGGAAATACTTCTTCACGGAAAGGATGGTGAATTCATGGAATGACCTCCCGGTGGAAGTGGTGGAGACAAAAACAGTATCTGAATTCAAAGCTTGGGACAAGTACATAGGATCTCTAATGAAGTGAAAGGGAGAATGGATGGCATGGATGGGCAGACTGGATAGGCCATATGGTTTTTGCCTACATTTTTCTCTGTTTCTGCCTCTCCCCCTTAACATTGGGCTCATTATTCTCTCTCTAATATTCTTAGTTTAGTTCCCTTCTATAATCTTGGCAATTTAAAGTTCTACAGTAGGCATTTTTTACCTGACAAAGTGCAAGCTCCCAACAGATTCACAATGTTGTCATGGCTTCCAATATGAGTCATCATTTTCAGCTCAGACATGAGAGCCTCTTTTTCTGGGGTATCTGATTTATCTACAAGAATAATCATATTACATATAGCACCAAAACTTGGGAAGGAGACATAATCATGCATGTATAAATTGAGAAGGTACAAGATTGGTTTATTGTAATTCACAAACTCTACTATATCCTACATGAAAAGAATCAACCAAATATAATTTTTTTCCTCAATAGATGCATTCAGCATGGTTTAGAAAGAATATAGATATCATGACAAACTTAGGGCCTCTTTTATCAAACCATGCTAGCGGTCCCCAGTGAGGTAATGCCAACAAAGCTCATTCACTTTGAATGGGTTTCGTCGGCATTGCCATGTACGAACTGCTAGCAAGACGATAAAAGAGGCCCTTAGAAATCAAATGAGTTTTCTGCCTACACAGCTTGGATGTCCATTATCCCCCGGAATCTATAGATGGCATTCAAATTTGCATATGCAAATTTCGGTGCATGCCCAATTTGCACACACAATTTAATTGAGTAATGAGCCAATAATTAGGTGCTATCAATTATTGGCATTAATTGGGAATGATTTGGATTTACCTGTGCATCTTGCTAAGCACTATTCTATACAGATGCGCACGTAAATCTTTTAGCGTGCAACTGTAAAAGGGGCATGGCCATGGGAGGAGCATGGGCAGGTTAGGGGTGTTCACTAAAGATGTATACACTATTATAGAATTTAGGAGACCTGCACCTAATTTGGGCACAGATTCCATTCTATAATGGTGCCCAACTCAGAATGCCATTTATAGAATAGTGCTCAATGCTCATTTTTTTCAGCGCCCGAATTTGGGCACACTTTACAGAATCTAGTCCTATATGTTTTGTATTGAGTTGGCAGCCCGTAGGCTAGAGCAAGCCAGCTTCCTGCATAGGCCATGTATTCTGTATTCTTATTGGTTGAAGGTTATATGTGACCCATTTCTTTCTGTGTCATGAAATCCTTGGCTATTTGCCCTAGCACTTGAACCCATTAGTCACCTCCAGGGGCATTTATTCCTTGTGGGTAATCTGCAGTAACTCTCAATCTGAGTCAGTATTCTCTGTCTTGGACAGAATGCAAGTCACACTGTTCATAGGTGCCGACTCTGTGGGTGCTGTGGGTGCTCGAGCACCCCCAATATTTTGACCCGCCGGAAGTTCCCTTCCCAGCCAGCCCGACCTACCCGGTGCCCGCCCTCTTCTCCCTCAACAGTCCTCTGCCCTCGCCTTCCTGCGTGCCACCTAGAATTTAAAACTCATCTTACCTTGGGGTCCCAGTGGCAGCAGTGAAAGGCGAGCAGGCTCGGCGCTTCAGCCTTCCCTTCTATCTCAGCTCTGGTCCCACCCTTGCGGAAACAGGAAATGAGGGCGGGACCAGAGCTGAGAGAGAAGGGAAGGCTGAAGCGCTAAGCTTGCTCGCCTTTCACAGCTGATGTCAGGGGAGGTTAGCAACACACACAACAAGACAGCCAGTGAAATAAGAGTGAGGGGGCGCACGTGCCACGGCGTAGGCTTACCTTGCTCGCCCAGCGCCGTGTGAAAATCAGAATGGCCACAAGGCAGCAACTAGCAGAAAAAACTGCCCGTTGACGTCAACAGTCCAGCGCCAGTACAACTGCATCGTAATCAGCACGGTGGCAGGAAGCAGGCGAGTGCGGTACTCACCACACAACTTGCCGCTGACGTCCCGACTCCTGCACCGAACGGACTCTATTGCACCCACTCTATCTTACAAGGATTCATACACTCTCTCTCTCACACACACTCTCTCTCTCACACTCTCTCTCTATCACACACACTCTCTCTCTCTCTCTCACACACACACACAGGCTGGCATGGGAGTCACACACACACACACACACACACACACTCTCTCTCTCTCTCTCTCACACTCTCTCTCACACACACACACACACACACTCTCTCTCTCTCAAACACACACTCTCTCTCATACACACACACATACACACACACACACACACACTCTCTGTGTCACACATACTATCTCCCTCACACACACTCTCTCTCACTATTTCTCTCACACTCTTTCTCTCTCACACACACACATACACTCTCTCTCACACACTCTCTCTCTCTCTAACACACACTGTCTCTCACACACATACTGTCTCTCTCACACACACACACACACTCTCTCACACACACTCTCTGTCACAGACACTCTCTGTCACAGACACACTCTCTCTCTCACACACACACACTCTCTGTCTCACACACACACACTCTGTCTCACACTCTTTCTCTCTCACACACTCTCTCTCTCTCTGTCACACACACACACACACACACACTCTCATACACACACACACACACTCTCTCAGACACACACTCTCTCTCTCAAACAAAAACACTCTGTCTCTCACACTCTGTCTCTCTGTCTTACACACTTTCTCTCTCTCTCACACACACACACTCTCACACACACACACACTCTCTCTCACACACTTTCTCTCACACACACTCTCTCACACACACTCACTCTCTCACACACACTGTCTCACACACACACTCTCTATCTCTCACACACACACACGCTCTCTCTCAAACACTCACTCTCTCGCTCTCTGTCAAACACACACTGTGTCACACATACACTCTCTCTCCCACACACACACACACTCATGCTCTCTCTCACACTTTTTCTCTCTCACAATCTCTCTCACTCACTCTCTCTCTCACACTCACTCTTTCTCTCACATTCACTCACATTCTTTCTCACACTCACTCTCTCTCACACTCACTCTCTCACATTCACTCTCTCTCTCTCACACTCACTCCCTCTCTCACACACACTCTCTCTCTCTCACACACACACACACACACGCTCTGTCTCTCTCTCACACACACACTCTATCTCTCTCAAACACACACTCTCTCTGTCTCTCACACAGACTCACTCTCTCTCATACACACACTCTCTCTCTCTCTTTCTCTCACACTCTGTCTCTCTCTCACACACACTCTCTCTCAAACACACACTCTCTCTGTCTCTACTACACACACTCTCTCTCTCTCTCTCTCTCTATCACTCTCTCTCTCACACACACACTCACACACAGGTGAATCGCAGGATATGGATGGCATGGGAGGCAAGAGAAGGAGACGACATAGAAGAAGAATACTAACTGCTGAGGAGCAGGCTGAAGCTAAACGGAAAAGAGCTGAAGCACAACAAAAAAGGTGTGCAGCTCTGAGAGATGACGAAAAGGCACGTGAAAGTCAACAAACCACTGCAAGGAAGAGGTCCAGGATACAAAAGATGACTGATGAGGAAAGTGCAAGTAACAGACAAAGAAACGCTGATTTAGAAAAGCACAGAATTGCTAAAATGACGGACGAACAGAGACAAACACACAGAAAAAAGCGCACTGGTATACAACGCAAAAGATTAGAAAAAATGACAGATGAACAAAGAGTTACAAATAGAAAAAGGAGAGCATATTTAGAACGGGAAAGAATTAAACAAATGACAGAGAAACAGAGACAAACAACTAGGCAAAGACGAATAGATTTAGAACAGCAAAGATTTGCACAAATGACAGATAAGCAATGAAGAACGACTACACAAAATGTAACAGCTACAGCACAATACAGAACTACAAACACAGGAATTGCAATAACAGACTGTCTCAATGAGAATGAAACTCAATACTATAGTTGTGGTCCAATGAACGCAGTCTGTATATTTTGCAATGCAAAACATTTTCACAATGAAACACCTTCTGACAACCTATTTACACAATGCTGTAGTGAGGGCAAAGTACAACTTCCAGGAATTAGGTACAATGAATTAATACAACAGTTTCTCTCCAGGGAACATGAATATTCTAAGAATTTTTTTTACAAAACATTTGATCCATTAATAGTTCATTAGCTTTTGCCTCCATGGGAGCTAACATTGCACCACCACCCACATATGGCCCTTATTGTTTTTGAATTAATGTTACTATTTACTATAGAACAGCAGCACTACATCCTCCACATGACAATCAAAGACAATTAGCACAATTATATATTCTTGATCCAGATGAAGCAGCTGTTCAGAGACTACAAATCTCACCGAATGCACATATCAACCATACATTAATGAGACAAGCGATTTTATGGCACGGGAAAATCCATTTGTAGACACATGCAAGATGCTGTACGAAGTAGAAAATGAATGCATATGTGAAGCTCAACGACGAAGAATAGAACCTCCAACAGTTTCAATGGCCATTGTTCAAGATCGCAAAAATGATCCAAGACAATACAATGCCCCTAGAGCCTATGAGGTGGCTTTCATTTTTCAAAATACAGATGGGGATCCACCCTTACATAGAGATCTAATAATACACTGCCAAAACAAGCCAAATGAAGAGAACAAAACTGAGAAAATCAGTGTGTTGGACCCCAATCTAGAACCAATGGTATATCCATTACTCTTTCCATATCAGAGCTGAGGGGTACATATTCCTTTGTCTAAACAACCAAAATGTGTAATGCACCTGCGTTGCAAAGCAAAGAACACAAGAGTAAGAGTTACGCAAATGCAGTACTATGGGTACCGTTTGGCAATAAGAGATGAATTCAGTCCTTTTCTTTGTGCAGGAAAACTAACGCAACAATATTTTGTTGATGCATATATTAAAACTGAGGCAAATAGAATAAATTATATTCAACAAAATCAAAAACTCTTAAGAGTTGAAAAATACTCCGGGTTAATGAAGTGAAACTGCAAATGGAGGAATTACACCTGGCAGGCATTTATTTTATCATCATCATTTGCTGGCAGCCCAAGAATTATGCATCAAAATTATCAGGATGCAATGGCAATAGTCCGCAAAGTTGGCAAGCCAGATCTGTTCATTACTATGACCTGCATCCCAAGATGGGAAGAAATTACTCAAAATCTAAAAAAAGGTCAGGCACCAGAATTTCGACCTGACTTATTGGCAAGGGTGTTTCATTTAAAACTAAGAGTTACTACACGATATATGCAAAAAACACATACTTGGTGTGCCTCTTGCAAAAATTCATGTAATTGAATTTTGGTTTACCTCACACTCATATATTAATTATCTTGAAAGAGGAACATAAGCCGAAAAGAAAGGAAGTAATTGACCAAATCGTATGCGCTGAAATTCCTGAAATAAACAACTTTCCACGTCTGCATGCATTAGTTGCTAAACATATGATACATGGCCCATGCAGTGACCACAACTTAAATTTTCCCTGCATGCTTAATGGGAAGTGCTCTAAACAGTTTCCAAAACCCTTCTAAAATGAAACTATTGAGAACTGTGATGGATATCCTAAATACCACAGAAGGGATAATGGCGTAGGTACACTCTTAAATGGAAAATTCATTAATAACACTTGGGTAGTCCCTTATAACCCTTTCTTACTTTTAAAGTACAATTCCCGTATAAATGTAGAAGTATGTGCATCTATTAAAAGTGTCAAGTACCTCTTTAAATATGTCTATAAAGGACACGATTGTGCCAATGTGGTTATTACAGAGCACCAAACTTTACAACATGATGAAATTAAAACTTTTACTGACTCTAGATATGTTAGTGCTCCCGAAGCTGCATGGCGATTAAACGGCTTTGAAATGCATCACCAATCACATACTATCCAGAGATTGGAAGTACACTTACCAGATCAACAAAGCATTGTTTTTCATCTTCACGAAGTTCAGGCTGCAGTACAAAGAGCCAGAACAAGTGACACCACTTTAACAGCGTGGTTTAAACTTAATGCAGAAGAGAATCCTCCAAAGACCATTTTGTACGTAGATATTCCTATGAACTATACTTTTGACAAAACAGAACGAAAGTGGAAACATAGAAAAGCAGGACATGACAAAATAATTGGGAGAATGTATGCAGTTAATTTTGCAGCAGACCCTGAGCGTTACTGTTTAAGGCTAATTCTACTACACCAACCAGGGGCTAAGTCATTTGAAGACTTAAAAAAAGTTGAATGTACTCTTTATAATACATTTCAAGATGCAGCCAAGAAAATGGGGCTCATTGACGATGAAGCTCTGTAGGAGAACACCTTAGATGATGCAATCACATGCAGCATGCCTCAGGAAATCAGACACCTTTTTGCATAAATTTGTGATTTTTCCATAACATCAAATGCGTTACAAATTTTCCAAAAATACAAACTTACTATGATACAAGATTTTCAACACATCCATGGTTGCCAAGGTGATTGCTCTGTTTGTGAACAATTGTGCCTTCACAAAATCCAGGACGTTCTGACTACACATGGCAAAAAACTTGAATACTTTGGTTTACCAACAATCATCCACAGAATAGAAAATCCTAAACTTGCCTTCAACGTTGCAGATGAAAACCATAAAGCTCAACAAATGCTTGAAAACCTAAATAATGAGCAAAGGGAAGCATTTCATACTATACTTTCTGCCTGCAATACAAAAAACATAACCCACATGTGCTTCTTCCTAGACGGTCCTGGTGGAAGTGGAAAAACGTATACGTATAACACTATCCTGAGCAACATCCGAGGAGATGGAGGAATTGCAGTACCTGTTGCTTCTACAGGAATTGCTGCAAACCTCCTTCCAGGAGGATGAACTTATCATTCACAGTTTAAGTTACCTGTTCCTCTACTGGAAACGCCAACATCAAGTATCAGATTAACATCAAACGATGCTTCCATAATTAGAGATGCTAAAATCCTTATTTGGGATGAATCAACTATGGCACCCAGTATAGCACTTACTGCTTGTAGATAGACTCCTCAATGACATCATGTACAATCAGAAACCATTTGGCGGGAAAGTTATTCTCCTTGGTGGAGATTTTAGACAAACTTTACCAGTGGTACCACACGGTGATCGAGCTCAAATCGTTGAAGCAACCATTAAGTTAAATCAACTATGGAAAAAATTTGAAACACTAAAGTTAAACAACAATGTCCACTCTGTAGACCCAGATTTCAACAACTGGCTTATTACTTTAGCTGACGGAAATCTTCCATGTCCAGATGGTTTCAAAGATATTATCAAAATCCCACAGAAGCACATTTGTGACGGCGATATAGTTAATACTGTTTTTGGTCAAAAAATTACCGCAGATACTGTTTTTAACTTTGCTAAAAAGGCTATTCTTTGCCCCAAAAATGCACATGTAGACAAGATAAATGAGGCCGTTCTAAATAGTTTAGAAAGTGAGACAGTTACTTATTTAAGTTCGGATTCCATTCATGACTCCAATGATGAGGAACATCAGTTATACCCTATAGAATTCCTTCATGAACAAACTCCAACTGGCATGCCTTGCTATAAACTGCATTTAAAAATTGGAGTCATAATTATCCTACTCAGGAATTTAAATACCAGGAGAGGTTTATGTAACGGAACTCGCTTAAAAGTCAAAGACTTGAAACCTAACCTCATTATTAGTCAAGTAATCACTGGGTCAACTGCAGGTAGTACTGTTTTTATACCACGTATTGAACTAGCACCATCTAACACTGACCTCTCATTTACATTACGTAGAAAACAATTTCCTGTGAAATTGGCTTTTGCAATGACAATTAACAAGTCATAAGGACAAACATTTGAAAAAGTTCGCATTTTCCTACCAGAACCAGTGTTTACACATGGCCAAATGTACAGTATGTAGCATTTTCACAAGTTTGAAAGTCTTCTGATGCAATTGTAAAAGTCATAGATGGTCCTGAACAAGGAAAGCGTTTCCCTCATTGTAACAAAGTTTTCACTAAAAATATTTATAAAGAAATCTTGAAAATGTAAACAACCATTATATTTCTAATACAAATTTTACAATTTCTGCATACTCTTTATCTTTTAAAAAATACTATAAATAAATATCACAAAAAAGAAAGATTAAAACAAAACAAAAAAAAAACATAGATAAAACAATCCATACCTCATACCCCTGGAGCATATTACTCATTATACACCCTTCCCAATTATTACTTATCATGACAGAACATTTCTCCTAACGGTTCCCTTAAAAACATAATCACCATTACATGATAACCTTGCTAGCGCCTGTTTCATTTGTGTGAGAAACGGGCCTTTTTTAATAGTTTGTAATAAAACAGTTGGAAATTAAGAAAGTCAGTCTTCACAATGGACGCTGTCTGGTAATAACACCATGGCATATTATGAGGAGAGTATAAAGAGACAAAACAGAGAAAATATCTATGTTTGGGCTGCCCAGTGATCTTTGTGTTGGCTTTTCCTGCTCAGCAACATGAGCATTTTGTTTTCTTCACGTTAAAATTGGATCCAGATGTTTCTGGATCCTGCTTCAGGCTGCCTCTGAACATCTCTGAGTTTCTGCCAAGCTCCAGTCCTGCCTTGTCTCTGAGTTCCTGCCAAGCTCCAGCCCTGCCTTGTCTCTACCAAGCTCCAGCCCTGCCTTGTCTCCGAGTTCCTACTTCCTTCCAGCCTTGTTGTGTCCTTAGTGCCTTGTTTCAGTCGTTTGTCTTACTTGTTGCCTTGTCCAGTCCTGTCTGGATCCAGTTTTTACTTTGCCCTTGTTGTACCTCTTTGGATCCAGTTTTTGCCTAGTTCCATGTCTTGCCTTGTCCTGTCTGGGTTCCAGTTCTAGCCCCATTGCCTTGCTTTCCTTGCCCTGTCTGGATCCAGTCCTTGTCCTATCTAGCCTTGCCTTGTCTTGTGTTGATCCTCGTTGTGTCTGGATCCAATTCTTACCCTGCCTTGCTTTGCCTTGGCTGAACCCAGTTCTAGCCTTGTTTCCTTGTCTTGCCTTGTTCCTGTCTGGGTTCAGTTCTAGTCCCGTTGCCTTGCTTACTTTGCTTCACCTGGATCCGGTTCCTGTCTTGTCTGTCTTGCCTTGTTTAGTTGTGCCCAGCCTAGCCTTGCCTTGTCCTGCCTTGTTCAATCTTGCCCTGTCTTGTCTCATCTTACCTTGCCTTGTCCTTCCCAGTCCTGTTTGCCCTTGTTCTAGTCTTGCCTCAGTTCCTGCCCAGGGGACTTGTCTGCCGCAGCTCTGGCTATGGTCCAGGGCTCACCATTCCTGTGGTTGTGACATGTTTCTGTTCTGTTTTTCATGTCATTTGAAAATGAATGCATATATTAACACCTGCATTAATATTTTGTCAGTGACAGATGTTCAACTGAAAGGCACCCAAGGAAAATTTTAAAAAAAAGGGGTCTCCACCTTACCTAGGCCCCTGAGCATTGCAGAGGCTGCTTGGTCAGAAATTATGCTATTATACACTCCTCATTGCATCTCATTAACACTGACTGCTAACACAGATGTTAAATACTACAATAAGGGCTACTGTTAACACATCAGTATATTGTTCCTCCAGTCTTTAATGTTTTTGATACAGGTAACAGTACTGATTGTATAAGGAGAAATTAATCATTTAATTCTGCTGAGGAAAAGCTACATAAAAAGGCAAGCATCACGAATTAACCATCTGATACTTAAATAAATTAAATAGCTCACAATCAGGTTGTATAAGGTAACTGGAATTCACTTTTACCTTTCAGCATTTTGACAGCAACCTGGACCGAGACCCCTGACTTGCTAATGCCATAGGCTGTCGCATTCACTACTTTTCCAAAGGCACCGGAGCCAAGGACCTTCCCTGCAGAATAAAACCTCATGTTACTATGATTGTTAATTAACTGAAATATAGCTGTTACCATACTATTAACATCTCTTACCCAGTTCTAAATTTTCTCTTGGAAACTCCCATTTGAGATCATACTCCAACACGCTGAAGTCAACGTAAATATATTCGTTATCTGATGAGCCAATAAATTGTATCATTTGTAGCTGGCTTTCATACAGGTATGGCTTAAAGAAAATGAACAAAGTATGGGGTTAAGCACAGAAATTAACTTCACATGAAGGTATGTAGAAGGGGCTAAAACTCTTACCTTTCTGTATTTATGGTAAAGTAATATACTTAAAGAGAAAATACATAGAGAACAAAATCCAAAAATGATGTAGTGCACTGTGTTATCTTGGACTTCATGGAGAGATTTAACCCCTGCAATAAAAAGATTATGGTTTAAATACAAACAAAATTGTATGTTACAGTAAGGGGCATGGCAATGCATGAAGGGAGAAGAATTCTACATTCCGATTGGACGATTCTGCCCATCTGACTTTGGAAGCCAGTCTTTTACAGGGGGATGATCAGAAGCAAACGCCGGCGCTAGAGGCTGTTAGCGCCATACTAGCACCGGCGTTTGCTACCGCCTCATGATCAGAGCCCTCGAGCACGTGAAACAACGTGCTCAAGGGCTCTGAACACAACTAGCATGCAAATGCATGCTCAACATATTCATCCCCAATGATCAGCAACCAGCGCGCCAAAGATTGGGTCGCTGGCCGCAGCAAACCCTATGCCAGCTCCGAGCTGGCGTTAGAGTTTGCAGATCATTGGGGAGGAATGGTGAGCCCTATCCAGCATGCAGTTGCATGCTGACAGGTCCCCATTCCCCCCCAACAAAGCAAACCTGCCAGCGACAGGGGGCTGGAGGTCCAGCGGACCTCCAGTCCCCCCGATGATCCCCCCCAGGTTCAGGGAGGGCTGGAGATCCGGTAGGTCTCCAGCCCCCCCCCAATCCCCCAGCAAAGGGTCCCTAGTGGTCCAGTGATCAATCTGCCCCCCTCTCTACCCCCTGCCCCCTACCTTGTGGGTTGGAGGAGGGAGGTAGCCTGCCTCCCTTCTCTTCCTTCGACGCCGCAAAATGGTGGCGCCCAGCCCTGCCCAGTGTATCCTGGGATGCACTGGATGGGGCTACACACCATAGAAGGCTACCTCCCTCCTCCAACCCACAAGGTAGGGGGATATGGGGGGTAGGAAGAGGGGGTGGATTGATCACTGGACCACCAGGGATCCTTTGCTGGGGGATTGGGGGGGGATCATCGGGGAGGGACCAGCGGTCCAGCAGACCTCCATCACCCCTGTCGCTGGGGGGGGGGTTTGGTCACCCACTGGGCCACCAGGGACTGTTTGGACATGTTGAGGGGAGTTAGGGGGGGCTGGAGACCCACCGGATCTCCAGCCCTCCCTGAACCTGGGAGGGGATCATCAGGGGGACTGGAGGTCCACTGGACCTCCAGCCCCCGTTGCTCGGGGCAGGGGTAGTTGGGGCCTGGTGGTCCCATGGACCTCCAGCCCCTGTGTTTGACAGGTTTGGGCTTTTGACAGCCCATACCTGTCAAACAAGTGCGGAAGGCGCATGCTCAGGCACAATTCTCCCGCACTTCTACCCCATGATCAGAGATAATTGCATGCTTAAATTTGCATGCAATTATCTCTGATCATCAGTGCAGTAAAGCCCACGCTGTTCCAGCGCTATTTTTGGAGCGCTGTTTGGAACAGTGCAGGGTTTTGATCATCTGTCTGTTAGCCTTCTAGTAGAGTACTAAACCAATAAACAGAGTTTAGACATGCCATTCGATGCCTGGATATTCTTAAAATAACAACTATGGGCTAGATATAACAGGCAGTTTTCCCACCTACATGGTGGGTAGAGGGTGATTTTATAACAGGACCTCTATGTTTAAAACCCAAGAAGATGCCTATTTTATAAAGGCAACATAGGTATCTATGTTCCTTTATAAAATAGATTCTTAGTACCAGTCCCAATTGCATTGAAAGGTGCAAACATATAACTGATATGAAGCTGGTGTAAATGTGTGCACATGTATATGCATAATTTTTAAAATACAAGTGCACATTGCAGCTCTACCTCTGCTCTGCCCATAATATGCTCTCAGGAATGCCTAAATATAGTGTGCACATAAACATATATGATCTTGTAGGCACACATATTTATACAAATGAAAGCAGCCATATAGTTTTATAAAGCACCACGAGTGGAACAAATTGCCTTGTGGGATCAAAAAAAGAAACATGTTTGGTGGCATTTAAGCAACTACTAAAGAATCACTTCTTATGTTTGGCTTATTATGTTACTGCTGAGCACGGATTATTTTGATTATTGCCTTAGTTGCATTCTGGACTGGACTATTGCTGGTGGACTACACTACCTGGCTGTGCTGATTGTTTTTTTTTTTTGCTTGAGTTCAATTTAAATGTACAAATAATACGACGTATGCATTAGGGTTAAATACACCTAAGGCATTGCACATCGAACAGCCATCTTTGAGGTCTGCGAGCACGAAGTTAGTGAGTACTGCTTTAAATGTAAGTCTTTTTTGTGTTGTGGGGATTTTCTTCATAAATGTTCTTTATTTCAGTGTTGCAATAGTTTGCTCTTTCATTACTTTGTTGTTTTAGATTGGTTCACTTCATCCTGACACAGCGGAAAGCGAAAAACTGGCCATCGTCAGTGGGACCAAAAAAGAAAAAGAAATAAAGAGCACGAAGGGGCCCTTTTGCTAAAGGGCTGCCACGCAGCAACCCGGAACTTCCACCGGCGCTATGCGGTACCGATGGAAGTTCCACCCTAGTGCACGTCATTTTACCGCATCTTGGTAAAAGGACCCCTTTGAATGTTTAATGTTGCTCAGGCTTCCTTTTGCTTGCAAAAAGAGACAAAAACCACAGTTTAATGTAAGAAATTGACATGAATCTTCTCCTGAAAACCTTCTATGCTACCCCTGACCTGGAGGTAAATTTGGCATTATGGGCCATTATTTCCTTTTGTGCATTGCAGCACTTTTGTTTATGCATTGGGAAGGAACACTTACTGACCTCATTAACATCCTTTAAAGTACATTTCAATACAATTTGCAGACATTTTTAGCTTGCACATTAACACCGGCGTCTGAGCTTTTTGAGCATTCGGCGCTCATATAACATGTGTGTAAACCCAGTGTTAACCGCATGTTAATGCCAATGGTAGTTTTGAGCATTGGCCCCACAGAAACAGTATTCTGAGCTTGAAATGATCAGCAAATCCAAGAAGACAGGAGGAGCCTCCACGGGGAGTCAAAGCAAAACAGCAATAGTAGAGGCTGACAAATGCGCAAACCAATAGGGAGATAATATAAAAAAACAGTTTATTCAGAATATTCATTTCAAGGACCTTGATATATTCTGAATAAACTGGGTTTTGATATTATCTCTTGAAATGATCAGAACAGATAAGAATCTGGGCAATACCTTGGGGATGATAAATACTTCTCTCACAGGATGAGCCAACAGAGTTATTAGCACAACAGTAAATTTGAAAGCGTTCCATTGTGTTGGTGATATTTATGGTACTGCTTGATTGTCTCGATTCAAATGTTGTCTCTGGTACCCGAAAGAAATTCATGGTTTCTTTTGTGCAGCTAGAAAGAAATGAAATACCTAAAAGTTAATATCGGACAACCAGCTTTCTCTATTCCACAGCTATGAAAATGAACCTAGCTATTGTATATCATAGAGGCCATGAAAAGGTGCAAACCATACACATTTCTAGTTTTTATTTTATTATTGCTGTTTTGCTTTTCTTGAGCTGGGAGCAGATCTGGAAATGCAAGACAGCTATACAACTGTATTTTTTCTGGTAACTACCTTTCTAAGGCTGTAGAAATTTGTGGTTTGACATTTGACCTATGCTAACTTGTGATAAGTTGCTGGTCAGCAACTAAGAGCCAGAGACTCCTATGACTAAGGACGCCTGCTGTATCCAGATAAACAATCAGAAGAAGTAAGTGGGTGTGGGTAAAACTGTAGGCTAAGCAAGAGGGTAGAGGGGGTTAGTATGATGACTGTGCATACGAAGGACATAGGTCAACCCATATCAAATGAAAACTTATGCTTATGTGCATGAGAGGCCCTAACTGTCAATTTAGGGGAATAAATGATAGAATTTGATGGAACATGCTGGAATTGGATTAATCTTAACATGAAACAGAATATTCTGGAAAGATGCATATTCATTAAGTAGGAAGGGTAATTATAATTAAGATATTGAAGAAAGGAAGAAAAAAGTATTTAAGAGGAAACAGAGCTGAGGATGGCGAGCCTCAGTGTGTCCACTAGCAGGTGGACATATTGATAGCTCCCAGGGAAAACTCTGTTTTTATTTGCTACATATTATACTGTATTGGGAGTTTATTTGTTATTATTTCAATAATTACTGATTAGCTTCTTTGACAAATTGAATAAACATTTATTATGTCTAATACTTATTTAGTAGCCAGAGTTTTTCTTGCCTGGAATTCTGTCTGGGAGAGAAAAGATTTACTCAAGGGTACCTCTCCCCCCCAGGAGATCTCCAGAAGGCAGTGGCGTAGGAAGGGGGGCGTTGGGGCGGTCCGCCCCGGGTGCACGCTGCTGGGGGGTGTCAGCGCCTCGCTGGTTCCTTGCTCTCTCTGCCCCGGAACAGGTTACTTCCTGTTCCGGGGCAGAGAGAGCAAGTAACCAGCGAGGCGCCGACACCCCCCCAGCAGCGTGAACTCGGCGGACTGGCTCTCCCGCCCGCCCCTCACAGCCTTCCAGGTATGTTCTTCTCTGGGGGGGGGGTTTGCACTCCGGAGGGGGGAGGGTGCGCCGCGCTGCACCCGGGATGGGGGGTGCGCAGTGGCGACCCGCCCCGGGTGTCAGCTGCCCTCGCGACGCCACTGCCAGAAGGTTACTTCTGTCTCAGAGGCAAGGCAGAAAGTAAACACTATGTAGTTGCCTGAAGAATGATGGATGCTAAGCATTAGAAGGATTTCTGTGCCTTTTGGTTTGGCCCAGCAGTTTCCTAATGTATTTCTAGGTTTCCAGCTTAACTGAAACCAATCTTTCTCGGGCTATGGTGCCATGAGCCTTTATTTGCAAATACCTGGAGATGTTGCCCTATTTCATCTCAACTCACTTAGTCGAGTACAGCCCTCACCAGGGACTATATATAAAGACTCCTTTTGGAACCCTGTGGAAACACAACATGGCTGTTAAGGTGTTATCTTGGGAAAGAGTAGTGGGAACTGAGGCCAATGCCAGACAGACTTCTACAGTCTGTGTCCCATAAATGGCAAAAGACTGAAAGAAGATTCAGCAATTCTAGCACTGAGGGAACCAAGGCCAACGCCAGATAGACTTCTATAGTCCGTGTACTGTAAATGGCAAAAGACAGGTGAAGTTTCAGCAACTCCAGTGTTGTAGATCACTTTATTGTCATGTGCTATGAGAGCGGGTGCTGTGCAGCTCAGGGGGGAGGGGAAGAAATTTTGACTGGTAAGTTGAATACTGTTAGCAACACTTGGGGATGATATATGGCTATAACCAAGACTCAGTCATATTTGGATGCCTATATTGTTTTCATGTTGGAGACTGGACAACCAGTATTTAAGCATGGGTGACTGGGCCTGACAATGACCAGACTGGATGGACTGTGTGGGTCTTTATCTGCTGTTGTTTACTGTGTTCTGTGTATATATTCTAAATCCAGTCACCAGGAGAGCTATTCTAAAACAATGCATCTTTATATAAGTACCTAGAGGTATATATGCACGTATGCATAACATAATATTCTAGAAGTTATCCCCCAAATTCTATATATTGCACCTTAATTTCCATGTGGAAATTGAAGCATATTCTATAACAATGCATATAACTTAGGGGCCCTTTTACTAAGATGCATTGGCGCCTAAGCGCATACAACATGCATCAAATTAGAACTAACACCCGGCTACTGCGTGCCCCAGGCGGTAATTCTAATTTTGACGCATATCCAAAACGCACAACAGAAAATAATTTCTATTTTCTACCGAGTGGTGCTAACCGAGCAGTAATCAGCAGTGTATGAGTGCTGACGATTGCCGCCCGGTTAATGCGTGAGACCTTACCGCAAAGTCAATGGGTGGTGGTAAGGTCTCAGGCCTCAAATGGACACACACTGATTTTTATTTTGCCGCACATCCATTTTTGGCAAAAAAAGGCCTTTTTTGCAGGCCTGCTGAAAAATGGACCTGCGCATGTCCAATACACACGCCTATACCAGCACAGGCCATTTTTCGGTGTGCCTTAGTAAATGGGCCCTTTAATTGGCTAACTAGCTATTCAACACTGTCAATTAGATGTTAACAAGCATTTATCAACTAACTGGCATTAATTACGATTTACAAGCACAAATCGCTAAGCATATTCTGTAATATGATGCGTGTAAATTCCAAGTCACACAGCTGAAAAGGGGGCTTGGTTATGGGTGTGGAATGGGTTTTTCTAAAATCTATGTGCATTATTATAGAATTTACCTATTGGGCCAGATTCTATATAAGTCACCTAAAAAATCCACATGGTAAACAATTATGACTAAGCATATTCTATAAGCTGCACCTAGATTTAGGCTCGGTATATAGAATACACTTAGTTGATATCCCAGCACCTAAAACTACACGCCTCCATTTACACCAACGAAAATGTGACATAAATCCCTGCACGTAGATTCACACGCATTGGGCCATATTCTATAAATGCATGTGTAAATTTCGGAATGCCCACAAAACTCTCATTTCTCCACCTATAACCACGCCCCTTTTAAACTGCACGCATCAGAATTTAGGCACAGTTCATTACAGAATGTGCTTAGCGAGTTGTGCGCATAAATTCTAATTATTGCCAATTAGTGCTCATTATTGCTTGCCAGGTGCTGTTATCAATGCTAATTCGTTTGTTAAGTCAATTAAGTTACATGCATTGTTATAGAATAAGCTTTGATTTCAGCGTGGAACAGTAGGCATCCTATATAGAATCCAGCGGTCTGCGCCTAATATAGATATTGGGATTTACGCCAACTAAAACATGACCTAAATTTGGTCATATGGAGAGGCACTCAGCATGTTGTATATACTGCATGGAAATTTAAGCCTATTCTATAAAAATTAGATGTACTTTAGAGAATACGCATAGGTGTATTTTTTTACCACACAGATTTTTCAGGCACCATATACAGAATCTGGCCCTATGTGTGTAAGTGTCAATCCTGCCCACACACTGCCCAGCCATCATCTATGTGTCAAATACATTGTATACAAGATATGTGATTATTCACAAAATAGATCTGAGGCAGATTTTTGGTATTTATGCCTTTATGTGAGTAACTTCTCGCTAACCAGACGGATTATTTCCCTATTTTATAGGGAAGAAGTTTGACAATTGAACAAAGTTGACCCCTGACGCAGGCGCTGTGTGCCGAAACACGGCCCATGTCGAGTCCTCATTGGAACATTGATTTTGACCAATAAAGAACTGTGTCCCGTCTCTGAAGGCTCCTGGTGCTTTTTGTTGTGTTTAAAACATATATTCTAGTCATTTTCACATGTATTTGGTGCACAAATTTTAATGCCTTCTTTACAGGGGACCAGTAGATTTTTTCATTTTCGGGGGGGGGGGGGGGGGGGTGGGGGGAAGAAATTGTGGAGACTGTGTTCTATTATCAATATGTTGCATGAAAAATAATCCAGGTTTCAAAAAACCCATGGAACAGAGACAGTACTTGTGGGTTTACACAACAGAAATCAAATTATTCAGATGACAGGAGGGATTCAACTTTAGTCCTCCTAGACCTGTTCTCTGTTTTTGTTACTGTTGGCCATGCTGTTCTTTTGAACCACTAACCCGCTCATACCTTAGTTCAGGGCGGCTAATATAAGAAACTGGTCATATCCGGGAATTATATAGTCCTTACAACAAAAATATATAAATCCTATACAAGAAAAGGACAATAAAATTATACAGAATTTGAAATATATTTCTTAAAAAGAAATGTCTTAATATTTTGTCACAATTTTACATATGGAAGACTAAGGACAGGCTTGTGTCTCTTATTGTGTGATAGGACTTATAATACTCTCTGAGAAAATAGCAGCTCTGTGCAGATGAACTTAGGAGGCAGGGTACCACAGGGTTCTGTACTCTCTCAAGTTCTTAAGACTAATGCACATCCTGTCATGCACGTTATCATGAATTGTTTTGTTTTGTTTTTATAGATGACATTTGGTTATATGTTTAGGAGGCAGATTTTAGAAAGACGACCAACTCAGAATATGGACATCCAAGTCTGTACAACATATATGGACATCCATTTCTCATATATTTTAGAACAGGATCTGCTGACAACCAGCCTGTTCTAAAATACATGAGAAATGGAAGCAAAAGCAGGTTACATTAAAACATAAATAAAATCGTGACAAACAAAACATAATACAATACACTCCAGTAAATATCTTAAAATGATAATGCAATCTCTGAAGAAATCCACCTGTAATAAATCTAAAATCATCCCTCAAGAAAAGATTTCATAAAATAATGCATTTTCAAATATTTCTTAAATTGTTGTCTACTAGAACAAAGTCTCAAATGTCCAGGCAAGTGATTCCATAAGCATGCTCCTGCAATAAAATAGGCTCATTTATATGTATCAGCAAGACAGCTAATAGGGACAGACAATTGCGTAGCTGTTTCTGACTATAGTGTGTGTTTTGGTTGGTACATAGCTAAGGCTTTCATAAAGCATTTTGGAACCACAGAATAAACCTGTTGATGAATTAAGATCAATACAGTTAGCCAATGAAGAATTTTCAAAATAGGTGTAAAATGACCTGATCTTCGTATACCAGTAAGTAAATGCACTGCTGCATTTTGGACAACCTGCAGAGCCTGGGTTCTGTCATTTGATATGCCCAAATAAAGAATTAAAATAATCTAATCTCATTATAACTACTACTACTACTACTACTATTTAGCATTTCTATAGCGCTACAAGGCATACGCAGCGCTGCACAAACATAGAAGAAAGACAGTCCCTGCTCAAAGAGCTTACAATCTAATATAACCAGGCTCTACACGATTGTACAAAAGCCACAACACAAAGTAGAAAAAAAGAAGTCAAAATTACATGGTTGACTTGCTTCTGCATAGATAAATTAGAATCTAACATTACCCTCAAATTACGAAGAAAAGGTTTGACCATTAAATTTACCTCCTGATATTTTGAAACAGAAGGCAATGAAGGATCTAATTGTCTACCAATGCACATAATTTCTGTTTTCACGAGGTTTAAGGACAGCTTATGTTAATGCATCCAATCAGTGATCTCATCAAAATATGTAGTCAAGTCTTAGACAAATCTTGGCCATCACCCAAACTGGAAAAGAGAAACTGAATATCATCAGCATACATTTTAAAAGATACCTCTAATTTCTGAAACACCACACTCAAGAAAGACGTTTACAAATTGAAAAGTAAAGTTGATAAAACTGCCCCCTGGGGGACACCACAATTTATGGAATATTTATCAGAGACAGAATCACAAATTTTATCTACAAAAGTTCTCTCTTGTAACTATGACCTAAACCACTGCAATACTTTACCTTGAATGACCAAATCATACAGTTCTTTTAACAAAATAACATGGTTAACCATGTCAAATGCAGAGACAATGTCAAATATTACAAAAAAAAAGCAGACATTTTGGTCCATAGTAAGTCTTATTTCATCTGTTATAGATAACAACAGAAATTCAACACTGAAATCCTGTCTAAAACCATATTGAAATTCATTTAACACATGGTTACCTTCAATTGTTTTAACACTTCCTTCTCTGCAACCTTAGTCAAGAAAGATAACACTGAAATCGGAGGTAGTCTAATGGTTAGAACCATGGACTGAGAGCCTGGGGATCCAGGTTCAAATTCTACTTCAAGTTTGTGTGTGTGTTTTTTTAAATTGTGAGCTCTCCAGGGACAGGCACAAAATACTTAGGGGGTCTTTTATGAAGTAGCGGTAAGCCAAACGTGGGCTTACTGCTTGCTAATCTGGAACTACTGCCAGGTTACCACAGCAGCCCAGTGGTAGCACCCACCCCCAGCACATGTCACTTCTTGTGCTACAAAAATATTTTTACTTTCGTAGCGCCAGTGTTTACCCAGCAGTAATTAGGCACTGCTGCATGCTGCCCGGTTATCGCCGGGTTAGCACGGGAGCCCTTACCGCCACTTCAATGGGTGGTGGTAAATGCTCCCCCCAAAATGGCCACGCTGCAAATGGTTCACTTGCTGCATGGCCAATTCTTTTTTAAAAAAAAGATAGCCTTTTACCCACTGTAGTAAAACTAACACATGCGTCCAGCTTTTCATACACGGGCACACAGCTGTGGAACACCTTACCACGTAACTTAAAAACAATTTACGAACTAACCAACTTTCGCAAATCTCTGAAGACATATCTCTTCAATAAGGCAGACCACAACAACGATCAATAACTGTAAAGGCAACACATCAACACCTTCCTTTTATTCCAACTGGTTTCTCTCTATACCTATTATCCTATTCTCTGTGCAACTCCAAATGTAATTTTTACTCTGGAATGGCGAATGCCATAACCAAATATTGTAAGCCACATTGAGCCTGCAAAAAGGTGGGAAAATGTGGGATACAAATGCAACAAATAAATAAATAAAAGGGGGCCTCAGCGCGCATCAAAAACACAAGCTGACACCAGCTCAGGCTCCCTTTTACCACAGCTTGGTAAAAGGACCCCTTACTGAATTGAATGTACACCACTCCAATAGCCTTCAGACTTGCAGGTTTCTTAAGCATTCAGGTATTTTTATGTCACTGGAAGGCTCACAATTAAAAAAAAAAAAAAGAGAGTTGAAATGAGATGTGAACCTTGGCCTCTTGGTGTTCACTATACTGCACTAACCATTAGGCTATTCCTTTGATCTATATGGAAAGCTATTAAACATGTCCATAGTTTCTGAAGTTGTCAAAGAACCCAGTTTCCCTTGCCAGTTTCACATTTAGGGAGGGAGGGAGACAGCACTTATTGTGTAATTAATGACCTTAATCCCTCCAGTAGACATCTGCTCAATCAGAACACCTTTCTGCAACCTGGAAATGCAAAAGTTCCAGGTCTAAATACAGATGTCTATCTTTTTGGATGCAGACATCCCTTTCCCTTCTGCAATGAGAGTTGGCCACCAATTGACAGAAAAAGTAGTCTTTGATCAACTTGTTTCACACTACGATCAACTGTCAATACTTCACCCTCATCAAACCAGTTTAGAAATTACCATAGTATGGAAGCCACTGTCACAGTTTTTCTCAGCGAGCTTCATTCTTCTCTCAGTGAGTGTGATATAATTCTTGTGGTCTCCCTTGGCCTCTTGGCCACTTTCAACTTGATTAACCACTTGCTCTTACTCTCTCGGCCTCAGGAGATTGGACTATCTGACTTAGCTTTGGATTGAATCTCTTCATACCTTAGTGACCATTCTTTCTTTGTTGCTACTCCCACTTCTGTTTCAGTGGAGCATTCACTTTCCTGTAATGTCCCTCAATGGGCTATACTATCACCATTGCTATTCAATATCTTCTTGAGCTCCCTTGCTATCTTAATACAGGATTTCAACATGAAATTCTTTTTCTATGCTGATGATATTCTTTCACTCTTCCATTCTCCCCTGATCCTCCCTGACCTCAGTTGTTTGCAGGCCTGCTTAGATGATCTTGTTAAATTGGTTAGGTTCTCATAAACTGGTTCTGAATGCAACCAAGACCTACTACCTGCTGGATCACTGGATATCAACCCAAACCATCTCTCATTCTGCAGCTCTTTAATTTACCTACACCTACAGTGGACTCTTTCCAGTATCTGGGTATTGCCTTTGATTCTAATCTCACCTTTCATGCACAGATATCACAGGTTGTCAAAAAAAGGATTTCTGTCCCTGCGTAGGCGTCATTCTATTTGGAATTTTTTTGGATTCCTCCTCCTTACACACATTAATCTATGCATTTTTCATTTCTAGGCTTGACTACTGTAATACCATTTATTCTGGTAATGAGGTCTCAACTTCATCGCTTTGAAACAACACAAAATTCTACAGTACGCCTATTGTGCAGAGCACAGAAATAAAAAGCTCACCATGAGTCTATAAGAAACTACTGCCTCGGATTAGATTTGAACTTTTGTTTATTACATTCAAGTCCCTTTTGAGGTAATCAATAGAAATAAAACAAAATAAAACATGGAAAAGAAAATAAGATGATACCTTTTTTGTTGGACATAATACATTTCTTGATTAGCTTTCGAAGGTTGCCCTTCTTCGTCAGATCGGAAGTAAGCAAATGTTGGTAGATGACAGTATATATAAGTGAAACATTCCAGTGACAGTCTAACAGGATGCGGTGGATAGGTGAGAGACAGGAAGAGGGAGATATGCATGGAGACAGGAGGGTGACAAAGCAGTACAATTTTATGGTTTATAATGTGCTAGAAAACCCAGATCTTTGTTAAGTCCTGTCAGGTGGTTGTCAAAATATTTAATCATTCTGACTTCAAAGGTTTTACGTTCCTGTATTGTTTTAAAGTTCCCTTATAAGATTCTTACCATGAAGTCACTGGTACAGTGTTCTGGTTTTGTAAAGTGCTGCCCCACAGGCGTGATATCTTTATTGGTACTGGCATTTTTCATATGGTGTTTATGTAAATTAAATCTCTTCTTTAGCTTCTTTAAAAGTGGACTAACACGGCTACCACACCTCTCTACTCAAGTCCCTTTTGAAAACCCTGGGGGGTTTTAACTGGCTTATGGGATCACTCTATGAGTCACACTTGCTTGTTACTGTGGTTACTGTGGTTACAAAGTCTACATCAACCTTCAAACTTAGAAGGGCATTTTTCAAAAGGACATCCAAGTCAGAATAAAGACGTCCAGCGCATAAAATCCAAAATGGACGTCTATCTCATGTATATTTTCCAACAGGAAATACGTCAGGATTTCCTGTTTGAAAATATGTGAGATTGGCATCTGTGTACCTAGGATGTCCAGCATGAACAGCCATTTTACAAACTGGAATATCCAACAAATGAATGGCAAAAAAGCATGGACAAGGACGTCTGTCTGGCAGTAATTTCAGAAGAATGGCCACACAGACATCTATGCAGAGCAGAGGGCAACCTAGTGGCTAGTGCAGTGGACCTTAAACCAAGGGACTCAGGTTCAAATCCCACTTTATCTCTTTAATTTTGTAATTGTGAGCCTTCCAGGAACAGAAGAATACATACTGTATCTGAAAGTACCGTATTTCAATAGCCTTCAGGCTCACAGGTGGCTTATACATTTAGGTACAGTAGGTATTTTTCTATTTCTAGAGGGCTCACAATAAAAAACATAAAAGAGTTAAAGTCGGATTTGAACCTGGGTCCCTTGGGTTAAAGTACACTGTGGGGCAAGATTTTAAAAAGGTTATTTCACAACAATTTCCTGGAAAATATTTATATTTAAGACTTTCACATTATAATTGGTACCTTATTTTAGGAATAGCAGCATCACTTATGATAGCTACTAAGACAAAGCAATATTTATCTAGCTGCATTTTGTGGTATAAATTATGAAGAAGACATTCAGAAATATTAGATTCCAGGAAACTAATACTCCTCAGACTTGCTTCCTGTTTTGCTAAGAATGCCCATAATACCCAGGGTTGCCAGCTGGGAAAATTTTTCCCAGCCCCAAACGAGTCATAAACCCGCCTAAAAACCGCCCGTAGCCAATCCCCATCTCCTGTGTCACCAAACCCCGCCCCCGCGTCACCAACCCCGCCCCCGCATCACCTAACCCCCCGCGTCACTAACCCTGCCTCCCATGTCACTAACCCCGCCTCCCACGTCACTAGCCTCGCCCCCTACATCATCCCTGACGTCAGCCCCGCCCCTGAAAGGCTTCTATTGGTCCAATTTGGACCAATAGAAGCCCCAGAAAAGCTTCTATTGCACCGAATTGGACCAATAGAAGCCCCGGAAAAAAACGCCGAACTCGCACAGCGGCGACGGGAAAACCGCCCAAAAAACCGCATCCCGTGGCCGGCGAAATTTTCCCGCCGCCGCTGGTGAAAACCCGCCCAATTGGGCGGTAAAACCGCCCACCTGGCAACTTTGATAATACCTGAAGCTGTCATAGAGCCTGGTATCTCCTTTCAGTTTCACTTTCAGGGGAGAGTGAGGGGTGCTATGAGCTATGATCACATTTTATCCATTTGAAAAAGTTGCACTGGTTACTCATGAAGTGTCGAGTTCAATTTTACATTTTATCATTGGTATACAAATGTTTATACCATGGTAAATCAGAACATTTGACAACATTTTTTATCATAGCATGCCCTTTTAGGGTCACTCACATCTTTGCGTTCTCCGCTTTTGTTTGTTCCCTCTTTACAGGCAAGGTAGAGGAATTTTAGCTTTTATGTCCTGACCCAACTGAATTCTGTTCACAACCAAATTAGTTGACCTTTCAAAAGCAGATCAAAAAGTATTTATCTGTCCAAGCCTTCACCCAGTAGATGTAGCCCTTTTTTGTAGATAGTGAATGAGTCTGTCTAGGATAGGGTTACCATATTTTGTCCTCTGAAAAAGAAGACAAATGTCACACCCCTGCCCCGCCCACACCACACCCCTTTCACATCCTCACCCCACCCTTTCTTGCTCTCACCCCGCCCCCTGTCACATATTCCCCTCTCCCCGGGTCACATATTCCCCTCCCCTCCCCCTGTCACCTCCCCTCCCCCGGGTCACATATTCCCCTCCCCTCCCCCCCATTCACCTCCCCTCCCCTCCCCTTACTTACTGTCTACTGCCCTGGTGGTCTAGTGACCTCTTCAGGGCAGGAAAGAGCCCCTCTTTCCTGCCCGGAGCACTGCCCTTGCCCTGCATCCTGTTGCTGTGACGGTCTTGGGATTCAAAATGGCCGCCGAGACTTGAAGTCTCGCGAGGCTGCTTCAACTCTCGGTAGCCATTTTGAATCCTGAAACCGTCACACAGCTACAGGATGCAGGGCAAGGGCAGCGCTCCGGGCAGGAAAAAGGGAGCTCTTGCTAGTCCCGAAGAGGTCACTAGACCACCAGGGCAGTAGATAGTAAGTAAGGGAAGGGGAGGGGAGGCTAGGATAGGTCCGCCGCCCACCCACCCATTTGTCCAGAAATCTGGACAAACGGGCGGACTGGCAAAACCCGCCCACATGCCCAGACATGTCCTCAAAAAGAGGACATGTCCGGGTAAATCTGGATGTATGGTAAACCTAGTCTAGGAAGTTCATGAATGTAGTCTGAAGGCATATTGTTTGAAAGGCTGTCATCTTTTATGAATGCTGTTATTAGACCTGCCAACCAGAAACTCAACCAGATCATCACGAACATACTTAAATCTTCACCACCCTAGCTGCAAAGGACTTAAGTACAAATCAATTTATGGATCCAGTTTCTCCTATATAAGCATGCAACTCTGGAATGCACTCCCAAGAGCCGTAAAGACAACATACGACTACCTCGACTTCCGGAAATCACTAAAGACCAACTTGTTCGAAAAGGCATACCCTACTGACCGAACTTAAATGCCTTAACCCAGCAACACAAAGAAACGAAAATTTATAATGAACTCTATATAACTCCTCTTCTCTATGATTCCCTACTGTGTCTGTAATATATTTATCTCACTGACTATAACATCACTCTGTATTTGTTTCACCACCGGAGGTAGCTACTACCTCACGGTACTATGTAAGCCACATTGAGCCTGCAAATAGGTGGGAAAATGTGGGATACAAATGTAACAAACAAATAAATAAATAAATTTAGCCGTGGTTAGGTTATTATACATTTTACAGTCCATCCTTTATACTACTGCAAACCATTGTGATAATTCCATGAAATAAAAATCAAATGTTATCAATTAAATGTTATCAATATTAGAAGGTAAAGTTTGCCTATTTGCGGATGATACTAAGATCTGTAACAGAGTGGACACCCGGGAGGGAGTGGAAAACATGAAAAAGGATCTGAGGAAGCTAGAAGAATGGTCTAAGGTCTGGCAATTAAAATTCAATGCGAAGAAATGCAAAGTGATGCACTTAGGGAATAGAAATCCACGGGAGACGTATGTGTTAGGCGGGGAGAGTCTGATAGGTACGGGCGGAGAGAGGGATCTTGGGGTGATAGTATCTGAGGATTTGAAGGCGACGAAACAGTGTGACAAGGCGGTGGCCGTAGCTAGAAGGTTGTTAGGCTGTATAGAGAGAGGTGTGACCAGCAGAAGAAAGGGGGTGTTGATGCCCCTGTATAAGTCGTTGGTGAGGCCCCACCTGGAGTATTGTGTTCAGTTTTGGAGGCCGTATCTTGTTAAGGATGTAAAAAGAATTAAAAGCGGTGCAAAGAAAAGCTACGAGAATGGTATGGGATTTGCGTTACAAGACGTATGAGGAGAGACTTGCTGAACTAAACATGTATACTCTGGAGGAAAGGAGAAACAGGGGTAATATGATACAGACGTTCAAATATTTGAAAGGTATTAATCCGCAAATGAACCTTTTCCGGAGATGGGAAGATGGTAGAACGAGAGGACATGAAATGAGATTGAAGGGGGGCAGACTCAAGAAAAATGTCAGGAAGTATTTTTTCACGGAGAGAGTAGTGGATGCTTGGAATGCCCTCCCGCGGGAGGTGGTGGAAATGAAAACGGTAACGGAATTCAAACACGTGTGGGATAAGCATAAAGGAATCCTGTGCCGAAGGAATGGATCCTCAGGAGCTTAGTCAAGATCGGGAGGCGGGGCTGGTGGTTGGGAGGCAGGGATAGTGCTGGACAGACTTGTACGGTCTGTGCCAGAGCCGGTGGTTGGGAGGCAGGGCTGGTGGTTGGGAGGTGAGGATAGTGCTGGACAGACTTATACGGTCTGTGCCCTGAAGAGCACAGGTACAAATCAAAGTAGGGTATACACAAAAAGCAGCAAATATGAGTTATCTTGTTGGGCAGACTGGATGGGCCGTGCAGGTCTTTTTCTGCCGTCATCTACTATGTTACTATGTTACTATGTTTATATATATATATATATATATATATATATATTGCAACATCGATATAGCAATGCAAAGGAAGCCTGTAAACTTACTTTGAAAGATCTTCAGGGCACAACCACCATGTCCACGATGGTACAGGGTATCCATCAGAGTAGCAAGAAATGCTTCCCTCTTTTGTCTGCATTCTAATTTCAGGCTTCCCTGGGAAAGATATAGCAAAAATAAATATACTTAATTGGAAGCACTATCCACCAGAATCTATATAGTGCGACTAAAGTTGCGTGCACAAATCTGGGCATATTCCAATTTGTGCATGCAATTTAATTGGTTAACAAGTCAATCAGGGTGTTAACAAGCAAGTATCGGTGCTAATTGGCACTAATTAGGATTTACTTGCATAGCTCGCTAAGCGTATTCTATAAAGCAAATCAAACTGCACAGATCTCAAAAGGGGGCATGGACATGGGAGGGGCATGAACAGGTTGTAGGCGTTCTTAAAATTTACATGCAGTGATATAGAATATGCCTGATCTACAACTAAATTAGGCATGCACTTTTACAAGGTTCTAGTTGGTATAAATGGCCACAACTAAATTTAGTCACAGGAATGGGCACTAAGCATATTCTACAAAGCGTGCCTAACTTTAGGTGAGATTTATAGAATAGTGCTAAGAGTGGTTTTTTGGCACCAATTTTTTAGGCGTCATATATAGAATCTAGTTCTATTAGTCTCTGTAGTCTGATAATATTTCTGGAATTTACTTTACAAGGTAAAATGAGGTCACATGACTTTCCATAGTTTTCTACTCTGTAACCATAATAGGAATTCATGTTTTGTTGAACCATAGGCCAGTATAAAAAGCTAATCACTGAGATTCTTTTTCTCCTGCTCGTCTACTTTTCCACCTTTTGCTTTCTTGAAATGTTTAACTTACAATATTTAAAATCTGTTGTTGTTAAGAGCAGTTGAGTCAATGTTGACTTATGAAGATTCTGTGAAGTCTTGCCCTAAACCGTATTCAGTCTTCAGTCAGGTGGCTAATCATTGGTAAGGTGGCATCTATGGCTGTTGTTACTGCATTGATCCATTGCATTGCTGGTCTTCTTCTTTTAGGCTGACATTCAACTGTGCCAAGCATGTCGTCTTTCTCTAATGATCTTTCTCTTCACATGATATGTCCGAGGTCTTGTTATTTGAGCTTCCAAGGAAAGCTTAGCTGGATCTCCTCCAATACTGATTCATTTGTTCTTCGGGAAATGAATGGTATAAACAATTCTGTTTCTCCATCGTAATTTGAAGGCATCAATTTTCCTCCTGTCTTGCTTCTTCACTATTCAACTTTCACATCCATATGACATTACTGAAAACATCATGACTTAGACAAGTCAAATCTTTATATGCAGAGTTACAACACTGCACCTGAAGATCTTGTTTTGGTCCTTCATAGCTGTTCTGCCAAGAGCAATATGACGTTGGATTTCTTGACTGCTTGTTATTTTATTGATCCAAGCTGTTGAAATTGTCTACTATTTCTATTACTTCTCCATCAAGGATGAAATTACTGATTTTACCAGTTGTCAGGATCTTTGTCTTTTTCACATTAAGGTACAGGCCCATTCTCCAACTAAGTTTCTTGATCTTGAAAATCAGATTATTTCGATCATCTTCAATTTCAGCTGGTAATGTGATATCAGCATGAGTCTTCCATCAATTTTCACACCTCTGATTTCTTTATACCCACCTACTTCTACGATGATTTGTTTTGCTTATAGATGAACAGGTAAGGGGAAAGTATACAACCTTGTTATACAGTATGGCGTTACTTATGTACTTATGTACCTTTGCAGATTTTGAACTATTCTGTTTCTCTTTGTAACACTTCAAACTTTTGCTTCTTGATCAATGTAAAAGGTTCTGCATGAGAATTATTAGGTGTTCTGGTATACAAATGCTTCTTAATGTGGCCCAGAGTTTTTAAAATCTACTTTTATATATTTAATATTTTTGACAGATGCTTGCTTCCCATCTTAGGGCTCTTTAGTTATTTTAAAATTACATAAAAATATCAGGGACACACACTCTGTGATTTTGGGTCATTTCCAAATTAGTTATTGAATTGGATTAGGTACCTTTTCAGTAGTAGGCCAATGAAAGTTACATTCAGGCACAGTAATTTTTTGTTCTGTATGATTTTCAAATCTTAGTCCAAGATAAAAACATACTACAATCATTTAACACATATTAAATGGTTTTAACCTGCAGGTACTTCACAGGAAAACTGCCCCCAAATTTGACTTCAATCATACCTGCACGTAGCAAGTGTCAGTTACCAAGAAGATATACCATAGTTGGGAGATAGACAGACATATGACAACATTATTAAAACATATGGGAAATACCAGGGGTGGGCATGGCGGTCATAGCATGGTCATGTTCACAATAAAATACAGGAGAACCACTATACTTCATCCAGTTACATTTATATTCTATAAAGAAAATTAGGCACCTACTTTCCTTACAGAATATTTTCCATAAGCAGTTCCTTTTACTAAGCTGCGCTAGAAAGTGGTGCACCTTTTCGTGGGTTTTTCCTACACGCTATGGCCATTTTCCCTATTAATGGCCATGTGCTAATGTTGCCATTAAAAAAACCGAGCGCGTGTGGGGTCACGTGATGCTGTGAGCTAGGAAGGACGTGGAGCTTTCTGCTGCTGGGAACCTTGCCCGAAAACTGAACTTTAAAGGTGTCTCCGACCCCAGAGGATTGATAATCTAGGGCACATTCGCTCCCCCAGTGTATGGACAAATATTTAACAAGATTGGAGATGGCGCAAACCGGAAGAAACACTAAGAAAAAAGAAGAGAAACCGAGACTTGGCGAATCCAAGATGGCGGCCGCCTCGCCGGCGAATTCACCCTCCCGCCCGGCCTCTGATTTCACGCTGCCAGAACTCACAGAAGCAGTGGTGGGTGCACTGGCCCCCCAATTCGATCAACTCTCTGCCCAGATAACGGGTCTGTCGGCGCTCACGACGGAACTCTCACGTCGGGCTGGGGAGCTGGAGGCTCGGGTTGCGGAGGTAGAAGATGGTCAACAAAATAACTCGAGGGAGCTAGAAAGACTACAACGCCTGGTCCAGGAGAACGTGCAGCGAGTAGAAGATTTGGAAAATCGCTCGCGCCGTGATAATCTTAGATTTGTGGGGTTTGCAGAATCTTTGGCAGATAAGGATTTAAAACGTACATTGGAGACATGGCTGCAGGCGCACTTCCCAGAGGCGGGTGAAGGCCGAGCAATCCGAATTGAACGGGCACATCGCGTAGGACCTAGACCAACAAGAGAATCGAGGCCCAGAGTGGTGATAGCAAAATTTCACTGTTATGCTCAAAAAGCGGCAATATTGCGACAGTATAAAAACTGCAGGGAAACTACAAAGTATGATGGGACTTTAATTCGTATCTTTCAGGATTACTCTGCGGCCTTGGCAGCGCAACGACGAGCTTTTTCCACGGTTTGCACCTGCCTGGTGGAAAAAAAGTTTAAATTCACTCTGCAATATCCAGCAACGCTGAAAATCCTGGAGAACGGAACCTGGACAGCTTATACTACACCAGAAGCTGTAGCGGAGTGGTTAAATCATCATCAGACCTGATCCTGGGGGAATCCCTAATCTATTCATTAGATGGTTTGACCATGCAGTATGTGGATGGTGTACGTGGTTGGCGGTTACCGGTTGGATTCCTAATTTGATTGAGTTCCAGAAAGTTTCTGTTGGATTGTTAAAGATGACAATTGACTGTGACAAAAGAGTGAGACTGAGTTGAATGGTGAACAAGATGGCAGACCGGAGACACATGGCAGAACGGTTCAGGAATGGGCCGGACGAGGAAGATATCCACCTATCCTGTACTGTGAGCTTTGCGGTTTTCTGGGATATGTGAGACACTATCTATGTAACATTCTTAAATTGAAAGAAGGGCGGGGTTCCTATGGCATCTAGACCTCTGCCTTCTGTACTCACTGGAACGGAGTGAAGTGGGTAAGATAGGCCAGACGGTTAGTGGGGGGCAGATGGGGGGAGGGCAGGGGGGGGCGATAAAGAGGGGTGGGGTGGGAGGGAATAGAAGTAGGGGCGAGCAGAATGACGATGGGGAACAAAGACGAGCTGTGGGTTTAGGTAAAACATGGTATATCTCTGTGTTGTTTGATATAAGGTGCCTTTGGTTGGGGCTGGGCAACCGGGGCATTATGTTCGCTTTGTTATATGTTAATTTGGTAATTTTGGGGGATTGTCCTGACTGAACCTTTAAGATTAGTGACCTGGAATGTGGCTGGGATTACTTCTCCAATTAAGAGATCCAAAATTTTAGCACACCTGAAGCGCCTAAAGGCTTCTATAGTCTGCCTACAAGAGACTAAACTCTCAGATGAGGAACACCGAAAGCTGCGCCAACAATGGGTGGGGGAGTGTTATTACTCCTCTTCCGGAGCTAGGCGGGGAGGAGTGGCCATACTGATTAGGAGAGGGCTCCCATGTACTTCTAAATTAATAGGACAAGACCCAAAGGGAAGATATGTCCTGCTCCATCTTAACATTATGGGACAGGAATACTACCTATGTGCTGTCTATGGGCCAAATGGTTATGACGCAGACTTTTTCCAGACTCTGATAAATCTAGGTCTTAAATATGATACGGCCCCTTGGATTGTAGCGGGAGATTTTAACCAGGTGCTTGATCCGGACCTTGACCGCTCGACGGTTGGGGCATGGAGTGCACTACCCCGCAGCAAAGGATTACCTTATCTTTGCAAATTAATGGACCTAGTGGACCCCTGGAGGTTACTATTCCCACAGAGGCGGGATTATACTCACCTGTCGAAGGCCCATAAAACCTGGTCCCGTATAGACTACCTTTTGGTTTCCACATCGCTTTTTTCTCGGGTAATTAATACAGACATGGCACCTATGGCGATCTCAGATCACACTCCAGTTTGGGCCGACATAGCACTGGGACACAATGTGGACAGATTTAAGTCCTGGAGGTTTCCATCCTACTTAGCTGGGGATAGAGACTTTGGCAATTTTCTAGTACAAAAATGGAACTTGTTTGAATCTGATAATGTAGCCCATAAAGATAATCCGACATTATTCTGGGAAACCTCTAAAGCAGTCATGAGAGGGGAAATTATTAGTTACTTAAGTGCAAGACATAAAAAGATCTCCCAAGGTATACTTTTACTAGAGCGAAAATACCAACAAGCCAAACGTGCACACATACGCTGTAGAACCCAGACAAATTATGATAGTGTGATTGCGGCACAAGTGGCTCTAGACTCACTACTCCACGAACGTGCTAAGAAGCAAGCTTTTAGTCGTAAATATCACTATTTCAAATTGGGTAACAGACCTGGGAAATTGCTAGCTAAAGTCGCAAAGGCTTGGTCAGAGAAGACATTCATCTCTACAGTGTTAGCACCTGATGGCTCCCGTAAATCTTGCCCTAAAGATATATTGACCATATTTCGAGATTATTTTTCCCGAGTGTACCAACCGGAAGCGCAGCAGGGGGGACCACAATTAGATGATTATTTGAGAGATGCAGGCCTCCCGGTGCTGCCCCCCGCAGTTAGAGATCAGTTGAATGCTCCCCTCCAGGCCCGGGAGATTCAACAAACGATCAAGGGTTTATCTTTGGGAAAATCTCCGGGCCTGGATGGGTTCTCTACAGAATATTATAAATTACTGTCGACCCAACTGAGTGTCCCTCTGACGCTTCACCTTGAGACAGCGGTGGCAGTGGGGAGGCTGCCCAGGGACTCGAATGACGCTTTAATTGTTCTTATCCCGAAGCCGGGTAAGCCAACTGACTTGCCAGGGTCTTACCGGCCAATATCCCTTCTCAATGTAGATGTAAAAATTCTAGCTAAAGTCCTTGCTGATAGACTGGCCATACATCTTCCGGCCTTAGTGGGAGACCACCAGGTGGGGTTTGTGCGAGGGAGGCACCCAGGTCTAAACGTCCGTAGGGCCTTGATGGCGGTGGCGCACGCTGAAGCTACGGGTCACCCATTATTGTTGGCAGGCCTGGACGCTACTAAAGCATTTGACCAAGTAAATTGGGACTACCTCTTCCAGACACTTAAATACATAGGGTTGTCAGGGTGGTATTTACATGCCATAGATACATTATATACTGATCCTGGGGCCAGAGTCCTAGTGAATGGAGTGTGTACTCCACGTTTTTTGGTAAGACGGGGCACAAGACAGGGTTGTCCCCTATCCCCACTCCTGTTTTTGATTTATTTGGAGCCCCTGTTGCGCAACATCATAAAAGATCCAGAAGTGGGGGGAGTTCAGCTGCCACAGCTTCATGTTAAAGTATTGGCTTATGCGGACGACATTCTCCTAGTGTTGACACATCCTCAGACATCGCTGAAAATAGCTTTAGACCACATAGCAGAGTTTGGATACTACTCGGGGTTCCAACTCAACTCACAGAAATCTGAGGCGCTGCCGGTACCCCTCTCAGTGCGGGAACGCTGGGGGGGAAGGTTCCCGTTGAAGTGGACCACTGATCACCTGGTTTACTTGGGGATTAAATTGCCAGCATCACTTACGCAACTTTACAAAATCAACTTGGCCCCCTTGTGGAAAGAGACACAGCATACCTTAGAAATGTGGCAGCGCCTTCCCCTGTCTTTGTGGGGGCGCGTAGCGTTGTACAATATGGTCTTGGTTCCTAAATGGTTGTACGTGGTCCAGGTACTGTCTCTCTTCTTCTTACACAAAGATGAGCGGAAACTACATAGGCTCTTAGCTAGATATCTATGGAACGGGAAAAGGCCCAGGGCTACATTAAAACAGACGTATCTTCCAAGACATAAGGGAGGGTTAGGTGTACACAGTATCCAACGTATGTCAGTGGCGGGCTGCATGAGACACCTTACAGATTGGTTTAGGGGCACATCCTATTTTTCTTTTCCTATTCCTGAAACTAAACTGGTGAGCAAGTATCACTTTAGCTATTGGTTGCATGCACCAACGGGCAAAGCACCTACTGCCAAAGGATACGCCCCTCTTTTTGCGCCACTGAGACGTACATGGCGATGGCTGGGCAAAACTGGAGGGTTTGAGTGCCACTCTTCCCCCTTTCTACCGATTGGTGGCAATGCGGATTTTCCAGTGGGCACGGATACTGAGACTTTTCAGACATGGAGGGAGGGGGGGACAATATTCCTGTTTCAAGTATTAACAAAAGAAGGCAAATGTAAGTCCTTCACAGACTTGTGTGAGAATGTTGGACTTCCTGCGCAGGCTGCCCTTTCCTACTTACAACTGAGTCATTACATTGCCTCCCTCCCCCGAACTTCGCTGACCTCACAGAGACGGAGACAAATCACAGACTTGCTAGATTTGGAGGCGCAGCTTTCGGTTCCTCTTAAATTTTACCATTTCAAACTCAAAGAGCTTTGCCCGGAGATACCATATGACCAGATCGCTGGGGCCTGGACTAGAGAGTTGGGCTGTCCTATTACTGGCGTGATGGTACAGGCTAATTTGGCAATTGGATATAAGACCTTTAAAGATGCGACACTACAGGAATCTCAATATAAATTTAATATGAGAATATATATTTCACCGCATAGAGCGTTCAGAGCTGCCCTGAGACCTTTGGACGACTGTCCTAAGTGTGCGGGAGCTGGGGCGCATTTGGGACACATGTTCTGGTTGTGCCCTCCGGTCCGTGCCTTCTGGACACAGCTTTGTGCACTTGTCTCGACTGTCTGGGGGTTGCAGTGGTGCCCCTTACCCACTCTCCTGTTTGATAAATATAAGGTGAGAGGGAACCGAAGAAAGGGCATGTTACCATTCTTACGCAGGGCGACTGCTATGGGAAAGAAAACGATTCTATTGAATTGGATCTCATCGGAACCACCTTCGGTACCACGATGGCGATCCCTTATGATTTCCCTAGGTGCCTTAGAACGTAGGGAAATAAATGACTTAGCATCCCCAAAGGGAGATCGTCTGTTACAATGTTGGTTACTGTTTTGGGATACCCTGACCCCCACGGCTCGTAGTAGAATCTTGAATGGGTAAGCTCGCGGGGAGGAGGGCGGGTGGGAGGTGGGATGGGGGGAGGTTAGATGGGTATACTATGAAAAGTAAAATTATAGATGGCCAGTTGGACTATGTTGATGTACATCAGTTTATTGGAACACACTTGTAACGCAATGTTTTCTCTTCATCTATTGTCACTTGTATATTTTGGTCATCAATAAAAATGATATAATAAAAAAAAAAAAAAACGAGCGTGTGAGCACTTACCGACACCTATTTTGTAGGCAGTAAGGGCTCATGCGCTAATCCTGCACTAATCAGCACACGGTAAAGTAGATGTGCTCACTGATTACTGCAGAAATGCCCACTCTCCATCCCACACATTCCCCCTGCACAGAAAATTGTAAAATATTTTTTAGCACACAGTTTGCGCATGCAGATTAGGAAATTACTGCAGGGTGCCTGAGCGCGTCCCAAGGTAAGTCCTTTACAGCACATGCTAACGCTTTCCGCATCTTAATATAAGAACTCCATAAAGCCCTCCGAGAGTAGTTTCAAAATAGTATCATCATTTGTTCCAATGATGCAGTGATATAGGGATCCTTTTACTAAGGTGCGCTGAAAAATGGCTTGTGGTAGTGTAGGTGTGGGTTTTGGGCACGCGCCGATCCACTTTTTAGCGCACCTGTAAAAAAGATCTTTTTTGCCAAAAATGGGCGTGTGGCAAAATCAAAATTACCACATGTCCATTTCGGTCTGAGACCTTACCGCCAGCCATTGACCTAGCGGTAAAGAATCCAGGCAGTAATGACCTACGTGCGTCAAATGCCACTTGGCACGTGTCCGTTATGCATGCCCGAAAATAAAAAAATATTTTTCAGATGCGTGTATCGGACGCACCAAAAGTGAAATTACCGCAAGAGCCATGTGGTAGTCGGTTGGTAACTCCATTTTGGCGCTCGTGGAGGTGTATTTTCAAAGCACTTAGACTTACAATGTTCCGTGGAGGGGCATAATCGAATGCGAACACCTATCTCCATGGGCGTCTATGTCCGAAAACGGGTACGTGAAGAGGTGGGACAGACCGTATTTTCGAAAAAATGGACGTTTTTCAGCTGGGTGTTTGTTTTTTTTTAGTGATAATGGAAACTAAAAACGCCCAGCTCAAAAATGTCCTAATCCGAGCCATTTGGTCATGGGAGGGGCCACGATCCATAGTACACTCACCCCCCTGACATGCCAGGACACCAACTGGCCACCCTAGAGGTCAGTGCGGTGGACTTCAGACAATGCTCCCATATGCATAGCTCTCTTATCACGGGTGCTGAGCACCCAACCCCCCTCCCCCAAAACCCACTACCCACAAATGTACAACACTACCATAGCTCTTAGGGGTGAAGGGGGCACCTACATGTGGGTACAGTGGGTTTTGGAGACCTCCCATTTACCAGCACAAGTGTTACAGGTAGGGGGGGATGGGCCTCGGTCCACCTGGCTGAAGTGCACTGGGGTACCCACTAAAAGTGCTCCAGGGACCTGCCTCTAGGACTTCTTGCTGCTATATAACATTGGCACACCAGTTGACACCTGAAGACTAATCTCTCCGAAAATGTCCTTTATTGAAATAAGCACACTTACTCACAGTTAACTGCAGATTAGAGGTTGTGCCCCACTGGCAACGAGTCTCCCTGGTACTGAGATTAGCAGTAGGTCAGAGCTGGCAGAATGGTGTACAATGCCCTCTTTAAGCCACATTCAAGGTAAGAATTAAGTTCTGTAACGTGGATAACACGTGAAAGGGATCTAAAACTGGCTTACAAAAATGGCCACTACCTCATGGACTACCGGAAACAAAACAGGGCACACTCTGACCCAGTAGGCAGGGGGAAAAGCACCATGGGAGAAGAGCCTACCAACTACCAACATCGTGAGCATTTGCCACAAGCTAGTGGAATCACAGAGCCCAATACCCTACACCCACCACAATGCATTGCTGATGTGACTCTGCAGTGCGCATAACAGAAAAGGTGTCACACTCACCCGAGAGCCACATCAGAACCAGGGAAAGGCTGTCAGAGGATAGAACACATTCTGCTGTCATAGAAGTGAGTACGGCATTTGAGGCTGGCATAGAGGATGGAAAAAAAGTTATTAAAGTGGGGGTTTTTTGGTGGGAGGGGGTTAGTGACCACTGGGGGAGTCTGGGGAGGTCATCCCTGATTCCCTCCGGTGGTCATCTGGGCAGTTGGGGCACTTTTTTGGGACTTGTTCGTGAAAAAAAGGGTCCAAAAAAGTGACCCAAAATCGCGGTAAAAACGCCTTTTTTTTCGATTATCAGCTAAAGAGGTCCATCTCTCCTCGGCCGATAACCACGCCCCAGTCCCGCCTTCACCACGCCTCCGACACGCCCCCGTCAACTTTACCCATTTCCGCGATGGATTGCAGTTGGAAACGCCCAAAATCGGCTTTCGATTATACCAATTTGGGCGCCCACGGGAGAAAGACACCCATCTCCCGATTTGGGTTGCAATATAGGCATTTTTCTCTTTTGATTATAAGCAGGATAGTAACCTATGGAAGTTTGTAAGTCTAAATGCTTTGAAAATGAGCCCCATTGTGTGCTTTTAGACATTTACGCCGTTTAGTAAAAGGGCCCCATTGTTAGGAAATGATAACCAGGGCACGACCCATGTGGTTTTCAAATGAAAGCACATCCCGTGTGTAAACAGCGCCTAAGATTTCTAAAATTTACACCAAAATGTTTACAGTCAGATTTTTGTGACTAACAGGAATTCCTTAATTGTTATATTTAATTTTTATTGAAACATTTCTGTACCACTTCTCTGATCAAAGAGCAAAGGGTAGTGGTTCACAGCCATATAATTACACAAATTAAAATCAATTACATATAACCCAATGGAAATTCTGTGCCAGAACCCATAGGATGCCTCCATCTGTGACTGAACCTAAAGATACATTTTGGTTAAAAAATGAGAGACAAATGAATTCCATCCACTATTTTTGGCTTACGTTTGATGTGTAAAGTAAATGTTTTCTTCATGTGCATGTCATCATTTTCTGCATAGAATATATATTTTCCTTTTTCAAAATTATGGTCACAGAATTTTGAAGTGATGCTATTCAGAGGAAACATAAGAAAAACAAAATGACTGCTTAATATATTACATGTGTTCAAAGTGAAGGATATACGTAGGAAATAATAGTCAAATAAAAATACCAAAATTTATAAGCGAGAGTATTTCTCAATAATGGAAAGATTCAAAAATATCAAAGTTCACTATCTAGTGGTAATGGGAGAACTCATAATGTTCTGGGTTTATGAAACCTCCAAAACGTTTGGTGAAGTTGAAGACGCATTGTGTAAAACTTTTAAGCTTTGGACATTTTAATCCAAAAATATTATTATTCCTTTCACAGAATATTATACAGGAAAAAAGGAAGAAGCTATGTTATGCTTAACAGAAGTTTGATTATGAGTCAAATAGATATCATCTAATTCTTTTATTAATTCACAGCCCTTGTTCTACTATACCTGCCTAAAATCATAGGGGCCAATACTGAGACCATGGGATGCAGTCTAGCTAGCTTCTGCAGTCGGCGGTAAACCCGTAAATTCAATGCCAGGGCCGTATCTGGTGACCGGCACTGAATATCTGGGGGGGAGGGTGTTTAGCTGCGAAACCATAGCTGACCGGCTAAGTTATAGCAGCCAAAGATAGACCTGCTACTTACGCAAGCCCATCTGGCCAATAAGCTTAGCCGGTCAGCCTGTAAATATTGGCATTAACCGGCTATGTTGCATTACATAGCCAGTGACTGGGCTGGCCACTAACCCAAATCCTATATAATAATTTGCACCTCCAACGTTCTACGTCTGGATGCCTGGGTTCGTAACATCCATAACCACTCATTGCCCCGCCCTCGCGTCAAAACGTAATGACATCAGAGGGCGGAACAGTGAGCGGGAAGGGAAGCCAGCGCCAGCCAGCCAGAGAATGTTCAGGTACAAATCGAGGGGAGGAGAGAATCGTGAGGGGAGGGAGGGAGGAAGGGAAGGAAAGGGAAGGGGAGGGGAGGGCAGGGCAGGGCAGAGGAGAATGGATGGGATGGGAGGACAGTAGAGGAGAGAATCGTGGGACATCGAGGGGAGGGAGGAAGGGGAGGGCAGGGCAGAGGAGAATTGATGGACATGGATGGGATGGGAGGACAGTAGAGGAGAGAATCATAGGACATTGAGGGGAGGGAGGAAGGGAAGGGGAGGGCAGGGCAGGGCAGAGGAGAATTGATGGACGTGGATGGGATGGGAGGACAGTAGAGGAGAGAATCGCGGGACACGGATGAGAGGGCAGGGAAGAGGAGACTCGCTGGACATGGAGGGGAGGGGAGGGAAGACTCGCTGGACATGGAGGGGAGGGCAGGGGAGAGAGAAAGAAAAAGCTTACATGACAGCCTTCCTAGGGCCCGTTTCATTGTTGAGGAAACGGGCATGGTTCCACTAGTATTTTATATAGTGCAACCGGAGTTGCGCACACAGATCTGGCTATATTCTGATTTGCGCATGCAAATTGTAAGACGCAGAACTGAAAAGGGGCTGTGGCCATGGGTGTGAAATGGGCGGGGCGTGGGCATTTCTAAAATCTATGTGCGCTGATATAGAACACACCTGCTCTGCGTATTAACTTAGTCGCTGGCATTTACACCATGTTCTACTTGGTGCAAATACGTGTGACTAAATTTAGTCATGTGGACGGGCACTAGGTGTATTCTATAAACCATACCTAACTTTAGGTGCAGTTTTTAGAATACACCTAAGTGTATTTTTTTCGGCACTGATTTTTACAGCGCCATATATAGAATCTAGTCCTAAACGGTAATATTCAGCCAAGATAGCCAGCTATCTCGTGCTGAATATTACCGCTTAGCCGGCTTTAGGCTATTTAACCAGCCAGGAGCCATTTCTGGCCGGTTAAATAGTTTTACATTTTATTTATTAGGATTTATTTACCGCCTTTTGAAGGAATTCACTCAAGGCGGTATACAGTAAGAATAGATCAAACATGAGCAATAGGCAATTACAACAGTAAAAATATTCAAATAATAAAAATATGGCATAGTATGCGCCATTCTGTGAATTTAAACTGTGAACAAGTTCGATAATTTTGAGGTCCTAAGTAGGATCCTAATTTTGCAATTTTCCTGAAGCAGCCAGATTTTGGCGAAACAAGGCGCACTTGTCGGATATGTGACTATCAGAAAGACATATAAGGTGTTTCTGACAACTTGAATAGCAATTGTTAAAGAGACACGGAAGGTGTTTCATGTAACTTGACAGTTGAGCACTGGTACCAGCTCCACCTTCGACTTTCTCCAGCCTGAATGTAGTATTCCTAAGAAGTCCTGCGCTAACAGCAAACAGATAAGTGACTGCTGAACGGTTTGAACCAATAAGGAATATTTATACAGTTATAAAAGAGTGCTTTAAGCCAGCAACATTTTGTAGCAGGCAGATAGGTTTTGTTCAGGTGGGTTTATAGGTGAAGTAGTGGGGGGTAGATTTGCTAGGGGTGGTGCACCTTTTAACTTTGGTTGATTGTGGAGAGGCGAGGAGTTTTTAGACCATCCAGTTTTCTCAATTATATTTGAGTTTTTTTGGGTGCCTTTTTTTCTCCAATCCTCTCCACTTGAACCAGTGATAGTAATTTTCTCCTCATTTGAATGGCAAACCAAGCTTTAGTAGCAATGGGTGTCCATGAGGTGGTTTGAGGTTCGTTGGTTATAATTTAATTTAGATCCTGTATTTGGATCCCAAAGTTAAGAGTGGTGACACACCTGTTTAGCTTTTGAATTTTCCAATCCTTTAGTTATTTATAGTTCTTTAAAGATACGGATTTGGAGTGTCCCAGTAGAAATATTTATAGTATATTACTTACAATGGCAACACATTACTTAATAGAACATTTTAATTGATAGTGAAGGGTAAAACAAAGATGGAACATGTAGATAGGTAAGAGAGTAAGAAGGGTTAGAAAGTAAAGTGATTAAGTTAAAGAAAGTTGCACATGAGGTTAGAGATGGTTTAATATTATCAGTCGGACACTGTTTCCCAGTGACTGAAGGTGACACTGGAATCTTTGAGGTGCCTTCAATCAGTCACAAATGGATTTAACGTGCACTGATTAGCATGTGCTAAATGCTAAGAAGCCCATTTTATAGGTTCGTTATCAAGCCCTAAGACCCATGAGTGTGGAAAGGAGTAGATAGGAAAGCTCTTCTGTTCCCTATGCATGTCTTCAATTTACCAACATAAGCTATACAAAACTCTGTAAAAAATCAAATGACAAGGGGCTGCTGTCCAAAAAGCCTGTGAGATACGTGCACAACTTTATGCATATATTTAATAGGACATACAAGCATGAGTCAACTGCTGAATATATGTGAATAACTTTATCCACTTAAATAAGGACAACCTTTTACTATGACCAGACTGACCACTGAAAATCAGTATTGAAGACATTAAGTGGAATAGTTATTAATGTGGGTTATAGCCCTAACATGCATTATTTGCTGTAACACATGCTAAAATAAGTTACAGTAGCATGCATAATAATGATATTATAAAGCATTCAAATGCATGCAAAAAAGCTGATGGTATTTTCCCATCCCAGTAGCATCAGGCCAGAAATCTATGCCCTGAAATTCCTGGGAACTTCTTAAAGGAGCCAGCATTCTAAAGAAGAAGACATCCCTCCACCTTCCCCAATTCCCCCTTCCTTGAAGACCCCCTTCCAATGCCTTCCCAAATAGAAGCCCCTCCCACCAAATACAAACCCCCTCCTTATGCCCCTCCCTGTTCCAAAGACCTCCTCAATCACCCAAAGCATTCCTCCCCTCCTCTAGGCCCCTGGAGGGCCTACCTTAAGTAATTCCTGGGGTCTAGTGAGCGTGAGGCAGGAACAATCTCCAGTCACTCCTCCCACTAGCTGGTGCTGGATTCAAAATCAGTCTATCCTGGGTATAGATGGTATTTGCTCTTTTCCATGTAATGCGTGCATGTGCAAACCATGTGCGAACCATTGCTTATATGCACAGTATCAGGAAAACAGTATGTCCTCATTGCAAATAGAGCAGCTTCTTTACCACACTCTCAAGATGCAGCTCCCATATCAAATGCCTGGGAAAAAATGAACATTCCTAGAAATGACATGAAATATCAATTTTCTAGCTTCCCATTCCTATCATTTACAGACATTGGCATATCTTATCTATTCATTCTGGACCTTATTCTATAAAGGTTATGCTCCAAAATAGATTAGGCTTGTAATATAGGCGCATAAATTAGGAGAATAAATTTGCTCATAAATTTAGGAGCATAACCTTTATAGAATAAGGCCCTCTGTCTCTGAGCCAGGGCCTTGTATAATATATACCAAGGGCACAAACATCCAAGACAGAGTGGCCCATTCATATTTGCTTCCTTTAGAAATCAGGCTATACAGGAAATGGGTCAGCGAGCATGTTGTAGGGGTCTATTGTCCAAACAAAAAAACAGCACCATGGGCCTTTAAAAATGGAACACAGTTCTTTAATGAATGAGCCTTGACAAAAGGACCCAACACGGGCCGTGTTTCGATGACTAGCACCTGCGTCAGGGGTCACAGTGATGACGTGGAAAACTTGGGGAATACAGTAACTCAAATATATTCCTCTACAATATATTATTCCTTACCCCACATCTCATATAGTAAAAGCTACAAAGCAACAAGGCACTTTCACTTTCTGTATCCAAATGGATGAAAAGCGCCTTGTTGCTTTCTAGACCTAGTTGCTGTTCAGAGGCTGAACTGCCGAGTTACTGTGGCAGGATTCATGCATTATGGGAAAGTGAGGCTGCCTGGCAGGAAGGATTGGCTTCACAGCAGACATGAAGTTAAAAGCTCTGAGACAGAACAGAACAGGAAGGCCCAGGAGGAGGGAGGTCCCTATACAGAGACCCTGAAGAGAGAGACCGTAGGAGAAAGAATTGGCTGTAAGGAACAACCCGGTTACCCGGAGGTCCTGATACAGAGGCCCAAGAAAGAAAGAGCAGGATCTCAGTGTGTGACTGGATTGAAAGTATTGGATTGATGAGACCTGGTTGTGGTAAACCAGGAGTGCATTTTACTGCTGGGATTTGGCTGAGGGAAGCCATGAGAAGTACTGTGACCAGGCTATGGTGGTTGGTGAAGTAAACTGTATAAGTGTGTTGAAGCGGGTTGAAAGTATTGACACTACTCAAGTGAATTATACAAGAGTGCTAGCGAGTTGTGTAAGTGTACTGGAAGCCTCGATATTATTAAACTGAATTGTGCAAGAGGAAGCATTGATATTATTGAAGTGAACTGTGTAGTGTGCTGGAGGTTGGCTGGAGTTAGACCCGACCAGTGAAGCAGAACTGAGAAGCGGTGCTTGGGGTGGGGAAACCCCACAGCCATGGACTATTTGGTCTGATAGGCAGAAGCCTATACATGTGATATTAATTAAGAGAAACTGCTTGATTTTACAATCCCGGTTCTGTGACATAACAAGCTGAAGATTAAGTAAAATAAATACTTTATTTTGAGTTTGTACCTCCTGTCCGGCTGTATTATTTATCCAGTCACACACAAACCCACCAGGGCGTCTTCCAGGGACCCTTTTTTCCAAACTGCAGTAAAACGTGGCCTTAACATGTGCTTACATGGATCATTCTAGTACGCTAAGGCCTTTTTTAATGCATGGGTTTTATTTGGCATTTGAAAAGGTACTCCGTGCTGCACTGCAGGCTCAGCGCCTACTCTTAAGCATTGTTCCTGGCATCATATTGTGCAATAAGAAAACACCAGGTGTTTGACTTCACTCATAAGACTCCTGATGCAGGCGCTTTTTACGCCAAAACACAGCAGCTGTGTCAAGTCATTTGAATGTTCTTCAATAAAGGTTTTGAAATCGACATGTCTCCCTTGGTTTTGGATAGAGCCACATGTCCTACCCCTTTCTCCATTATCCGACTACTTTCGTAGGAATCACTGCACCTCCACTGCACCTCCACTGCACATGTTTTTTTGCTCTCTACCTACAGCATTATCCCACCTCCACCAAAACTACTAACCACAATAAGGATCTCATGCAGAGCAGTTGAAGCTTGATGCCAGCTTATAGACTAACCATGAGTACTGCTTTATAGCCAGTAGATGTCACCCAAGATATATAAGATTAGTTTCTTTGCCTGCGGGAAAGAATACATGACCTACACAAGTGCCCCATATTTCCCTTTTCTAATGAGCATTAAAAGGCCTCATAAACCACAATACATAACCCAATGTTCAAGTCATGAGGAAAGTCCCTTCTCAGATCCGCTCAGTAGTATCAGTGGTTTTAATGTATTTGCTGGATTTCTGGTCAAAAGTGATCAATAAGACCTATGCTAGTATGGCTATGGACACATCATTATTAAGACTGATTGACGGTACAGTTTTTGGTGCATTGATAAAATAGGTGCATTTTTGGACTTTTCTCATAGACTCAGAATATGGTTAATGTCTTTTTGTTGAAAGAGAAAACACAACCCAAAGTGAACATTAAAGAAAGTGATTTGTTTGAAGGATTTGTTACCTGTAACCATCCGCACTCTTGATTTGCTTACAGGGAACAGATTTTTGGGCAGAAGACCATATGCATCTAATGGATGGATAGGCCTCAAGCTGAACTTGAAAGCAAAAGTTTTCATCCATGGCAATCTCATGCACGACACTTGAGTTGAATATGTTTATAAATCCTTTTTCTGAAAAGATAAATTATTCTTGAATGTTTATCACATTTTCATTTTAGGTAAGACAGTTAGTACTTGAGATTTCTGGACCATCAATATTTGCCTCTGTCCATTGGTTATATGTCAGACTGTCCAAACCTACAAAATTTGGATCCTTTACTCTACTTTGGGCCCCTAGTTTTTTGTGGCAGTTTAAGGACAGATTCAGACTCTGTTAAATCTTGTGACAGTTCTGAAGTGTAAAACATGACCACAGTCATGGGGAGGATAATTTAAACAGGGTGCAAAGGTAGGGAGGGCACAAAGGTGTATTTAAGAACATAAGAACATAAAAGTAGCCATACTGGATCAGACCAATGTTCCATCTAGCCCAGTATCCTGCTTTCCAAACAGTGTCCAAGCCAGGCCATAAGTACCTGGCAGAAACCCAAATCGTGGCAATACTCCATACTACAAATCCCAGGGCAAGCAGTTGCTTCCCATGTCTCTCAATAGCAGACTATGGACTTTTCCTCCAGGAATTTGTCCAAATCTTTTTAAAACCCAGATACACATTCTCTGGCAAACAGTTCCAGAGCTTAACTATTCATTGAGTGAAAAAATATTTTCTCCTATTTGTTTTAAAAGAGTTTCCATGTAACTTCCTTAAGTGTCCCCTAATCTTTGTACTTTTGGAAAGAGTAAACAAATCATTTACTTCTACTCATTCTACACCACTCAGGATTTTGTAGACCTCAATCATATCTCCCCTCATCCATCTCTTTTCCAAGATGAAGAGCCCTAACTTCTTTAGTCTTTCCTCATACGAGAGGAGTTCCATCCCCATTATCATTTTTTAAAGGCAACATACTCATACATGTAGTTATAAAATAGCCTACCCTAAAGTTCCCACACAAAGTTATACCTGCTCAAAGACAGAAAGTAACTTTGGGACTCTTTTACTAAGCCGCAGTAGCATTTTTAACTTGTGGTAGAAATCAGCTAGCTCATTATATTCCTGTGGGTGTCACAGCGTTTACCACCAGCTGATTTCTACCGCAAGCTAAAAACGTTACTGCGGCTTAGTAAAAGACCCCCTTTATGTGCCAGTAGAAATTGGTGCACACACTCCCAATCTGCGCACTCTTCACTAAAGGGCCATTTTACAGAGTGGTGGAAAGCCCAACGCGAGCTTACTCCTCACTCTTCTGGAACTACTGCTGGCCCAACGCGGCTGCCAGTGTTAGTCCTGCCCCTATTTTACCTTTAGGGTTAGTACTCTGCTTGGGTGAGTTATTACGCTGAGAATTTCTCCAGATATTTCTTGGATAAATTTAGTGCGGTTTACATCTTACATACATACATTGTCCTCAGTTGATTTGGATTGTGGAATTTGTTCTATATGTCTTCCATGATATTTAGTACTAATCAACCTGGTTTGTAGTTACTATCAGTTATTGGTATACCACTGGTCTTATTGGGAATTATATATTAGAGTTTGGTTTATATCACTGTCATTTCCATTTTGGGTGGAACTTTGATTTGTTTATTGATCTGTTTCTATATAACACGCCAAAATTCACATCCTCCTTTCTGAACGCACTACCAAAACCCTAATCCACACTCTCATCACCTCCTGCTTAGATTACTGCAACTTGCTTCTCACAGGTCTCCCAATAAACCATCTCTCTCTCCTTCAATCTGTTCAAAATTCTGTTGCATGATTCTGCCAGTGCTGCTACACTCACATAACCCCTCTCCTCGAGTCACTTCATTGGCTCCCTATCTGTTCCTATATACAGTTAAAACTCTTCCTACTGACTTAGTGCATCTATTCCGTAGCTCCTCAGTAACTCTCCCTTCTCCCCAGGAACTCCATTCATCAGGTAAATTACTCTTATTTGTGCCCCTCTATTCCACTGCCAACTCCAGGCGCTGCTCCTTTCATCCTGCTGCACTACACTTCTAGAATAGCCTTCCTGAGATAGTACATCAAGCTCCATCTCTACCCCCATTGAAGTCCAGGCTAAAAGCCCACCTTTTTGAGGCTGCTTTTAACTCTTAGCCCTTTATTAATCTGTTCAGTACCCATGTTGTTTAAATCCTTCCCAAAATGAATGTAACTCCTAGTCCCTTGTTTGTCTGGTTTATCTTGAATAGATTGTAAGCTCTGTCGATCAGGGACTGTAATGTACTATGGGTTTCTTTTACAATTTCTGTGCGGTAAATGAGAAGAAGTACATTCAATTCCTATGTTCAATAGGTGAAACATGACTTATGTCGCACCATAAGAACCACAGGAGACACTGCTTTAGTGATTGATTTTCTACACATTTACAAGTTTATATACTTCTGAGAATATATATGAATCTATGAAGAGTTTTGCAGTGATTTCAAGATAATATAAATTTTTTTAAAAACAGGACCAGTGACAATATTGGAGACATCTGGTTTGGTGGTATAAAAAAGTTATTTCCATCAGAACTCTCCACTGAGGTCCCCAAAATATTCTTCTTCTAATATATATATTATATATAAGAGTCTCTATGTAATGTCATTAGTCATATTTTGCCTTGAAACATAACACACACGTTAGCATCTAGTTTATAGAATTACCCTTTAACCCCCCCCCCCCCCCACCATTCTAAAAAGTTGCACACATAAGCTAATGAGCTGCTAATTGGAGTTAATGGAAGTAATTAGCAGATACACATGTAATGACCTTTGTTGGTATTCTACAAATTGCGTGCACAAATTCCAAAGTGCACAACAGCAAGGTGGGGGTGGACCTGGGAAGGCCATGGGTGGGTCAGGGCATGACTGGCAGTTGCATGTATGGGTTATAGAATTCCTGCATTTATGCATCTCACTGCCTAGAGATAAGTGCAAGCATTTATGCCAGCCATTGAGCTAGTAGAAGTGTCGCACCTAAAGTTAAGTGTACTCCATATTGCAATGGAACATGCTATTGCCATTATAAAATCCACACTCAGCACACAGCATCCTGGCTTCCAACTTCGACAATTGCGCTCTGTGTGTAAGGAGACTTAAAATGTACCGGGTTAATACTTAAAAGCAGTTATCTGGATAGCAGCACCTTCTTAATGGTCCAACTATCCGGATAACAACCACTGACTGTATCAATGTTTTCATTATTATTACCATTGTAACTAACACCTCCCTGGACAGGAAGATTGGTGAGACTACTGACTGCCTCAGTTTTACATTACTTCTTAAGAAAGTATGTTTTATATATCTATATATAGATATAGATATATTACTTCTTAAGAATATGTTTTTTATCTATCTATCTATCTATCTATCTATCTATCTATCTATAGGCAATGAATGCAAATTTAACTCAAGCATATTCATTTGTAGATATCCTGAACACAAGCCTGGCAGGGGATACTTCAAGACTAGCTTCAGAAACATTGTTATGCAATTACATGTGTGAAATGCAATTGTATAACTTGGTGCATGTAGTTACACATGTCTTGCATGGAAATGCACCAATCACTGTTGTATCTAAGCTGAGTCGGAGTCCTCCAGCTATAGTCCTGCCAGTAGGGGGTGCTGTTTCACTACTACATTTTCAATACTGAGGGACCGGCAAGCTTTGCAGGACTCCAGAGAATCTGCCTGTTCCCAGCAATTGAAAATACAGTATTGCAGCACCACCTCCCACTGGCAATAATGCAGTTGGAGGACTTCCCTCAGCTTAGAGGGAACAGTGGCACCAATTAATGCCACTTATGTGCCCAAATGCACTACATGCTATTCTAGAAGGTAGTGTGTAAATGCTAATGGTACGTAAATGAGAGGGGGCATACATTTGGTTGGAACATGGGTGGATCATAGGTATGACATCAACTTATACATATAACTTAAGTCAGTGATTCCCAAACCTGGTCTAGGAGGAACCCCAGCCAGTCAGGTTTTCAGGATATCCACAATAAATATTCATGAGAGAGATTTGCATGTAGTAGAGGCAGTGCATGCAAATCTGTCACATGAATATTCATTGTGGATATCCTGAAAACCTGACTGGCTGGGGTGCCTCCAGGACCAGGTTTGGGAACCACTGACTTAAGTAACGTGCACTGCATGCCCCATTCTGGTGTACCAACTTATGCCAGTGAGATCTAGCATAAGTAGTTGCACTTAAATGTAGGGGCACTGATGCTGACTCAGCAGCAAAATGCTATTACAGAGTTGGAACTCAGCGCCTGGCATTCAGGTGCCCAACTTGAGCCAAGTTATGGAACTGCCCCATAGTTTACAGAATACTGTAATTTACAGAGCTCATAAAAAATCTGGAGGTTGAAAAATCAAGCATATTTGATTTTTCCAACATCATTTTTCTTTGACGTGTAAGTTCAAACATATGATATTTCATGTGTTAACTGAAAATATAAACACTCACAACAAATGAAATATTACCAGAGTGCATTACCTAAGACATTAACCACTGCTGACTTGTTTGAATGGGCTGATGAACTGCAGACGTAACGTCCGCTGTCATTTCTGTTCACTGACGCAACAAAAACATATGCAATCCTCCTCATAGTCGAACCATGGACATACATGCTTTCTTCAAAACTGTTGTCCTAGTTTATATAGGAAAAAGGTGAGGCATTTAGTTTCTTCAACGGGAAGTTAGAAAAGTCCATAATCTAATTGTAAAAATAGACCATGCTCTCACTCACCTCCGAGAAAGGTGTTTCAGAAAAGTACCAGCCAATGCTGTAGTCATATGACTTGTACAGAGCTCTGCACCTTATTAGGAATGGTTCATCCAACTGAAGAAACAGCTTTTCAGGTGCTTCAGTTTCATCATTTAAATCTGCAAGAGAGACATACAAGTTGTTAATGACCAAAGCAAGTTTTTTCGTCACTGTGCAATACTACAGCTTGTGCATCAAATTTTATTCCCTTTTTCTCTTTTGCTGTTTGCGTCTTCTTGTAAAATTTATACAGGCATAAAGAGGGCTCAGGTGACTAATCAGTCGTGCAATGCAAATCTCCAAACATGGCCATAGCCAGAAGGAAGCTGGGCTGCATCGAGAGAGGACTAACTAGCAGAAAAAAGGAGGCGTCGATGCCCCTGTACAAGTCACAGGTGAGGCCCCACCTGGAATATTGTGTTCAGTTTTGGAGGCCGTATCTTGCTAAGGATGTAAAAAAACTAGAAGTGGTCCAGAGGAAGGTGACAAAAATGATATGGGGTTTCCACCAAAAGACACATGAGAAGAGACTGGAAGACCTGAGTATGCATAGCCTAGAGGAAAGAAGGGACAGCGGAGATATGATACAGACATTTAAATACTTCTCTTCCAGGAAATGATAAAACCAGAGGACATGAAAATTGAGGTTGCAGGGTGGTAGACTCAGGAGTGACATCAGGAAATTATTTTTCATGGAGAGAGTGATCGATGCCTGGAATGCCCTCCCGAGGGAGATGGTAGAGACAAAAACAGTGACAGAATTCAACAAGGCGTGGGATGAACACAGAGGAACTCTATTTAGAAAATAGATGGTTTAAAACAAAAATAAAAAGTTTAGGATAGGCTGGAAATGGCTTCAATGGCAACTTCAGTAGCTGGAACCGAGGACAATGCTGGGCAGACTTTTGCATTCTGGGTCCCACAAATGACAAGACATATTCGGAAAGGCCGGACTGGGCTTTGACGGCAACTCCAATAGTTGGGACATAACAACAGAGCCAGGCAGACTATGGTCTATGTCCTAGAAACACCAAAGAAAGACTTGTGATAAAGTATATATCACATTCATTGTTGATCTAATCATGAATTGATAATGAGTGTGACCTATGCACAGACTGGATGGACCGTTCAGGTCTTTACCTGCAGTCACTTACTATGTTACTATGACTTTCACAACTTAGGAACTCCACTTTAGACTAGTTGCAAATCCCTTCAGTTGTCTAGATTTAACCACCATTTGTGTGATTATATTATAGAATTACTAGCACTTGTGCGGGTAAGTGCTAAGTGCACGCTCAGCACTATTCTATGAAAGACCCGCTCAACTCATTTAGGACCAGATTCAGTATATGATGCTCAAAATTGGCAATGAAAAACAAAATCAGCACTAAATGCAATACTATAAAGAGTGTGCACCCTTTATAGAACTGTACTTTACTTTAGGCACCAGACTTACGTCTGCTGAAACCTGGTGTAAATGCTGGCACCCAAGTTAGACACACTGAGGCTGTATTCTATAAGTATGTGCAGAACTCTCCGGAAAGCCCTTGACATACCCATGGCCACACCCCCTTTTGATTTACAGGCTAGTAGAGGTGAGAAAAACGTCCAAATGCAGACTTATGTCACTTTTTAGATGTTTTTCTCTTTTGAAAATGAGCCTGATAGTAACATAGTATATAATGGTTCATCCAGTTTCAATAAGGTCTCCAAAGCTGCACCTGCCACTCTGTGCAGGTTACATTCCTTCGTGATCACACCTGGCATCACAAATAGGGCAGCCACACAATCATGGAACAAGAGTGATTTTATAATTTTGGTTGCAGAATAATCACATCCATTGTCAATACTTGATTATACCAGCAATCCAACAATGCTGCAAACTAACATTTTACTCACTTTCAACTTCAAGATGTCTCCTCTCCCCCTCTGAAATACACTTATAGCATGTGATATAAATGTGTCACAAAAATACACACTTCTTCGGGGGGGGGCGTGTCAAGATGGTGGCACGCTGTTGATCGTGGTTGAACTCTTTCACTGGCTGCTGTGAATTAAAACTTTTCCTCAATCTCGATGCCTCATATCAAACGTTAAGGCTGGTTCCTCAATGGCCAGAACCTCTTCACCCTAGCAGCAGTCTATCGAAAGATTTGCCACGAGAGCCCCTGCCCAGAACTCCGGGAGGAGCCCTGCTGTTGCTCCGGGAGGAGGAGACCCCGGAGACTTGGGACTGGATGTCACTTTTTCTCACCCGGCTCTCAACCCACCACCTCTCCCCGAAGGACGTTTATCTCAATGAAGGCCTCCTGAACCTGAAAATGTTGAGGGTATACCTCTGGATCAAGGTATTGAGAAGACAGGACCGCAGGGAGGTTTGAGGCCTGTTTGTGCCTTAACTGAGCGCGTTGCACTATTAAAAAAGCCAGAGACGGTAACGGAGAGCATTTGGGAAGCTCTCCAACAGTTGGATAATACAGTGGCCAGATCTTCAGGTGAAGTTTCAACTTTAGTGAGTACTGTTGATACTTTATCTACCTCGTTAGAAGGCATAAAGATAGAATTTAACACTCAAATAAATATAACTAAAGATGATGTTAAGAAGTTACAAGATTGATCCACTATGTAGTAAAAGACAAAATGATAATTCATCGAAAAATTGAACAGATAGAAAATTATAACCGTAGATTAAATCTTCGCTTCCTGAACTTTCCAAAATCTCCGGGTACTACTCCCTTGGATGCGTTTAAGAAATACTTGCTTGAAGTTTTGAAATTTACACTGGAAACTATTCCTCCGATAAATCAGATATATTATATATCTAACAAGAGAACCTCAGAGAATTCTTTGGAAATGACTCATCAAGAAAAGAAAGATTTATTAAATATATCTGAATTATTAGAAACATCATTATCAGCAGATTCATAAAGGATGACGTTGTTGGTTTCATTTGTATTTGAGCAAGATTTGGAAGTGGTGAAAAGGCTATCCCTGTGAAATTTGCAAACTTTATTTTATGACTAAAAAGTTTGGATATTTCCAGATGTTACAAATCAAACACAAGAAAGAAGGAAAGCATTTTTGGCTTTAAGAACGAACACTTTGGCATTTGGGGCAGGGGCGTATCTGCGTGGGGCCACAGGGACCTGGGCCCCTGCAGATTTCACCCTGGACCCCCCTACCACCAACCCTCCCCCGCCGTCGCCTGTGCTACCTTTGCTGGCGGGGGACCCCAACCCCCGCCAGCCAAGGTCCGCTTCCGCCTGCCTTTAAAAATATTCCTTCAAAATAAACAGCATTAGGTGATAAGCAGAGGTAGGATGGGTCGAAGGGGAAGAGAGGGAGTCAAGGGAGGGTGGGAAGAAGAAAGTTTCAAAGGTTGTCAGTTGATGGTTATTTTACTATTTAGATGGTTGTAACATGGTATGTTATGAATTTTGAAACATTAAAGTATGTACAGTTATACCATATGCAAAGGATAACAAGACTAATTTAAAATAAGGTTTTTGAGGGGTGGGAATACAGGGGACTGGGGAGGTGGGGAGAAAATGTTAAAAATAATGGCCGAAGACCATTCTGATACTTGGACTGTTGTATCCTGGTTGTTAGTGAAATTGGTTATCTGAAAGTATGTACTGATATAACATGCGGAAATGCTAATAAAAACCGTTTAAATATAAAAAATATTCCTTCAGCTGGCAGGGGACCCCAACTCCCGCCAGCCGAGCCGAGGTCTAAAGCTCTTCTTCATCCTCCGTGTCTGACCATGCTGTTCAAAGGACCTGCTTCTGAATCCTGTTTCTGCCTTCATTTTTGCTTTTCTGATACCTTTTTTGGGGGGGTCTTTTACTAAAGGTTAGCTTGAGGTATCTGCAGCAGGGCCCTTTTATTCCTATGGGCTCTGCTGCAGATAACTCGAGCTAAGCTTTAGTAAAAGACCCCCTTTGTTTCTCTCAGTTTTACCTGATATTCTTTTCTATGATCTTTCCTAATGATTGTTATACTTTGTGAATGCTAGTCGTTTTGCTCTTATTTTGTCAATCACTTTTTGAAGAACCATAATGGTTTTCTTGTTCTTTTCCTTTTATTTACTTTCTTAATATAAAGCTCTGATACCCTTTTTATAGCTTTCAATTTGTCCCATTGTCTGTCCACTTTTCTTATCTCCTCACACCCTGCCAGTGACTCCTTCAGGTATTGCTCTATTTTACTAAAGTCAGCATGTTTGAAGTACAGCACTCTGAGCCTGGTGTGTCTAGGTACTGGTTTAGCGTTTTCATCAAACCATACTGTTATGATGGCCAGGTGGGCCTCTATCCAAACATTAGACACACTGACTCCATTTGTGAGTTTCAGACCCATTGGCATTCCTTCCTTCATCAATTCGGTCACTATTTACTTGAGTAGAATTTCTTGAAAAACATACATGATCTCCCTACTTCTTTCCAATTCTGCAGGTGAAGTATTGCAGTCTATAGCTGGTAGGCTGAAATCTCCTAGCAACAGCAATTCCCCTTGTTTGTCTAGTTCATTTGCCTGTAGACAACACTGGCATGGATGAGTGCCATGTTCTCTTTCCAAAAGTGCTTCCTTCTCACTCCACACCCCATGAATTTCAGTCAGTTTGTTTAAAAGGATGTGAACTGAAAATGGCTCAGCACTGATGACATCACCAGCTTGACCTCCACCACCCTACAGTGACCCCCCCGCCCCAGTCACTGACTAGAATTGCAGGTAAATCTAATGGGTCTAGATGGAGCAGGGCACTGAAGAGCAACAGATCTGGGCTCTTAAGCTTGGAGAAAAAATGTCTGAGATGGGATTTTTTTTTCTTCTCTGTTCTGTTTTCTATGACTATCCTATACTTTTTATACAAGATTGTAATTTCTTTTCTAAGTTGTTTGCATGTTGTTTTATGAATTGTAAACTGCCTTGATGGAACGTCCCTAAGGTGGTATATCAAGTAAAGATGGAACCTGAACTTGATCTTGATTGATAGAAGTTTATAAAATTATCTGGGATGGAACAGTTAAAATGGAGAACGGTTGATTAACCTGTCCAACAACACAAAAACAGGAGGTAACTCCAAAAAACTAATGATGCTGATCATGGTATTTGACCCCAGGCTTAAGTATCCTTGGGTGAATCCGTTTATAAAGATGGTTGATGAAGCCATATCTACTATAATAAAACGCACCCTCAACGTTCTGAGGACACTGACGTCACTGAAGTCACTCAGACTCCCAGAACGGTTCGTGGATTCATGGTGGTGAAGCCACCCCACAGACCCGTGCCCCGCCCTCGCGTCAAATGTCATGACGTCAAGGGCGGAAAAAAAATTTCACTTAACAAACGGATCGCACGCGTGTTTCCCTACTCCTCCCCCTGCCGACCCACCCGTGGAAAGGGAAACCACCTCCAAAGCTCCAGAGTCCACAGTTCCGACATCCAACACCCCCCCCCCCACCCGCGCGCCAAACCTCAAAATCTAGAAGCCCCGCCCACATAATGGTAGATCCGCCCCCGCCCCGCCCCCCCCCAAAGCTGCAGGTCAAAAGAAGGAGGTCCAACAGCCCCCCGCAACAACCCCCTACTAAGCCACCCACCTTCGCGTTGCTTTGCCGGCGGGGGACCCGAAACCCCGCCAGCACAAGTCCTGTCTGCTGACTACGGCGTCATCTTCGGCGTTGCTAGCCTGTGCAGGCAGCCAGGGCTTCTGTGCGTCTGACGTCCTGCACGTGCAGGACGTCAGACGCACAGAACCCCGCCCTGCACAGGCTAGCAACGCTGAAGATCGCTGGAGGAGTCTGACTCACTCAGCACACACACAGGACTTCTGCTGGCGGGATTTTGGGTCCCCCGCCAGCAAAACTATGCGACGGTGGGTGCGATGGCCACGGTGGGTGGGATGGCGGCGGCCGGGTGCATCGCCGTGGGTGGGATGGCGGCTGGAGGGGGGGGCATCGCGCGGAGGAGGCGCTTCATTACTTCTTCTTCTTAAAAGCAGGATCCTCCCTCCCCCCCCCAAAACTGAACCATACAACACACACACACACACACTCTCATCCTCATCTGGCACCGCTTCCTTACCCCCCCCCCCCACTTACTCACTCACTCTCATTTGGCCACACTTCCTCAACGCCCCCCCCCCCCAACACACACACACTCTCATCTGCCAGCGCTTCCTGAAACCCCTGCCCCCCCCCCACACACTCACTCATCTGGCTGTGGTTCCTGACCCCCCCCCCCCCCCCCACACACACACACACACACACTCAGTCTCATTTGGCCACACTTCAATGCCCCCCCCCCCAACACACACACACACTCTCTCTCTCTCTCTCTCATCTGGCAGCGCTTCCTGAAATCCCTGCCCCCCACATACACACTCACTCACTCATGTGGCAACCCCCCCCCCACCACACACACACACACACACTCAGTCTCTCATATCGCACCGCTTCTTGAACCCCCCCCCCCCCCCACACACACACACACATACTCTCGCTCATCTGGCAGCGCTTCCTGAAGCCCCCCCACCACACACACACACTCATGTGGAAACACTTGATAAACCGCCCCCCCCCCACACACTCACTCACTCATCTCGCAGCACTTACAGACCCCCCCACACACCCCTCTTCTTCCAAGCTGAAACCCCCAACACACACAACCCCACACACACCCCTCCAACACACACACACACACACACTCTCTTTCTCACTCTCATCTGCCAGCGCTTCCTGAACCCCCCTCCCCCCCACATACACTCTCTCTCTCTCTCATCTGCCAGCGCTTCCTGAAACCCCGTACACACACACACAGACACTCACTCTCTCTCATCTGGCAGTGCTTCCTGAACCCCTCCCCCCCCACACACACACGCTCACTCTCTCTCTCATCTGCCAGCGCTTCCTGAACCCCCTGCCCTCCCCCCCCACACACACACACTCAGTCATCTGGCATCGCTTCCTGAACCCCCCCCCCCCCACACACACACACACACTCTCTCTCACTCGCATCTGGTAGCGCTTCCTGAACCCCCCGCACCCCTCTTCTTCCAACCTGAACCCCCCCAACACATCCCCCCTCCCCCTCCTCCAGCACACCAATTGCTTGGGTGCAGTGGCGGGAATCTCAGACACCACAGACAGAAGGGAGGGGGCCTGACACCAGAGAGACACAGGAAGGGAGGTATCTCTGTCACACACACACTCTCTCTCTCACATACAATGTCTTTCTGACTCTCACTCCCACACACTCTGTCTCACACTGTATCACATTCACTCTCTATGTGTCACACAGTCATTCACACACTCGCTTGGTCTCATACACTCACTCTCACAGAGAATCTGTGTCTCACACACACTCTCTCTCTCGCACACACACACACACTCTCTCTCACACTGTGTCTCACATACGCACTTGCACACACTCTCATTCTCACACACACACTCTCTCACAGACACACTCACACCCAGACTCACTCTCTCTCTCTCACACACACACACTCACACTTTCACTCTGTCTCTCACACAGTCACTTCACATACACTCTCCCAAACATACACACTCCGAGGAAAACCTTGCTAGCGCCCGTTTCATTTGTGTCAGAAACGGGCCTTTTTTACTAGTAAATAAATAAACAAACATCCGGCTCCATCTCCAGACCACCCCAATACTATCTCGGTAGTGCCAGGACAGTCAGTGGCATTAGCCATATAGGTGGAGAATCTATATATGGCACCTAAAAAATCTGTGCTGAAATCAGTGCCGATTAAGTGTATTCTATAATCGGTGTCAATACGCCAGTTGATATCTCAGCTCCTAAAATTACACGCATCCATTTACACCAACGAAAATGTAGCATAAATCCCAGCGTGTAGATTTATATGCACTGGGCCATATTCTATAACTACGCACGTCAATTTCAGAACGCCCACGAAACGCCCATTTCCCTGACCATAACCACGCCCCTTTTTGCCTGCGCACATTAGAAGTTTGGCATACTTCGTTACAGAATATGTTTAGTAAGTTGTGTACATAAAATCTCACCAGTGCTAATTAGTGCTCATTATTGCTTGTTAAGTGCTGTTATTAGCACTCATTAGCTTGTTAGGTCACGCGTGTTGTTATGGAATCCACTTGGATTTCAGCGCAGATCTCTAGGCACGCTATATAGAATCTGGGAGACAGTGCCTCTGAAAATGAGTGGCTGGCCTCAGTGAGCATAGATTTATCTAGATAGGAGCTGCTTTTACCCGAATAAGTTCCACTGATTATTGCGCCCGATATTGTAAAAATCTAAACTAAGAATAAATGAAATAAAAATTGATTATATACATCAATATATGACCATAAGAACCATTACCTATGGTGTAGAGCTTTGTGCATTCTGTACCAGGTTCATTCGTAGCACAACACCATATGTCGGCCTCAAATAGATCCGCAGCAGGTATCTCATGCTTTACCTTCTGTGCTCCATAGATGTCTCCAGTCTCATTATAGGTAATGCCAGTTTTGGTTGAGCACCTATGATACAAAAGACAGTATGTTGTATCTTTATGCTTTACTTATTCAAAATAGATATTCACATAGCAAGCTCTGCTTTATAGAAGAGCCACATTTTGTCAGGGATCAAATATGTAAAGATGAAGGAATGTGACCTTCTATGCCAAACTTTTATCTTAGAGCTCATAGGTTTTGTTTGCACAACAATCTTTCATAGCATCAAGGCAACTGTGCATGACAACAGGTGATATTTCTCGAAGGACCCTATCTTTCATCTTAAGAAATATTACCAAATAATACTGCTTTAGTTATATACTATTGAATAAAATATTGAGTTTGATTCATCCTTAGAGACTTGGCATTCTACTAGGTGATCGGTGGCCTAGAAGGTTTCCCTGAATATCAACTGCTAAAGAAAGGAATATTTGGCCATTATTGCTGCTGTTTGAAATACTCAAAATCTATTTAGAAGGACTTAAAAAAAAAGAAAAGATATATGTAACTAATAGAGGCATATTTTCAAAGCACTTAGCCTCCCAAAGTTCCATAGAAACCTATGGAACTTAGCCTCCCAAAGTGCTTTGAAAATAAGCCTGATAGTAACATAGTAGATGATGGCAGAAAAAGACCTGCACGGTCCATCCAGTCTGCCCAACAAGATAACTCATATTTGCTGCTTTTTGTGTATACCCTACTTTGATTTGTACCTGTGCTCTTCAGGGCACAGACCGTATAAGTCTGCCCCGCACTATCCCCACCTCCCAACCACCAGCCCCACCTCCCAACCATCGGCTCTGGCACAGGCACAGACCGTATAAGTCTGCCCAGCACTATCCTCACCTCCCCAGCCCTGCCTCCCAACCCCGGCTCTGGCACAGACCGTACAAGTCTGTCCAGCACTATCCCCGCCTCCCAACCACCAGTCCCGCTTCCGACCACCGGCTCTGGCACAGACCGTGTAAGTCTGCCCAGCCCTATCCCTGCCTCCCAACCACCAGCCCCGCCTCCCGATCTTGACTAAGCTCCTGAGGATCCATTCCTTCGGCACAGGATTCCTTTATGCTTATCCCACGCATGTTTGAATTCCGTTACCGTTTTCATTTCCACCACCTCCCGCGGGAGGGCATTCCAAGCATCCACTACTCTCTCCGTGAAAAAATACTTCCTGACATTTTTCTTGAGTCTGCCCCCCTTCAATCTCATTTCATGTGCTCTCGTTCTACCACCTTCCCATCTCCGGAAATGATTCGTTTGCGGATTAATACCTTTCAAATATTTGAATGTCTGTATCATATCACCCCTGTTTCTCCTTTCCTCCAGAGTATACATGTTTAGTTCAGCAAGTCTCTCCTCATATGTCTTGTAACGCAAATCCCATACCATTCTCGTAGCTTTTCTTTGCACCGCTTCAATTCTTTTTACATCTTTAACAAGATACGGCCTCCAAAACTGAACACAATACTCCAGGTGGGGCCTCACCAACGACTTATACAGGGGCATCAACACCCCCTTTCTTCTGCTGGTCACACCTCTCTTTATACAGCCTAACAACCTTCTAGCTACTGCCACTGCCTTGTCACATGGAGCAAGCAAGAGACCTATCCAGTCAATACTTGCTATTGTCAGACCCTGCTTCTGCTCCCACCCCTAATAATGGGAATGGGACTTGATATACCACCTTTCTGTGGTTACTTTCAAAGTGGTTTACATATTATATACAGGTACTTACTTTGTACCTGGGGCAATGGAGGGTTAAGTGACTTGCCCAGAGTCACAAGGAGCTGCACTGGGAAAAGTTATTCATCTAGTTAAATAGGGATGAATATTGATCTCAGAGCTTTTATTTGCCTCTCCAAGGCCTCCAACCTGAAAAGATACTTTATTCATTATCAGAGTAGAAGTAATTCCAGGTCTCTTCCTTTCACCCTTGCAACTCCTCTTATTTTTTATGGGATAAAAAAATGCATTTATGTAATCTCCTGCCCACCATTGTTACTGTTCACAGAGGAGAGAGCTTTAACAGTTCCTCTTATTATTGTCATGATGCTAAGAAATTATGGGGCCCTTTTACTAAGCAGTGCTAAAAAGTGGCCTGCGTTATCCCCAGCGCAGATCTTTCCCATGCTCTAAGGCCACTTTTAGCATTAACTAGAAATGGCCGATTTTTCTGTTTAGGCAGTAATGACCACATGCTTATTTTCCCATTAGCACATAGCCATTAGCGCTTGAACACTTACCAAACACCTATTTTGTATGCGGTAAGGGCTCACGCATTAATCGTGCGCTAATCAGTTGGTGTACGGCAATGCCTACTCTCCACCCCAGACCCGCCCCAGATTCCACAGCTTAATTATACACAGCATGTTAAAAGCTTTCTTCGATTTGTTTTCAATCTGCTAGTCATTAGATTTTTTTGGAGTTACCTCTTGTTTTTGTGTTGTTGGGCAGGTTAATCAACCATTCTCTGTTGTAACTGTTCCATCCCAGATAATTTCATAAACTTCTATCAATCAAGATCAAGTTCCATCTTTACTTGATATACCACCTTAGGGGCATGCCATCAAGGCAGTTTACAATTCATAAAATAACATGCAAACAACTTAGAAATTACAATACTGTATAAAAAGTACAGAATAGTCATAGAAAACAGAACAAAGGAGAGAGAAGAAAAAAAATCCCCTCTCAGACATCTTTTCTCCAAGCTTAAGAGCCTAACCAGCTTATAATCGAAAGTGATCGCCGGCCATCTTCCGACACAAATCAGGAGATGGCCAGCGATTTCTTAAAAGCAGTGAAATCGGTATAATCGAAAACGGCATTTTTGACAGCATCGCCGCTTTCCCGTCGCTTCGCCGGCAAAAGTTCAAGGGGGCGTGTCGGTAGATTAGCGAAGGCGGGACATGGGCGGGCATGGGCGTGGCTACCAGATGGCCGGCTTTCACCGATAATGGAAAAAAAAAGCGCGTTAAGCAGTATTTCGCCGGCTTTACTTGGTCCTTTTATTTTCACGACCAAGCCTCAAAAAGGTGCCCCAACTGACCAGATGACCACTGGAGGGAATGGGGGATGACCTCCCCATACTCCCCCAGTGGTCACCAATCCCCTTCCAAACTAAAAAAATAAAACTAAAAACCTTTTTTGCCAGCCTATATGCCAGCCTCAAATGCCGTACCCACCTCCATGACAGCAGAATGTGTTGTATCCTCCGACAGCCTTTCCCTGGTTGCGATGTGGCTCTCGGGTGAGTGTGACACCTTTTCTGTTAGGTGCCCTGCAGAGTCACATTAGCAATGCATTGTGGTGGGTGTAGGGTACTGGGCTCTACTCCCATGGTGCTTTTCTCCCCTGCTAACTGGGTCAGAGTGTGCCCTGTTTTGTTTCCTGTTGTAGTCCATGCGGTAGTGGCCATTTTTGTAAGCCAGTTTTAGTTCCCTTTCCTGTGTTACCCACGTTAGAGAACATAGTTCTTACCTTGCATGGTGCTGAAAGAGGGCAATGTACACCACTGTGCCAGCTCTGACCTACTGCTAATCTTAGTACCAGGGGACTCTTTGCCAGTGGGGCACAACCTCTGATCTGCAGTTAACTGTGAGTAAACGTGGTTATTTCAAGAAAGGACTTTTTCAGAGAGATTAGTCTTCAGGTGTGAACTGGTGTGCCAAAGTTATACAGCAGCAATAAGTCCTAGAGGCTGTATGCAGGTCCCTGGAGCAATTTTAGTGGGTGCAGTGCATTTGTGGGTAGTGGGTTTGGGGGAGGTTTGGGGGGCTCAGCTCCCAAAGTAAGCGAGCTATGCACATGGGAGCTTTTCTGAAATCCACCGCAGTGACCCCTAGGGTGGCTGGTTGGTGTCCTGGCATGTCAGGGGGGCCAGTGCACTAAAATTGCTGACTCCTCCCACGGCCAAATGCCTTGAATTTGGCCGGGGTTTGAGATGGCTGACATAACTTTCCATTATCGTTGAAAAACAAACCCGGCCATCTCAAACCCGGCAAACTCCACAGCATTTGGCCGGGCTAAACCGTATTATCGAAAAAAAAAAATGGCCGGCCATCTTTTTCAATAATACGGTTCCGGCCAGCTGTAGCGCCGCTGCCAACATAGATCGCCGGCGATCTATTTGGCCGGCGATGTTCGATTATGCCCCTCTAAATCTGTTTAGGCTCTCTTCATAAAGGAAGTGTTCTGTTATGTTTATCATTTTTGTAACCCTTCTGTGAGTGTGAACTTTTTCAAGTTGCATTATATCCCTTCAGAAATGGGGCAGCCAGAACTACATACATTACTCACAGCGTAGACACATCATGGAGCTATATAGAGACAATAATGATATTCTTAGTTTTGTTCTCCTTCCTCTTTTGGTTAATCCCTAGTATTATATTTGCTTCTTTAAGAGCCATAGCAAACTAGGCTGAAGATTTTAACATATTATCCACAATAAAACCAAGATCTATTTTGGATACTGAATCGTAACTCAGAACTGAGCATTTTCCACCTGTATTTGGGATTATTTTCCCTATGTGCATCACTTTGCACTTGACAACATTAAATTTCATCTGCAATTGAGACATTAACTGCCAGATTCTATATAGCACACCTAGAGATCTGCACCAAAATCCAAGCGTATTTTATAACAATGCATGTAACTTAATTGGCTTAACAAGCTACTCAGCACTGATAACAGCACTTAACAAGCAATAATGAACACTAATTGGCAATAATTAGAATTTACATGCACAACTCGCTAAGCATATTCTGTAATGAACTGAGTCTAAATTCTATTGCGCGCAGTTCAAAAGGGGTATAGCTATGGGCGGAGAAATGGGCATTCTTTTGGGCATTCCCAAATTTTTTTTTAATTTGTACCCCGCGCTTTTCCACTCATGGCAGGCTCAATGCAGCTTAGGTACTTATTTGTACCTGGGGCAAATTTACACGCGTAGTTATAGAATATGGCCCAATGCACTACCCCTTCCCCTGTTCATCTCACATGCACTATAATATACGTTCTCTCTACTTCACTTTGTAACCTACCATTATGTAAGCCGCATTGAACCTGCTATGAGTGGGAAAGCGCGGGTATAAGTGTAACAAATAAATAAATCTATGTGCAGGGTTTTTTGCCACATTTTAATTGCTGTAATTGGAGGCATATAGTTTTAGGCACTGGGATATCAACTAAGCGCATTCTATATACTGCGCCTAAATCTAGGTGGCACTTATAGAATATGCTGAGGCGGAAATGTTTACCATGCAGATTTTTTAGGCGCTTTATATAGAATATGACACTAAGGGGCTCATTGTCGAAGCACTTAGACTTACAAAGTTCCATTTTTTATATGACTCACTCTGCTGCTCCCCAGTATCTCTCCACACTTGTCCTTCCCTACACCCCTTCCCGTGCACTCCGTTCCCTGGATAAATCCTTCTTATCTGTTCCCTTCTCCACTACTGCCAACTCCAGACTTATCTCCTTCTGTCTTGCTGTGCCCTATGCCTGGAATAGACTTCCTGAGCCTCTAAGTCTTGCCCCATCATTGACCATCTTTAAATCTAGATTGAAAGCCCACCTCTTTAACATTGCTTTTGACTCGTAACCACTTAAATCCATTCGCCTCCACCTACCCTCCTCTCCTCTTTCCTCTACACATTAATTGATTTGTTTGCTTTATTTTTTTGTCTACTAGATTGTAAGCTCTTTGAGCAGGGACTGTCTTTCTTCTATGTTTGTGCAGCGCTGCGTACGCTTTGTAGTGCTATAGAAATGCTAAATAGTAGTAGTAGTACATCTAAGTGGGACTTTAGACATTTTGTTCTAAACGTCCCAAATCTGAATAGCAAATGTAACCATTTTCAAAATGTCTATCAATTGTTTTGAAAATACCATTTTGAACAAGGTTTTGTGCTTTGTGCGTTTATCTTTTTAGGACATTTTTGGAAAATAAAAACCATACAAAATAAAACCATTGGGATGTAGAAAGGGCCAGCTTTTTTTTAGCAGACTTGTCGCCCAGACATTCCAGGAGAGCAATGGGGCACCCTAGGGGGCACTGCTGTGAACTTCATATAAATGCTCCCAGGTACACATCTCACCATTGCTCCCCTACCTTGTCTGCTGTGCCTGCCAAAACCCACTACCCCCAACTGTAAAGCACTGCAATAGTCCTTATGGGTGAAGGGGGCACTTAAATATGGGTACAGAGGGTTTTTAGTGAGTTTTGGAGGGCTCCCAGTTTCCACAACAAGTGTAACAGGTAGGGAGAGGTATGGGCCTGGGTCCACCTGTCTACAGTAACTGCACTCACCACTAGACTACTCCAGGGACCTGCATGCTGCTCTAATGGACCTGGCTGTAATATCTGAGGCTATCATAGAGGCTGGTGGGTACTATTTTTATTTACATTTTGGGGGGATGGGAGGGGGTCAGTGACCACTGGGGGAATAAGGGGGTCATCCCTAAATCCCTCTAGTGGTTATCTGGTCATTTCTAGATCAAAACATTGAAGTTTTTACACACTGCAAAACAGCTGAGCAGAATGACAGGCAGTTGGCACAAAAAATACAAAAATACAATGTCACTTATCTGCAAGCTCATCGGACCCCTGTGTAATATTAACATTTTAAAAAAACACATGAGAAAAGAAATTAATATACAGCTTTTGGTAGGAGGGGGTATTTTGTCAATGATTATATTAGTCACAAGTGGGATTCACCTATATATTGGGTGTGGATAATCATTATCATGTCCTGGTGACAATATGAGACTTTTTCCCCTTATAATTAGTCAATGAGAACATTGTGCCTACTTTTTTGTTGATACCAATATAATGGGCATCTCAGCGTTTAGCACCAGCTGATTTGTAGTGTGAGCTAAAAATGCTAGCGCACATAATTAAATGACACCCATAATGAAGGTGGCATCCGCTATTTGCTAGGAGATTGGGTATAGTGGTGACTATTCATGTTGTGAACTTTCAAAAAAGAGCAAGCGTGATAACGACAAAGGAAGCATTCTCAAATAAGCTGAGAAAGGGTTTACAAGCATGACCATGCTCTTATTTTACAAACGAGCTTATTTTCGAAAGGGAAGGGCGCCCGACTTCCGACACAAATTGGGAGATGGGCGTCCTTCTCCCGAGGTTGCCCAAATCGGCATAATCGAAAGCCGATATTTTGCGTCCTCAACTGCTTTCCATCACAGGGACGACCAAAGCTCACGGCGGCGTGTCGGCAGTGTACCGAAGGCGAGACGGGGGCGTGGTTAAGAGATGGGTGTCCACGGACGATAATGGAAAAAAGAAGGGCGTCCCTCACGAGCATTTGGTCAACTTTACTTGGTCCCTTTTTTTCACGACCAAGCCTCAAAAAGGTGCCCGAACTGACCAGATAACCACCGATGGGAATCGGGGATGACCTCCCCTTACTCCCCCAGTGGTCACCAACCCCTCCCACCCTAAAAATAATTTCAAAACAATTTTTTCCAGCTTCTATGCCAGCCTCAAATGTCATACTCAGCTCCATCACAGCAGTATGCAGGTCCCTGGAGCAGTTTTTAGTGGGTGCAGTGCACCAAGCAGGCGGACCCAGGCCCATCCCCCCCCCACCTGTTACACTTGTGGTGGTAAATGTGAGCCCTCCAAAACCCACCCGAAACCCACTGTACCCACATGTAGGTGCCCCCCTTCATCCCTAAGGGCAATGGTAGTGGTGTACAGTTGTGAAGAGGGGGGTTGGGGGGGCTCAGCCCACAAGGTAAGGGAGCTATGCACCTGGGAGCAATTGCTGAAGTCCACTGCAGTGCCCCCTAGGGTGCCCGGCTGGTGTCCTGGCATGTGAGGGGGACCAGTGCACTACGAATTCTGGCTCCTCCCACAACCAAAGTGCTTGGATTTGGTCATTTTTGAGATGGGCATCCTTGGTTTCCATTATCGCCAAAAACCGGAGACGACCATCTCTAAGGATGACCATCTCTCTAAAGTCGACCTAAATGTTGAGAATTGGGCGTCCCCGACCATATTAGTGATACGAAAGATGGACATCCGTCTTGTTTCGATAATACAGTTTTCCCCACCCCTTCGCCGGAATGTCCTTAGAGATGGTTGTTCCTGTTCGATTATGCCCCTCAAAGTCATTCTATTAACTGTTTATAATTTTCAATAAAAATATAGAAAGAAAAAGTTTCTCATAAAGTCATTGCCTGGGAGATAAACCACACGCAAGCAACCGAGTTAGCAAAAGGAAAGACAAAACTCAAAAAGGAAAAAAAATGCAGAATAACCCAATTCCTCAATATTGGAGCAGAGACTTATTGTAATACAAAAAATGGTAAATACTGGTTTCTGCTTTTCAGATAGAAAAATAACAAAATATCATTGTTATGAACAGTAAAATCCAAAGGCACGGTGGAAAGGACAGAATTATTTACTGGTGCTCTACCTGTCAGTAGGCGTTTTGCAGAACAACCAGGCAACTGTTGGTGCAGGATAGCTCTCAGACACACAGATCACATTGTTCAGATGTCGTGCCAGATGCGGTTTCCTTGGTTTACCTACTCAAAAAGAAACAGCACTGAGGTTCCCATTTTTAAAGCTGCTACGTTTTGGAAGCAGCACTACTTCTTGATTGAGGCTGTACTGCTTTTATCTACATTTCTCATCTTTGCATATAACTATGGTCAGGACACCGTATTACAGAAAAATCAAACAAGAAAACAATAATAATGGGAGTCAATATTTAGCCGGCGGCAGTGAGCTTATTTTTTTTAGCTGGCATTATTCCTGAATATTCAATGCTGGCTCATGTTCAGGCACCGACATTGAATTTCTGAGTTTATGCAGCTGACTATCTCTTACGTGGTTAAGTGTGATCTTCAGTACTTAACCACGTAAGTGACACTGTATAAAGATAGGACTTTTATGCGGTAAACTTGGGGCCCTGTTTACTAAGCAGCATTATAGGCGTGTTAACATTTTTAACACACGTTAACCATGTACGCGCATTAACCATATATGTGCCTACAATATTCCTATAGGCACCTACATGGTTAGCACACACGCTAAGTATAGGCATGCTAAAAACACGAACTCGTCTTAATAAACATGGCCCTTAGGCAATTAAGTGCTGAATATCAGCACATAACTGCGTAAGTGCCGGCTCTGCCCCTGGATTGCCCACAAAATAGCTGGCATTGAGTTTAGCGGTCAGTGGAGATATTCAGTAGCATTAACCGGTTAAATGATGCTGAATATCAGTGGATAGCCCTGCATAAGCGATTTAATCTGCCTAGAGCTATTTCTGGCCGCTTAAGTTGCTTAGAATATCAATTCCAATATTATTTTTGTTTTTGGTCTGGCATACCTTCCACCCTTTACAGAACCTGCCACAAACACACAGATTATGATTTATGATAAAGAGTGGCTGAAGGTGAAGCGATATGGGACCTCATTTATGGTCATCAAGGATAATTTTCCTGTTGTATCCCATCTGCCTCTCTCTGTAATCCACTTATTGTGCATCCTCCAGCAGGGCTGCTGAGAGACAGAGCCGGGCCCTGGGTAGGGCTGCTGCCACTGCCACTGCCACTGCCCCCTTACCTTCCTGCATCTGCTTCTCCCTTGATCTGTCACTCTCCTGCTCCTATGTGCTGGAACCCGAGTTATGGAGTTAACGCAATCACCCAGGTCCAGACACACAAGAGCAAGAGAGATACAGAACGAAGGAGCAGAACCTTCTGTTGCTGGGCCCCCCTTGGAGGCTGAGACCAGGGAATCTTAAACACCCCCCCCCCCCCCCCCCCTTGATGGCCCTATCCTCCAGCTTGGATTTTTTTTTTTCTTTCATCCCCTCAGTCTCCACAGAATCACCATGAAATGAAGCAAGCCCTGCAAATTTTCTGGCCTTCGAAGCAACAGAGTCAACATTCAAATGCATTTATGCAACCAGCATTCAGCCCTGACAATGTATTTGCCACACAGTTAATTAATACATTTTGGCTCTATAAGTTGTTATATGGCCAAAACTATCCACACAAAGTGGAGTGTGATCATAGGCGTTGGAATGGGGGAACCCATGGGTGCAGTGGCACTTCCAAAAATGTGGAGGGCGCAGGAGACACACCAAGCTCTCCTCACTCCCACCCAACACCCCACTGCCTTGTAACTGAAGATAATTGAAGACTGAGAAAAAAAATTAAGCAGCCACCTTAAAGCACATACCTAAATATATCTATCTGGGCCTGATATTCAAAATGATTTACATGGCCAGGAGAGGCTCCTTACTGTTTAAAACACCTGTTTGGGGCTAACCAGGCATTTTCAGTGGCACTTTACCAGATGTTGCCACTGAAAATGCCCGGTTAGCACTCAAGCCAAAACAGGCTATTTTGAGGGCATTCCAGGGGCAGAATTGGCACTTAGCTAGTTAAGTTCCGATATTCAGCACTTAACTGGTTACAATAAGCGCATGAATAGGTCTCTATAAAATGCAGTCCTATCTTTATGTGGTTCTTCATAGACAGTTAAGGCCTAATAGCACACTTAACCAGCTATGTTTTAGCCAGCTCCTTATACTCGGAAATTCAATCCCAGAGCACAGACAAGGTCCGAATCTGAATTTCCAGGTTTAGCACCAGCGGCAGTCAGCAAAACACTAATTGCCTCTGGCTGAATATCGGGCTCACCTGAATTTAAACACCCTTGAAACTGACTCGCATGTCTGATCCTGTAAATAATCTGTATTTTTAGGGCAACCGTATTGTTCCATCTGAAATTGGGAACACTGAGAGTGTCCTGGTTTTACTCCACCGCACAGAAACAAATGTAGGTCTGATTTCCCTATTGCATTCCATAAGTAAAGCAGAGCTACAGCTTCCTGCATGCAATGGGACAGGGCCACCGAGAGGGGGGAGCGGGGGGGGGGGGGGGGGGGGGGGACAAACTTCCCTATGCCCAGCCTCCAAGGGAGGCCCAGTGCTGGCAAGCTTCTTCCTGCCTGCCTGATTTCGGGTCTGTCTCTCTGCTCCTGTGTGATAGGAGGACCCGGATGATTGTATTAATGCAATAATCCGGGTCCTCCTGTCACACAGGAGCAGAGAGACAGACCAAGAGAGGAGCAGTCAGACACATGATGCAAGGTAAGAGGGTGGGTGGGGGCGGCAGCCCAAATGTGGGGGGTGGTGGCCTGAATATGGGGGGGGGGGGGTACAGAATGGCGGCCCAGGTGGGGGGCGGCAGCGACGGCAGCGGGTGGCAGTCCTGCCCCAGGCCCAACTGTGACTCTCAGCGACCCCGCACGTTTTCCCACTCATGGCAGGCTCAATGCGGCAGGCAATGGAGGGTTAAGTGACTTGCCCAGAGTCACAAGGAGCTGCCTGTGCCAGGAATCGAACTCAGTTCCTCAGGACCAAAGTCCACCACCCTAACCACTAGGCCACTCCTCCACAACCAAAAAAGTACAAAACATTTTATACTGCTTATCCCAGAAACAGTGGATTTTCCCCAAGTCCATTTAATAATGGTCTATGGACTTTTCCTTTAGGAAGCCATCCAAACCTTTTTTTAAACCCCACTAAGCTAACCGCATTTACCACATTCTCTGGCAATGAATTCCAGAGTTTAATTACACATTGAGTGAAGAAAGGTTTTCTCTGATTTGTTTTACATTTACTACTTTGTAGCTTCATTGAATGCCCCCTAGTCCTGGTATTTTTTGGAAAGAGTAAACAGATGCTTCACGTCTACCCTTTCCACCCACTCCTTACTTTATAGATCTCTATCATATCTGCAATAGGGGGAAACATTTTTTCACTCAACAAATAGTTAAAATCTGGAACTCGATGCCAGAGGATATGGTAACAGCAGTTAGCATGTCTAGGTTTAAAAAAGGGTTGGACAAGTTCCCGAAGGAAAATCCATAGTCTGTTATTGAGAAAGACATGGGGAAGCCACTGCTTGCCCTTGGATTGGTAGCATGGCAGGTTACCACTATTTGGGATTCTGCCAGGTATTTGTGACCTGGATTGGCCACTGTTGGAAGCAGGATACTGGACTAGATGGACCATTGGTCTGACCCAGAATAGCTAGTCTTATGTTCTTAATGATTTCTAAAACCAAAAGAGCCAAATTAAGCATAAAAACATGAAAAGGAACTAGGTAGATCTTGAATTCAAATCATGTACTTTATTTAAAGAAAACCTTATTTTCCTTTTTCTTTCTTTTCTTTTCTTTTTTTTTTTTTTTTACTTTATTTTCATTAGACTTGTTGTTTTAATACTATCTCCCAGTACAACTTTGAGAAAAAATATTCTCAGTAGTGGTTATTCGGAGAATGTGGGAATTTATGGGATGGCAAGGATATTATTCCATACCATTTCTAAGCTGGGCAGTTTTTGCTATACCACTATCTAGATTAGGTATGAATGTAGCAAAACGTAATATGTATTACGTCGAGAAAATGATTTCATAAATCTTTTTAACATTAAGGATTAGAGCTACCACTTTATGGGATCCTTTTACTTAGTTGCATAAAGCACTAATGCGTATTTACCGCAGCTTAAACAGGTTTACCGCAGGGCGTGCTGCAGCATCCTGTGGTAAGTTTCAAATGCGCACACACTACCCATGCACTAATACTTTTTATTTTTTGGCTGAGGGGGAGTGTCTGGGGGGCATTTCTGTGCTAATCAGTTAGCATGTCATCATCGCCATGTGCTAACTGATTAGTACAGGATTACTGCATGAGCCTTTATCACTTACAAAATAGATGGCAGAAAGGGCTCCCACATTAATTTTTTGTCAATGGCCTCATGCTAATGGCAACATTAGCTGGTGGTCATTAATTCAGAAAATGGAAAACTGGATATTTTTTGGCTACAGTAGAAACGGCCTTAGCATGTGGGAAAGACCCACATAAGTGCACATTAAGCCCACTTTGTACCACAGCTTTTAAAAGGACCCCTATGCCAGGTAAATCAAAAAAGGTTGGATTTTCCCCCTTTACAGAAATGGATTCTTAGTTCTGAATTTTTTTAGGAGAATCAATGGAGGAAAAATGACTACACATCCCCCACACGCAGTGGGGCAAAGTCAGAAATGGATAAGCCTATTTGGTGTACCTGAAATGAGACAGCAGCCCACAATGGGATGAACAATGAAGAGTCTTTCATTCAGGGCTTCTTCGCTGCCATCCTTAAGGTCTACAGTCTGTGCTGGTTTCAGGAGGTCTACACAGAACATTCATCAGATATATTTCTATACATGTAGTCTAAGAAAAAGGCAGTTTGCATAGTTGGATTACCTCATGGACCAGGCTTGAGAATCCTACTTTAGTCAAACTGTACTTACTTCTTACATGAACTGTGAACAGAATGGTGCAGCTGGCGGTTTCACTTTTGACTGAAAGTTTGTATTTGCCAGCTTCCATTCCCATAATTTTTGGAATGTCCATGGAAAAAACGCCTCTGTCAAACAGCAAGAAAAGCTTCATGATTACAATTTCCATATCTTCACATTTTAAGTTTCTGGGCTGCTTGAGTGAACAACAGAGAAGGTAAATGCTAAAAGTCATGGGGAACAGTCACTTCCATGAGAGATATGCTCTCGTTTTAAAATGACATGAAAACATCATCAATTTACCATACATCATTTGATACCCTTTGCTATATAAAACCACAACAACAAAAAAACTGATCTGATCTCAACTAATCTGAGCATTTACATGTCACAAAGTGGGGGATAATTCTAAAGGGACTCCAAGATTTAGATATCAGAAAAGCACCTATTTGAAGCCTAGTCTATAAAGAAAACCAGGTGCCAACTTTTCTTCTTAGAATCCTAGCATAAGCCACCTTCCATGCACCTACTTTACATGGGAGCTCTTACCACCACCTCAATGGGTGGCGGTAAGTGCTGCTACCCGCCCCCCCCCCCCCCCCCCCCCCCATGGCAATGTGGCAAGTGCTTCACTTGCCACACGACCATTTCCTGAAAAAAAACCAAACACCTGCCTTTTACCCACTGCGGTAAAAGGGAGCCTCAGCGCACGTCAAAAACATGCACCGATGCCAGCGTAGGCCCCCTTTTGCCGCAGCTTCATAAAAGGGGCCTATTGTATGCAGCTGGGCCCATAGGAATAAAATGGATCCCGTGGCAGATAACATGCCCTAATATTTAGTAAAAGAGACTCTAAATTGTACATAGATTATAACATTTTATAATCTACATGCCTAAATGTTCACCCCAAACTCCACCCATTTGAATGACCACCTGCAAAATGTGTGCCATCACATCTTGATGAATATTTACAGAATACAATGTAGCTGAAAAAGATAATTTCCCATGTATGTGTCCCCACACACGTGCAAATGACCAGATACCAGCATTTCTGTGCATTCTTGTCATCTAAAACTAGTCAGCTCCTTATAGAATGGCTCCCTTTACACAAAGCATAAATTATATCACTGAATACAAACCAAATGCATAATAAGTACAAATTAAGATAATCAAAATACACAGTGGTCAATGAGTTACCTGTTTAATTTGGGGAGTTAATAAATTGTAAGCGTTCAAATTGTGGGCCATGACTGGTTAAAATTTGGCCTTACAACATGACAGCCAGAGGCTAATCAGATAAAATGAGGCACAATTGGCAGCAGGCCAGGGCATGGTTTTCTTTTAACTGGTTAGCACCAATATTAAGTATTTTTCAATTAAAGATTTGATAAAACAGACCATGCAAATAGCAAGTCTAAGAGGTCCTTTTAGTAAGGTGCACTATTAGTGCACACTAAATGCCATGCAGCTCATAGGAATATAATGGGCTGCATGTTATTTAGCGCACGTTAATCATTGGCACCTTCTAAATCCGTTAGTGTGCCTTAGTAAAAGGGCCCTTAACTTAGCCGGATATGATATAGGTTAGCTTTAACCTGCTATTATCAGTGGTACCATCTTAACCATTTATCTCTCTAAGAGGAACTTAGGTGCACTAATGGATTCAGCGCACACTACGTGCTATGCAACCCATTGTATACCTATAGGCTACATGGAACTTAGTGTGCACTAAATCCGTTAGTGCACCTTAGTAAAAACAACACCTAAATATCCAGTTAATGCAATCCAGATAATAACCTAGTTAACTTTAACTGGATATCTCACTGCTAAATATTGACATCATATTCATACAATACAATCCTTGATGTCAAAATGATTTGAAATTTTCCCCTGGGACACCCATAGCTTCCAAATCAAAAATCAAATCATTAAAGGTCAAAGTTACAGAAAAAGTAAAGTTAAACTGGCAGAACAGCAAAGAGAAAAAAAAACTGAGTAATTATAATTGTGTTATATCACATGGGCTTAATAATTGATCCTTTCTTTTTCTTCTTTGCTTTTTTAGATTCTAGGCATATGCTTGAATGAAATTTTTCTTTCAGTTGTTTATTTCATTTTCAGATCCCAAAAATGTATTTGGTTCATGTGGTTCTATTAAAGTCAATGCCGGAAGTAATGCACACTGGGGATTTCCACAGGTTTTATGCAACTTGCTGGCAGGCATCAGTAAAAGAAGCAACAGAACCCTACGAGTGGCATGAAAACTCCATGACACCAAAAAAAGTTCTAAAGGACACAGTACAAGCCACTGTGAGAGGGACAAAATGACACAAAAAGTGGCATAAACAATTGAAAGCACCAGAGAAGAAGCCCAATATTGCAAACAATGTAATGAACATCCCAAGGCACCAAAAGAGGAGCAAAGGGTACCATAGCACCGGAATGGACAGCCCAGGACATTAAGGGGCCCTTTTACCGCAGTGGGTAAAAAAGGCTGAAAATCGACATGACCATGTGTGGGGGGGGGGGGGGGGCGATTACTGCCACCCATTGAGATGGCAGTAAGGGGGGTAACCAGGCAGCACGCGATGCTGCCTGATTGCTGCCAGGTTAGTGCCGCACTAATAATTACAGAAAAAGTTTCTGTAGAACCGGAAATGGCATGTGCTTGAGGTGGAACTACCGCCAGAGGCCACATTGGACCAGCGGTAGTTCCAGGTTGCTGAGCAGCAACCTTTTAGTAAAAGGGCCTCTAAGAGAGTGACAAAGCAGCTCAAAGAGATAAAGGAACACCCCAAGGCTCCACAGCAGGAGTAAAGGCTACCCCAAAAGTGGTATGATCAACCCAAGGCACTGAGGAGAGGCAAAGCAGCTCAAACAGATATGTGAACATCACAAAGCACCAAAAGAGGGAAAAAGAGCACCAACAAAAGTGATATGAACTGCCCAAGGTACTTTGAGAGGCAAAAAAGTGGCACCAATGTGGCATGAATGTGCGAGGGAATCATAAGAAGGCTAAAGCACCACGAAAAGTGGCCTCCAACATTAAATACAGCGGCAAGATTGATCTACAAAGTCTTTAAATTTGAGAAAGCATCTCCACTCCTCATTATACTACACTGGCTTTCCATTAAGACTAGGATAGTCTTCAAATCTTGTACTTTCATTTACAAACCACTGTATGGGATGGCACCCAACTACATGGAAGAGATAATATATCTCCCAACTCACAGTTCTATACCAGATGCCAGGGACTATCTCCTCCTCCACTTTCCATCCTACAAAAATACAAAATACAAGCAATATTGTTCTCATCTGGGTTCTAAGAGGTGGAACTCCATCCCAAAGGAAATAAGATTCATCAACAATTATCTGACCATCCGCAAATTCCTCAAAACTTTCCTTTTTAAAACGTTTCTATGACAAGATGTCTAATCCTGGTTACATTTAATGACTGCTCCTATAACTTTTTGTTTGCCCATCATGCCTAATTACTCTTGTAATCCACATGTTCATTAATATTCTTTTCATTGTAATACTTTAATTATATGTTAGCCGTATTGAAATGATAATCTTATTTCAGATAATGTGGGATATAAATGCCAATAAATAAAATAAATAAATAAATTCACACCTCAGCTGCTGAGTAAGGCAACAAGAGGAACGGCATCAACGTGACAAGACGTTGAACCAGGAGAGAGGCAGGACAAGAGGAGAAAGCTGAATGACAGCTATAGTGACAAGGTCCCAAGGCATCCAAAGAGGTTATTTCTTGGGGGGGGGGGGGGGGGTTATCGGGGGAGAGGGACAAAACACCCCAGTATACCCATGAGAGTGGTTTGGTAGGAGAAGAAGGATAAGCAGCAATGGTGACACTGACACAACAAGGTGCTGAGGCAATAAAGAATTGCTTTGCTTCCCCATTAGACTCTAACAGAGTCAAACCAAAGGAGCCCACAAAGGTTTTAATTGTCGGAGGACCTTGTGTATCTGTTTCAGGACCACCAAACCAAACAGAAAGTTGCTTCTTTGGATCAATTCCCCTTTCAAATCAATCCAAATGCACTCCTATATCCGATTCTATTACTTACCGATGTTCTAAATCAACGTTGCAAGTGCTTTCAGTTCTGTTGCCATTAAAGATCCAAACACATGAGACATTCCCCGTTATATTCAGTGTCACTCTTAATTTAATGAAATCAAATGCATTCACTTCAACAGTCTCAGCTGCCTTGTAGATCCCCTCTGGACTCTCAGAACTTTGATAACACTGCAGGTCTTTTGTTTTGTTCACAGCGCTCTGTACCTGCATTGTAAAAGCTTGATGAAATACTGCATAATGTGAAAAGCAATATATGACATAGGCCCTATTCTGCAAAATTCTGTGGCATGCAAAAAAAATTATGACCAGGACTATATTTCTGTTAGCACCAATATCCTTGAGCTGGTAAAAGTGTCTTCCAAGCTATATAAGAAATAATTCTAGTAACTGTAATGATGCTAGAATAAACAGGAGTCTAGTCCTGTTACCTAGACCAACATGAGAAATATCTATTAATGATGATGAGACAGCCAGTTTCTTATGAAGCCCTGCCTGCAGTTTCTTGAGGGAGGAACATATTTAATGCCTTCCTTCTACCCTCCAACAGTAGATTTTCTCTCCCCTTTCCACCGTCCCATGATCATGCATCTCTGGGTTTCCTTCCTACCTCAGGCCTTTCCTCAACCCATCCAGCAGAGGACAGCAGTGTTTACCTGCTTCTGCATCTTCTGCCAACAGCTTCAATCTGATGGTTGGAACTGAATGGGGCTGCCAGATCTTGCTAGACTATGGAACCCTGTGCAATTCAAATCCCCAGACTAAAGCCAGTAGGTGGAGGAGGGAGTTGCATATAAATGCCATTTCTCTCCTTCTGCTGACCAGGGAAATGAGAGTAGAAAGCAAAATGGGCCTGGCAACTGATATGAGGATGGGAAGTGGGGACAGTGGAAATTATCACAATCACCAGTAGAGGTGGCAATGGCACCCCAGGTCACCCTACTTCCTGTTCAGTAGTGGCATACCATGGGGCAGCAGCAGAAACCTGAATAGTGGCTGATGAATGCCTGCACTTCTTTGCCTGTCTTTCCCAGTACACCATGGAGTCACTGGCCCGAGCATCCTGGGCTTCTGCAGATTGTAGCAACTGACTACCATTTCATTTTTCAGAAGGAAGAGTTTGTTCATTTTTTCCTATCAGTTATTGCTTGTTCTCCCCCATTTACATAGAGGCAGGCTGTCTGTTGTTTATATCTGTATCTATATATCTATATCTATCTATCTGTATAGATAGATCGATAGATAGATGTGTGTGTGTTTGTGTGTGTGCGTGTGTGTGTGCGTGTTAAGCATTGTCTGTAACAGATTACACTGATTTTACCTTTAATTAAAGTTGTGCCCTTGAATTATAAATCCCTGTAATCTTGTAGTTCTCTGTAATAGGCTCTTCCAGAGCACATGTCCCAGATCCCTGTGTTTTATGGGACTCTTTCTATTGGCTTGCCTTGTTCTTTGTGCATGCCGAGCTAGTTGTGCCCCTCCCTTTCTCTCTCCATCTGGTCTAGAGAGTTAGTCTACAGTTTATTTCCTCTATCCTATTAGAATATCAATGATATGCTTTGATGTCCCCATGCATACCTCCTACCCACCCCCATCCTCCCACCCTGTCAGACTGTCACAGTAATGCTTGAATGTTTTCACTTATATATACACTGTCAGCTAGCACATTTGCTTATTTCCGATCTGACGAAGAAGGGCAACCTTCGAAAGCTAATCAAGAAATGTATTAAGTTATGTCCAATAAAAAAGGTATCATCTTATTTTCTTTTCCATGTTTTATTTTGTTTGATTTCTATTGATAACCTTAAGAGTGGACTAACACGGCTACCACACTCCTCTACTCTATGAACTGAAACTGGCTATGCTGTATTTTGCTGTATGACCCCTTTCAAGCTACTGTGATGCTATCATGATTTCATCAGTGTAAAAGTATAAACATCGTCTCTACTCAGCGTGTTGTTGAATTGAATTACTCCCAGCTTCTCTCTTGCATGGAGAGAGAGCTGGTGGAGAACAGACTCCCAGTTTGAAAGGCAAAACCTCTTGTCCAGCACATCTGAAATGTAAGTTATTTTTCCTTGTTTGATTACAATATTAAAGAAAATTTGGGTTCAAGAGTTCTGAGTCTTTTCATAGTGATGTTCTATACGCTGGTTTAAGCTCCATGCCAATCACACCCAGTGAAAGGGCAAAACATTGCTAGTGCGATAAAGATAGGACCCTGGTGATGATATTTATGAAATTTTGAAACTACACCAGTCTCATTTTCTGGATCACATCTTGTGAAGGGAGCCGTGTGCTCTTCCAGAACATAGAAACAGAGACTATATCTGTCCAAATTACTTCCTTTACATGCAGTAGGCCGCAGTTGGTCTCATTCTTTCCTACATATCTTTATATTTACAGATTTTTAGTGCGTCTTCCATATCTTGAGGGATTATGTACAGCAGTGCCTTTGGATGACTGTTATGTGTGTCCAGTAAAAGGTATCTTAGCCTCCTGAGAATCCAGCAACATGAAATACTGCAGGCAGGTAAGGCCAATAACGTGGTTATTTATGAACCTCAAGAACTTTGCAGAACTGATGCCACAGGTTATATAGCAAAACAATACAGAAAAAGTGCATTTTTCCTTACAAAGTACTATATAAAAATAAAACTAAAATATGCCTTATGGTAGAGAACTGCCTGAGCTACTCATTGTGACGAGGCCTTCTGAATTAATACCTTCAGATTGTTTTTTTTCCATTTTCACTTTCAAAGGACAAAACCTAAAGAGCCGCACTGGTGGGGTCTTGGGTCACCGGTTAGTGGTGATAACTAACTGGCAAGTGAATAAAGTTAACTGAGCTAATTGAACACCAGTCTGAATATATTCTATGCTGGAGCCTTGATGTGGCCTGGCATTGAATATCTAGAGTTAATTCAGCCCACGGATGTGTGGCTTAAAAAACGCTGACCGCCACGGGCTGAATATCTACTGCAAAGTTTATTTGCTAGTCTAAACTTTGTGAATACATTCAAACATGAATTTGAAGTTCCTTTTATAACAGTTTTCTATTACTAGTGGGTGGTAAATGCCTGAGTGCTTAAAGAGATAATGCCAAGCAAAGCTATGAGAGAATAACATGCTTAATGCAGAGTCCAAGTATAGTAATAAGATGGAATAACAGATGAAAGAAATGAGGGCTGGGGCTTGAATGTTTACTTTGGAGTAGTAAAGAGGTGAAAACACAAGCCCATGAGCAGAGAGTGGAGTAGCCTAGTGGTTGGAGCACTGGGCTAACAATCATGATCTTGGGCAACTCAACCTTCCATTGCCTCAGGTACAAAATTTAGACTGTAAGCCCGACAGGGAAATACCTCGTGTATCTGAATGTAACTCATCTTGAGTTACTACTGAAAAAGGTGCACGCTAAATCCCCAGAAAGAAATATCAGGCCCTACATTCAGCCAGCAGTAATCAGTGTTTTGTTAGCCACTATCAGCATTATATCCTGAAATTCAATGCCGGGTCATCAGTGGCATAGCTAGGATTGAATGGGCCTCCCCTATAATACCATTGCTCCCAAGATAGTGGGGACTGAGGTAGGGGGGGGGGGGGGAGGATACACATTTCCTAAAGCTAACATATTACAATTAATAAGTTCAGAACAAAAATACTTTCCTTTCTACCTTTGCTGTCTGAGCGCCCTTTTGCTTTTTTTTTTTAACTCTCTCCAGGGACTTCTGTCCTTTTGACATTTCTTCTCTATGTCTACCATTCATCTTCCTTATGTGTCTCTATCTGTCCTGACAAGTATCTCCCCTGTGTGTCTGTGACCCTTTCCCTATGCTCCCTCCTTCCAGAGCCAGCATCTCTTTTGTGTCCCTGTCCCTCTTCATGTCTGGCTTCTCTCCTCTCTTCCTTCTGTGTCTCCTTGATCCCTGACCCCCCCCCCCCCCCCCCCCACTCACCCACCTTTTGTAGCCTTCATCTCTCTCTCTCAACCTCCCTCCAATTGGGCCAGTGTCTCTTCCCCAGTCCAGTCTCTGCCTCTTTCTCTCTTCCCTCTGCTCCATCAGTCCAGCATCTGCCCCTCTCTTCCCCCTCCGCTTTACTCCAGGCCTCTCTCTCTCTCTCTTCCCTCAGCCCCCCCCACACCACCCCAGGTTCAGCATCCCTCTCTTCCCCTTCTCCTTTGATCCAGGCTCTCTCTCCTCTCCTCCCATGCGCCTGGGTTCAGTGTCTCTCCCCCTTCCGTGCACTCACACAGGTCCGGCATCTGCCTAACTTCATTCCCCCCCCACCCCAGTCCTCCAAATGCTGACAGGTCATGGCAGAGGCAGTACTGAAGGCTGCTCTCTGTACTGCGGGGCCTTTCCTGTGCTGTGACTGGCCTCCCTGATACAACTTTCTGTATGGAAAATTGGATTTGTGCTGGTATTCTATAACAGTGTTAGGGATGACCTAACACATTATAGAATTAGCACTAAGCATGCTCCTTAAGTTAGGTGCCATTTATTGAACTGCCACCTAAGAGCATGGGGGCTGATGCTTCGGACAACAGTCAAATAAATTTGTGTGACTGTGTGGACATGGAAAAGGTTTTGGATGTTATACTATGAGTTAGTTTTGTAAGATAGTAAGAGGACTATATCTCACATAGCCTACCATTGATGGTAGCTGAAGCAGGCACTATAATAGATTTTGGACATTCTAGGGGCAGATATAAAAGGCAGTGGCAGAAACATTAATAGAAGATCAAAGAAAAGACATGAAGGATGCTGGTGTTGGTTTAACTACTGAACTTGCATATTTATGTTCCCAAAATGAAAGAGAACTGGGATGGAGAAATCTAGACTGGGCAACTGGATGGACCAGCTTTCTAAACTGGATAGGAGGATCCTAGACTGGGCAAATGGGATGAACCATCTTCCCAAATTGGAAAGGAGGAATCTAGACTGGTAAAACTAGATGGACTATCTTCTCAAATTGGAAAGGAGTACTCTAGCTTGAGGAAACTAGATGGGCCATCTTCCCAAACCAGAAAGGAGGACTCTAGACTGAGCAAATGGGATGGACCATCTTCCCAACTGGAAAAAAGGAATCTTGTTTAGACAAACTGGGTGGACTAATTGGTGTTTATCTGTCGGCATTTATTATATTACTGTCTGGTGTTATCTTCTTTTTGGTTTTCCTTGTAATTCACAGCTCAGTAAAATCTGTAAAAACCCTTAAGAAATGCTCAATAAAACTTGCTAGTCTGATCATTTTATGTTACAATCACTGGGCCTGATACACATTGGCTTTTTCCTGTAGGAATGGCTGACATACTCTAGTCAATCAGAGCCATTGTCAAAGCATGTGTTAGAAGAGTGTTAGGAAAAGTGGACTCTAGTGCCTGAAGTTACTTCATAAGTGTTCCTGTTCATTATAGCTTTACCTTTGAAGATCCTGACAAGTTCCATCCAATTACATTGCTGTAGTTCTGGTATTCTAAAATACAACTAATGCTGGATATATTTTGGGTTGTAGCAGCGTTTACAGCCAAGGATATCAAAGCAGCTGGAAAACACAAATGAACACATGTAATTTGTACCTGCATCATCAAACATTACCTCATTAATGATTACCTCATTAATGATTACCTTCTAGATTAAACATCTTTTAAAGCAAAAAATGAGAAAAAAAGAAGAGTGTTGTTGTACCGTAGCACACAATCCTGCTTATTTGTGAACGAGAAGGCCGGCCATCTTCCTACACAAATTGGGAGATAACTGGCCATCTCCTAAACCCAGCCAAATCGGTATTATCGAAAGCCGATTTTGGCCGGCTTCAACTGCTTTCCATCACGGAGCTGGCCAAACTTCAAGGGGGCGTGTCAACAGGGTACAGAAAGCGGGACGGGGCGTGGTTACGAGATGGCCGGCTTCGCCCGATAATGGAAAAAAGAAAGCCGACCCTAACAAGCATTTGGTCGACTTTACTTGGTCCCTTTTTGTTAACGACCAAGCCTCAAAAAGGTGCCCGAACTGACCAAATGACCACCGGACTTTTGTCAGATTTTGAGTTACTTTGCCCCTCCTCCTCCTGACATGTAGAGACATTGTTTTTGACTCTATATATTTCTTTTCAGCATACCATTGGGTTGGAAAGAATATTTATCTTTTGCAGCTTCATTTAATAAATTGGTCTTTTCTTAGTTTTTCTTTTATTAATTTTCCAGGTCTAATTGTTTTTCAGAACCTTTAACTTATTCATTTAGAGCCTCTTTTACCAAGCTGCGGCTAAAGGAGGCCGACCAGCCCATATTTGAAAATCAAGTCCTAAGTAGGTAAATCATTCTGTCTTACAAATCACATGGTAGTTATAGGTTGATATGTTTTAAACACTAATCATATATTTTAAAAACATCCTTAAATAGTCCATATTCTCCAATGTTTCTCCTAAGGGATAGTGCTGGGCAGACTTATACGGTCAGTGCCAGAGCCAGTGGTGGGAGGCGGGGCTGGTGGTTGGGAGGCGGGGATAGTGCTGGGCAGACTTACACGGTCTGTGCCCTGAAAAGGACAGATACAAATCAAGGTAAGGTATACACAAAAGTAGCACATATGAGTTTATCTTGTTGGGCAGACTGGATGGACCATGCAGGTCTTTTTCTGCCGTCATCTACTATGTTACTATGTTACTATGACCTCCCCTGACTCCCCCAGTGGTCACCAACCCCCTCCCACCCAAAAAAAAAATTTAAAGACATTTTTTGCCAGCCTCTATGCCAGTCTCAAATGTCATATCCAGCTCCCTGACAGCAGTATGCAGGTCCCTGGAGCAGTTTTTAGTGGGTGCAGTGCACTTCAGGCAGGTGGACCCAGGCCCACCCCCCCTAGCTGTTACACCTGTGGTGGTAAATGGGAGCCTTCCAAACCCCCCCCAAAACCCACTGTACCCACATGTAGGTGCTCCCCTTCATTCCTAAGGGCTAGGGTAGTGGTGTGCAATTGTGGGTAGTGGGTTTTGGGGGGGGGATTTGGGGGGCTCAGCACACAAGATAAGGGAGGTATGCACCTGGGAGCAATTTTTGAAGTACACTGCAGTGCCCCCTAGGGTGCCCAGTTGGTGTCCTGGCATGTCAAGGGGACCAGTGCACTACAAATGCTGGCTCTTCCTACAACCAAATGCCTTGGATTTGGCCGGGTTTGAGATGGCCCCCATTAGTTTCCATTATTGCTGAAAACCAATGCCGGCCATCTCTAAAGCCGGCCCAAATGTTGAGATTTGGTCGGCTCCAACCATATTATCGAAACAAAAAATGGCCAGCCATCTTGTTTCGATAATATGGTCGGGACGCCGCTTTACGGGGTCAGCTTTGAAGATGGCCGCCCTTATAGATGGCTGGACCCGTTCAATTATGCCCCTCAATAAGCACTACTGCCCAAGCCAATCTGCCAAAATGTTCACACATTGGGGGGCACTTTTGAGTAGCTTGTGTAGATGCACAGAACACAAGTACTTTCACTGCATACACTTTATAGATAGTTTGAACATTAGCTAGTAAGTGGGCGGATTTTATAAAAGGATGCCTTTGTAAGAAGTCCAAAAATGTGCATATTTTAAACATTGTTTAATAAAGGCAACATAAAGGGGCATAATCGAACGCGAACGCCCATCTTCATGGGCGTCTATCTCCGAGGACGGGTACGTGAAGGGGCGAGACAGAACATATTTTCGAAAAAGATGGGCGTCCATCTTTTTTTTCGATAATACGGTTGGTGCCGGGCAAATGCATCGGATTTGTACGGATTTGAGCTGGGCGGTATCGTTTTTCAGCGATAATGGAAACCGAAGGCGCCCAGCTCAAAAACAAACAAATCCAAAGCATTTGGTCATGGGAGGGGCCAGGATTCGTTGTGAACTGCACTCACATGCCAGGACACCAACCGAGCACCCTAGGGGGCACTTGTAACAATTTTTTAAAAATTTAAAATACCTCCCAAGTCCATAGCTCCCTTCCCTTGGGTGCAGAGCCCCCAAAATCCCCCCCCCCCAAACCCACTGCCCACAAGTCTACACCATTACCATAACACTTATGGGTGAAGGGGGGCACCTACGTGTGGGTACAGTGGGCTTTGGGGGGGGGGGTTAGAGGGCTCCCATTTACCACCAGAAGTGTAACAGGTAGGGGGGATGGGCCTGGGTCCAGCTGCCTGAAGTGCACTGCATCCACTAACAACTGCTCCAGGGACCTGCATACTGCTGTGATAGAGCTGGGTATGACATTTCAGGCTGGAAAAAAAAAATTTTTTAAGTTCTTTTTTTTGTGGGAGGGGGTTAGTGACCACTGGGGGAGTCAGGGGAGGTCATCCCCGATTCCCTCCGGTGGTCATCTGGTCATTTAGGGCACTTTTTTGGGACTTGGTCGTGAAAAAAAAGAGTCCAAAAAAAGTGCCCTAAATTCTCGCTAAAAACGCCTTTCTTTTTTCCATTATCGGCCGAGCGTGCCCATCTCTCCTCGGCCAATAAACATGCCCCAGTCCCTCCTTCACCACGCCTTCGACACACCCCTGTGAACTTTGTTTGTTCCCGCGACGGACTGCAGTTGGAGGCGCCCAAAATCGGCTTTCGATTATACCGATTTGGGCGCCCTTGAGAGAAAGGCGCCCACCTCCCGATATGGGTCAGAATATGGGCGCCTTTCTCTTTTGAAAATAAGCTGGATAGGGGCCTATGTGTCTTGATTAAAAAGACACTGATAAACAATCCCAACAGCTCACAGATTCCCATATACAAATTTACACTTGCTCCAAATTATATGCTTATACTCTAAAGGGTGATTTTATAAGAGGTTGCCTAGGTTTGGAGATGGAGAAGGAGAAGGCATCTATTTTTAGCTTATTTTATAAAATCACATAGGCACTGCTTGTGTAACTTTATAAAATGTTACTCCTCCAGAAGGGCAGCTAGATTATAGCCATGGACATTTATGCCTTCTCTGGAGCAAGGGTAAATGTTAGCACCAAAAGTACATGTGTATTTTATAAAATACATAATAACTTGTGACTCCACCCACATTCTGTCCAAACTCCTTCCCTGAACATGTATTTGGACCCTAGCAGTAATTTTGTGTGGTGGCCATTGTTGAACCCCCAGTGGGGATCTTTCCTTCTCCTACTAAACACCAAGGACCTGGTAAGCCTGGGATTGGGTATGAAGGGTGGAGGGAGGGAGGGGTCTGCTGTGAGCATCTTGGGAGGGTGAGAAAATTGTAGTTGCTGGGGGGGGGGGGTCAGAAGTGGGGTCTTCTTTATAGGTATGAAGTGCCTGGGGGATTGGATATACTGGAGGAGTGGGGAAATTCGATGTATTAGGGAAAATTTCAGAGGGGAGGAGAAGACATCGGAGGCTGGCAGGGGTGATCATTGGAGTACTATGCCTAGACAGGTGATGGAGGTATGGGCCTCATCATTGGCACCTGCCACTGAATACAGACACTTATGCATCACAAAAGAGGTGACAAGGGAGGCTTTCCTGGAGATATGGTTTGATTTTAACTGGATACTTATATTTAGGTACAGTCCATCTAAAGTTATAATAGCTAGGTAAGTCTCATCAAATTGGAGGGCTGACCTAAAGTGATCCAGAAAGCTTTAACCAAGATAACTTTAAACAGATATATTCAGCAGCACATTATTGAGAGGAATACAGCTGAATACCTAATTAAGTTATCCACATAAGTATATCTGGATAACTTTACCACTCACTGTTCATTGAATACTGACCTTCAAACTACCCAAACCACAAATTTTTAAATTGTTTTATATCATAGTGTAATTTTACAATAAAAATGTGTTTGCCACATAACAGGATCCATTGGGATTTTATTTTTTTACCAGTTCCTAAAGGGCATTTATAGCATTTTATGAAGACTGTTCTGCAAAAGAGAGATCATTGTTATTTGATATCTTTCTCCAGCAGTTTTTGTGAATGTATTGTTTAGAAGGAATGGATCTATGGAATCTTAGTGGACATTGGGTGGCAACGCCAGTAATAGGGAAGCAAAATCAGTGCTGGGCAGACTTCTATGGTCTATGCCCTGATTGTAACTGAATAGATATGGATGGGCTGGAGGGTAAATTTTAAGGGACTTCAATGTTAGCTTCAGAACATTTAGTATAAGAACAGTGCTGGGCAGACTTCTACGGTCTGTGCCCTGAGAAAGGCAAGGACAAATCAAACTCGGGTATACATATAAAGTAATACATACCATGTAAAATGAGTTTATCTTGTTGGGCAAACTGGATGGACCGTTCAGGTCTTTATCTGCTGTGATTTACTATGTTACTATAAATAAACACAAGCTTCCATACTTAATCCAATAGCCAACTTTTGACCTAACCCACATAACCTACCACCACACACTGTAATAACTGAGAGAGCTTCTAAAATTAATGAGACAGTTGCACAAAATCTAGTTAGACTATTCCTGAGCATCCTGTCACCCTGGTCTCTCTGGCATTGCTTAACAATACTTGCTAAAACCAACTTGCCGACATTGAATCAATTGGTTTCTGCGGCAATTATAGCCTATTGGTTCCAACTGACTAGCCTGTGGCTTGGTGGTGTCACCAAATCATGGTTTCATTTAGAAACATTATACACTCTATTAAAGTAATTACAACATCAGTTACATTTAAGCAACATTTACTTCATATGATGGTTGTGGGATACCTGGTGATGCTGAAAAATGACAGTGCAGATAATACTTGATTTGACTACAGCACCTTGAAACAGTTGAGCTGAATCTTTTTTCTTTTGTTTAGTCACTATAAAGCTAACCAGCAAATCAAGATACTAGCGAAATTTAATGATGAAAAAAAAGGGTTTTTTATGCCTATGATTGGACAAACCACACAAACAGTGGATCCAAAAGAGTCCTCTCACAGGTGATGTTTTCTCAAACAAGGTCTTTATTTCAAATCAATAAAAGCAACCTGACACGAAACGTGTTTCAACCGTAAAGGCCTGCGTCAGGGGTCTATTGATTTCCAATACAGAAATTAATCTTGCAGATCAAACTGACAAACAGTTAACTGAGAAATCACATGCACAGTGCTACTGCACAAACGTCTCTGTCAACCGGAAATACCAAAATGGATAAACCATACAAAACCTGTAACAGGAATTTAGCACAGGAGAATGAACAGGCTGGAAGCCAAAACAAGACAAGAGACAAAGCAGAGCCCAAGGCAAGAAACTAGAACATGAGCTAATATACAAGCACAAAGAATGATCCAGCAGTGAGCCAACCCAGAGACAAGGAAGATACACCCCATTCCCCCCACCCCCACACACCTCCACTGCTCTGGACTGGCATCAAGAGGACCAATCAAAGTAAAGACAAATCAAGGCAGACATGATAAACCAAGGTCGACATGACACAACAACACCCACATTGAAACAAGGACAAGCCAAGATAGAACACACCAGAACATACCCAGCCCACAAGGTCACACAAGAGAAGAAAACAGCTCATCCTAAAGGATGGGAGTTCCATACCCAGCATAGTGCAGGTCTAATCATGTACCATGACTTACAATCTGCCTTTTTCTGTGAAACATCAGACTCTTCTGTTGGGTCATCTACCTCATTCCATAGATTGTTCTCTTCTTTGTTTTCCTTGATTTTAATTTGGAGCTTTTGTTTGCCTGCTCAGCTTAGCAAAAATGCATCCAAACACAGCTGCTTACGTTTCTTCTTCTTGTATGGCTTGCTATAGTAGGTAAGTACATCATTTATTCCTCTGATTCTCCAGTCATCTCAATGTTCTCTAGTCTAAAGCATGCCACCATTTAAATTTTCTTAGAGATCACTCCATGCTCACACTATAAGTTTTCATACAAACTTGTGGGTCTATTCACAAAGTTGTGTTAAGCGCTTAACATGCCAGTCAAAGCACTCATGTGTGTTAAATCTCACGTTAAAACTCATATTATGGAATTTTATGATAATGTAAGGAAGAGCTGGAAAGGAGCAGGGAGTGCTCACTATCTACAAAATTAGCAGATAATGTAGAACAGTTAACTCACGTTATGTTATGTTATGTTATGTTATGTTATGTTATGTTATGTTATGTCATATCAGACTTATCAACCACCAACTCCCTCGAGTTGAGATTCAAGGTGAGATACAATAAAGAAAACTGATTACAAAACATCAGGAGTGTACAAAAAAAAATCAATAAAAAATTACTATTAAAAACAGAAACAACATAACCTTATAAACTAAAATACACTAAAAACTATTAAACTCAAATATATAAATTTTTTAAAAGCTTTACGAAATGAGTAATAATACTTAATGAAATGTAATTCTAAAGGAAGATTAACACACAGCCAGAAACAAAAAAAAAGTGGGGAAATAAAGACTTGAATCTAACAAACTTTAATAGATGGACTATCCAGAAGTTGTTGATTGCAAAGATGTAGTTAAACTGTATCCATGTTATCTGCCAAAGTATTAGCACGCATTAACAGTTCGTCCTTCACATTAATTACACGGCTGACTTCTTCCAAATGGCAACCACTCTTCAACCATCACTATGGAAATTTTATCAACACACATCCAATATTGATATTAATGTGTGTTAGATACAAAGCCTTATTATGCTTTGATAAATAGGTCCCTGGATGTCTTCTCTTGAATTATCACTTTGCTTATGAGGATATTATATTGGTTCTGATCGTCAATCTAGATATCTGGCTATCTTTCCATATATTCCATGGCATCCCTGGTATGATGAGACAACCTGAAAGCTGTCACTGCTCACAACCTTGCTTTAATTTTGTCTTTATGCTCATAGATTGTCGCTACTGTGGATGTTGTAAACCCTAATGCCATGGATATTTAGGTCACATCTCACCAGACTCAAAACACCTTACTGACAATAGAGGTGGAATGTGGATAGAGGTTCTGAACTGTTGCAGGAGTTTTTCTCCGATGTTTATCTCTCCTGAAATAGATTTGTAGCTTTGTATGGCATATTTTTCTCTTCTGAAACTTAGGCCACTGCAACAAGCTTTTACCTCTGTGCAGAACAGGAAATGGTCCGTGGGAAGCTCAGCAGTACAGGAAAAATGCTGTTTCAAAATTCCATTATTTAAAATCCATGCATTCCATATATTGAATTCCAGTCCCAAAATAGAATTTCCATTAGAGCAACATTCCATTACGTGAGTTTCCGCATAAGAGATTGCTGCACTAGGAATTTCATGTATACTAGGGCTCAGATGCTCATGGCTCCCATGAAGTTAGAAACCATAACAAGACTAGTCAGCTGGGTTCCAAGCAAAATCTCCAGGTATGTGACCTGGAGGTCAACAGTCCTGCTGGGGAAACTGAGTTGTAGGTTCCTTTGGAACCCTCACATTTCCTCCTAACCAGGGCCAGATCAACCATTAGGCAAGACTAGGCAATCACCTAGGGCAGCAAAGAGAAGCTGTACTCTAAGCAAAACCATGGATCCTGACAGTTACACAAATTCAAAGAGCCATCAGCACATTCCTTAACTTGCATTTTTTATGTGGTGATCATTGATTTTTTAGTTCAATTATCAAACTCAGGTGTAGGGAAAGGGAGCTGCAGACTAAGGGCATGAAAGTAAAGGGGAATAAAACTGACTCCTCTGACTTCCACACTGTTAGAGGTCTTCTGGAAAGTTTGGCAAAATCCCTCTACCCTACCTGCTGGACTTGAACCCTTCTTATCCCATTATAGTGTTGGACAGGATCAACCCATTCCTTGTTTAAAGAAAACATGCTGAGACAAGGGACCTCACATGGGATAGATCTATATAAACCAAATAAAACAAGAACTGAAAAGGTTCATAGTATTGTTTTTCAGAACTGTAAACTGCTATAGGAAAAAAGGGGAACAATCATACCTTCGAGTTAGACTATAAATGATAATACTTCACATTTGTCATTCAACTTCCACGTGTGAAGGATCATTGTAAACCTTATGTCAGTCTGCTTCACAGAGGAAGGAAACATGGCTTTCCACTAAGATAACAAACTATAAAACATTTATTTTAAATACTGACAAGCTGTCTAAACACAAAGTTAACTATTTTATCAGTATATTTATTTATTTTTATTACATTTGTACCCTGTGCTTTCCCACTCATGGCAGGCTCAATGTGGCTTACATATTGTATACAGGTACTTATTTGTACCTGGGGCAATGGAGGGTTAAGTGACTTGCCCAGAGTCACAAGGAGCTGCCTGTGCCTGAAGTGGGAATTGAACTCAGTTTGTCAGGACCAAAGTCCACCACCCTAACCACTAGGCCACTCCTCCACTCTATTTATAAATATCAAACCAAGGTTTACTGTGGGTTTCGGACCTATAAGAAATATAGTCTTATAAAATAGGTATTGCATTGTATCCTGGGCAATCTATTAGAGAATTATGAAATTGTAACTTTCCTTTTCATAATTTGATCTACATTATTTCAAAGTAAACTTTCGTATGGATGCATTATTTTTATTTCCATTGTTGTTTCTAGAGGAGTGCTGACAGAAACAGGATGGATACCTATGTCCCCATCCTATGTCCCACAAGCATAAAATGATAATATAGGGATCGAGACTCAAAGGATTTCTGCTCCTAACTTTGGGGCCTTTTTATGAAGCAGCAGTAGCCATACCACCAGATCGCCATGCTCCAAATCGGCCCTAGCACAGGAGGCATGCCTGGCAGTAATCGAGCAGTGCAGGTTACTGCTGGTCTACCTCCAGAGCCATTTAGGAGGCGGTAAGGGCTTCCCCCAGGAAATGGCTGCGCGGCAAGTACTTAACTTATCATACAGCCATTTCCTTTTTTAAAGCTTTTTACCAGTGGCAGAAAAGGGGTCCTCGGCGCACGGCAAACCTGCATGTTGATGCCACCACAGGGCCCCTTCTACCACCATTTGGTAAAGTGCCCCTTTGAGAGTTGGCTGAGTGCCTAATTTATACTCAAAATTTCACTGAACTCCTAAATTTTGGTGCAAAAAAAGTGGGTTGGCAACATGTGTGGATTTAGGGTTAGAGAATAAATTAGGAGCTTAGCAGATATTATCACAGCACTAGGTACCTAAATTAGGCTCATAAATTTAGATGAATGGTGGTCCAAAATTTATGAGCATAACTTTTTTAAAGTCCTAACGTTTGGGCCACATATTTATATATATATATATATATATATATATATTATATACATTATATTTATATATATATATATTATATATATATATATTTATATATATTTGGCATTGTATATATATTCAACAGTTTTGGAAGGAGGAGATTATTAAAATAGTGCATGTTCTAGGTATTTGCTTTTCACTGTCACCACAGATTTTCTTATTTGATGATTACTCTGTAGATAGCCGGAGGCCTCCTAAAATGGTATGTACACTTTTACAATATGGACTAAATTCTGTAAACGGCACTCAAATTTGGGTGCCAAAAAAAATGCACACTCCAAATTGAGCCCTACACATAGAATAGCACATAGCACTGGGAATCCATACCCAATTCTGTGTGTGAGGATTTACACAAACTGAAATCTGGTATAAGTCCTCATGCCTCAATTAGACATGGATCTGCTATACTCTGTAACACTGAGCGCACATTCTTGGAATGCTCCTGATCCACCCATGCCCCTCCCGTGGCCACACCCCTTTTTTGGAGCCACGTGTAAAAATTTATGTGCACATCTTTGTAAAATACCAACTATAAAGGTGCATGCGTAAGTTCTAATTATTACCAATTACCACCAATAATTGATTGTTAGCGCACAAATATTGGCGCTAATTAGCTCATTACTCAAATTACACACACAAATTGGGCACACAGCCAAATTTGCCTGTGCAATTTTGAGCACCATACATAGAATTAGGGAATATATGTTTTTGTTGGCAAGTAGAACTATTTTGTTACAATGAAGACAAACTACACCACCCAATAGTACACAATGGTTAAACTAGTATATATGGAGTGGGGGGGGGGGGGGGTAAGCCGCAGAAGCGGAGGACCATGATACACTATGTACAAAAGCACCAAAAGAAAGAGTATGTAGCCAGCAAAGCTCTTCCAGAAGAAAAACAGGAGGACTGAATGAAATATAACACTTTATTCCTTGAAGGACCCACATAGCACCGTGTTTGAACTGAGTGCCTGCCTCAGGGGTCTGTGTGAAAGGTCTCAATAGAGTTGTGCTGTGTTTGTGCATCTCGGCTGATTTCAATGTTTGAAGTGTACTGTGTCTTTTTAAAGGTAGCATGCTCTTTAACCTACATAGGTCGCACTCTTTTGAGACCTTTCAAACATCTACGCAAGAAAAGGAGTATCAAAATATGGACATGAACAATTTCCTGAGTATTTACAAAGGCTCAGTGGGCATGGGAGTCTTTTATAAAATACATAAAAGGATACAAGGGATGCATATGTAGTTTCCAGCGTGAACAGCAGGACCAGCCATTTTGCAAAGGAACATATTCCACAAAAGAGGTTTTGAAGGTGTAAAGGCCAGTACTGTGGTGACTTTGCAATCTATTCCATGAATGCTGGCACTTACACATGTAAATGATGGATTTTACAAAACTGAGCTGCCCAAAGGGAGTCAATTAAGAAGCCTAGGTAGAAATGTCTAATTTGTGAGGTGGTTTTAAATACCAGAGAGGTAAGTACAATTTTCCCCTCAGTCAACCTGTCAAACCTCAAGTCCAAATGAGCAGTTAACTGCATAAATGCAGACATCTTGATTTTTAAAGTATGCATGTATGCCATTTCAAAGCTGGAAATACATGCATAATGTTCAGGCCTTCCCAAACCATAGCTATATATACCCAGTGGCATACTGAGGGTGGAGCAGTAGAGGCGGACCGCCCCGGGTGCAAATCAGTGGAGGGTGTTCTGCTCTGTCGGTCCCTGTCGGTCCCTGCCGCTGCCTTTGCCCTTCCCCTAACTACATAACTTATCTAATACTGCACTCTCTTGATCTTCAGCAGCACCACTCACTGCATCTCCTCCATAGCCGCCGAGGTGGGGGGGGAGGCAGGGGGCAAAATTCCCGGACCCAGGCCTCCAGGGAGGACCCAGGGCAGGGGTATCTCTCTCTCTCCTGCTCCTGACGGAACCCGGGTGGTCACGTCCTGACAGGAGCAGGAGAGAGAACAAAACCATATTTGAAAATCTAGGCACATATTTGACTTGTTATACTAGTATTCTAGAAAGAAAAGTAAGGGCATACTTTTCATTATAGGATAGGCTCCATATACAGTAGGTGCATTCTTAGTACATAAAGACAGATGCACTGTGATAGCCTTCTATAATATACATGCTTACACTTACACACTGATTACATGATGCATAAGTCTTAACAAGAAGCTAATTGCATTAATTATTGGTTATGCATGTATGTGCTCTGTTTTCCTATTCTATAGCCTGTGTGCCTAATTCATCTCTTGTGCAACTCCAAAAGAGGTGTGGCCAAAGCATTGGCATGGACTGTCCCAGGATTTAGGCACAGAGTTAGGCTTTCTCAGTAGTTAGGCACCAGCCTTTGGCAGATGTAAATGCTCATGCCTAAAGTCAGCGCAAAAATGACTTAAGTTAATATTCTATGAAGGCAGTTCCATATCAGGGCTGCCGAGAGGGGGGGCAAAATTCCTAGGCTCGGCCTCCAAGGGGGGCTCAGTGCCAACAAGGCTTCCGTAGGCAGGCAGAAGGTTCTGCTCCCTTAATCTGTCTCTCTCTGGTTCCTGGGGTCAGGGCCCGGGTGACTGCGTTAACGTGATAACCCGGGTTCTGGCACACAGGAGCAGGACAGTGACAGACTGAGGGAGGAGCAGACACAGGAAGGTAAGTGGATGGGAGGTGGCAGTGGCCCGAGTAGGGGGTGGCAGCCCAAATGGGATGGATGCAGTAGTCTGAGTGGAGGGAGCAGTAGCGGCTGCGGCCCAGTTGGGGGGTGCGGCTGCAGCGGCCCTGCCCCAGGCTCGGCTCTGTCTCTTGGCAGCCCTGTCCATATGGAACTGCCTTTATAAAATTTGTGCTTAGCTTGCATCATCCCAGCACCTAACTTTAGGTGGCCTATACAGCAGTGTTTTTCCATGTCCAGTCCTGGAGTACCCCTTGCCTGTCAGGTTTTCAGGATATCCACAATGAGTATGAATGAAAGAGATTTGAATATAATGAAGGCAGTGTACGCAAATCAAGTTCATGCATATTCATTGTCGATATCCTGAAAACCTGAATGGCAAGGGATACCTGACTGGACATGGGAAACACTGCTATATAGAGTTCGCCCTCTAACTTATAGAATGCTATCATGTACACATGTAGTTCCGGCACTCAGGAACACACATTTATGCATGCCTCTATGGCTGGCGTAAGTACTCATGCTTAAATTATAGGAATGTATTTTTGGTGTTACACTAGTATTCTATAAAGGAAATTAGACACCTACATTTTTCTCTATAGAATAGGCATCTACCAGATGCCCTCGAGGTGCCTATTTATAGGTATCCAGTTATAGAATTGCCTCCATAGAAGGTAATTTTATAGCAGTGCCATGGCAAAAAAGACTCATAGGCACGTATATTGTTCCAGTTTTATAAAGCCAACATATGCGCTATGTGTCATAATTAATAGCCTACCAGAAGGTTCACAAACAAAAGTACATCTGCTCGAAGCCATGTGTAATTTTGTGCATATATTTGCCAGTAGGACAATATATACTTTAACATATGCACATAATTGCCAAGCGTTTGGACGACAGATTAAACACTATTGAGGCATTTTCCTCAAACTGTCTCTTTGGCTGCACCACTGGAGCTACCTCGGTCCTTTAATTGGCTGCGCCTAAAAAGATGTAGTCCTGCACCTGGGTGCTACCTGAGGGTTCCTTGGCAATAGGAGATACCTTTATAAAATGTAACTCCTGTTGCCACGGACAGGAAAGCTGCTGAACAGAACAGGAGTTCTTGGAAGTCTCCCACTGAATGCAGGAGACTTGACAGGTCTGCATGCGCTCTCCCGCTTTCCTCCAGTCTGTGGTAATTCCCTTCCTCGCTCACCATGCTCTATCCTGCCTTCTGTAGCATTTAGACTTCCCCTATCACTACACTATTGCCTACCTTCTTCAGCCTGCAGCCCCTATCTCCCCCCCCCCCCCCCCCCCCCCCCCACTGTCTCTTGCCTATTCCAGCCTGCAGGCCTCTTCCTGCTCCTATGCTCTCTCCTCCTGTTTTCTCTAGCTTCCAGGCCTCCCTCCCCCCATGCTTTCTCCTCCCTCCCCATTCCTTCCTTCCCCAACTGATGTGAACCAACTACAGCAGCAGCCGGGGTAAATCCTCTGGGGAGGTAGGCAGCAGCACCCCTGAAATCTCCAGTTCCCAACTCATTGTTAACTGCAGTGGAAGTAGGGGGTGTAAACAAAAAGTAACAGTGCTGCAGGCAGAGGTGAGAGACGGCAGGGGCTGTATCTAGTGTTGAAAACTGGAGAAGAAGCAGGGGTGAAACAAAAAGTAGCAGCAGAGGTGAGGTGAGGGGGAGGAGAGGAGGGAGCTGTAGGTGTGCCAGTGGCAGCTATGGCAGTTTTGATCTGAGTGGGGCACAGCACACTCATGGCAAAAAATTAGACAGCACAAGTTATAGGTCTATTTATTTATTTATTAGGATTTATTTACCACCTTTTTGAAGGAATTCACTCAAGGCGGTGTACAGTAAGAATAGATCAAGCATGAGCAATAGACAATTACAGCAGTAAAAATATTCAAAAACAATACAAAGTATGGCATGGTATACTATTTACAATGTCAACACAATATGTAATAGAACGTTATAGGTGATAGCAAAGGGTAAAGCAAAGATGTAACATATAGAAGGGTAAGAAAGTAGGAAGAGTTAGAAAGTAAGGTGATTGATTTAAAGAAAGTTGCACATGAGGTCAGAGAAATGGTTAAATGTTATCTCAGCTAAAGTAGGAGTGGATAAACATGTCCTGCTGCAGTATATGCAGCCTGAGTACTCCTTGTGTATGTGAGTGAGACTAACGAGTTAGGTCTATAACTTCCATCCACATGTTCATTACTAAGGCTGCATGAGATAAGGTGGGAGTTGGGACGACTTCAGCCAGCATACTGAACTGTACTCAAACATTTTGGTGGGGCCTACTACTACTATTTACTACTATTTAGCATTTCTATAGCGCTACAAAGCATACGCAGCGCTGCACAAACATAGAAGAAAGACAGTCCCTGCTCAAAGAGCTTACAATCTAGTAGACAAAAAAATAAACCAAACAAATCATTTAATGTGTAGAGGAAAGAGGAGAGGAGGGTAGGTGGAGGCGAGTGGATACAAGTGGTTACAAGTCAAAAGCAATGTTAAAGAGGTGGGCTTTCAATCTAGATTTAAAGATGGTCAAGGACGGGGCAAGACGTAGGGGCTCAGGAAGTCTATTCCAGGCATAGGGCGCCTCCAGGACCAGGTTTGGAAACCACTACTTTATACAGTTACTCTAAAATGAACAAGCTGTGGCCTAATCCATTCCAATGCCTATGGTGGGAGGCATTCCTGGAACAAGTTTTCAAATTTCAGCTGGCTAAGTTTAAGTAAGTAAACCTGTTGGCAGGTTTGACGGGGCTTGAGCCGACAATGATAAAGAAAGAGGCCAAGCATCTACACTGAAGCCATTGGAGATAGAGGAACAACGCAAGGTCACAGTGTATTTAACATCTGGCTGTGATGGCAGTAGATACACTTTCAGAAGGCCTCACTGGTTCAGTGCAGGTTGTACCCTGATTGGTGGCAGTATATAAAAAGATCACCAGTAACAAACCTATGCTAGCACAATAAGGACTTTTGAGATGTGTCCTCCAGTACTTCTGCTTGTCTTGGCATCTTGCTTCTCACTGGCTCTGTAGTCTTTCTCCATGGTTCCTGTACTACACACTTGTAGATCTGCTCCCTGATTTCTGTTCTATACCTTGATGCCTTCAATGTCTGGTTGTCCTATTCATCCCTATTCTATAGGTGTGTATTCCTTTAGGGAAGGAGTTTTCAACCCAGTCCTCAGGACACATCTACCTAGTCAGGTTTTTAGGATACCCACAATGAATACGCATTTATAGATTTGCATACAATGGAGGTACTGCATGCAAGTTTATCTCATGCATATTCATTGTGGGTATCCTGAAAACCTGATAAATTTATCCAGTTGTCTTACACATTCAGCGGGATTTTATTATCATCCCCTTTGTGTCTATGGGGAAAAATGCATTATACATCTGACCTTTAGTATGAACTTGCACATAGAGAAACAAGAAAAGAGAAGTAAAAATAAGGAACTATGAGAGTGAAAGGATCAGTGTTAAATGTGGTTATCTTTTATAACCAGTCATCTCCCACATGAAAAACATTTTCTAACATTTATGAGAGACCACGGGCACATATTCAAACAAATGCAAACAAAAAGGAGGAACTTCAAAACATGTACAATAGTTCTTGATTAATTCATAGTGACAACTTTATGGAAAGTGGCAGAAAAACAATTCAAAAAATGACTTTGACAAACTAATATATAAAATATAGAAACTTAGACAAGATCACCAGATAATGAGTATATATTATTAATTTTATATATTTATATATAGCTCAAACCAGTTACATTTAGGTAAAGTAAGAATTCTCTATCTCCAGAGGGCTTACATATTAAGGACAAATCTATGAACCCACAGTGAAAAAGCTCCGACATGCCAAGTCACACACATCAGGCACGTGTGACACACATGTTTGAGTCCCTTATTCAGCTCACACACATTGGCTCCCAGCTGCTACCCATCCCTGAGGTCTGGCATCTCTTTCCCTCTTTCTCCTCCTCCTGAAGCCTGGCATTTCTCCCCCCTCCCCCATGCAGCCCACCAACCTTGCCTCTGTGGCTGGCAGCATTGAAAAAAAGGCCCAAAAAGTGTTGTGTTAAATTTGAGCTTACCACACAGAAAAAATTCTGTATTAAATCATGCTGTGTTAAGTGCTACTGTGCATCTAAAAATGGAGTGCCATAGGATGCACTCAAGTGTCCTGCAGTAACTTAAAAAATGTATGGGCACTAATCACATACTAAATAATTAAAAAAACATTTTGAGGGGGCATGTCATGGGCAGAGAGTGGGAGTTCCTATGCTAACCAGTTTGAGCAGGAACGCCCATTCTCTGAGTAGTATAGAATGGGTAGAAAGTGAATCAATTTTCACATCTTTCAAAAGGTATGAAGACTATTAAGCTCTGGAATTTGCTGCTGGAGGATGTGGTAACAGCGGTTAGTTTATTTGGGTTAAAAAAAAGGTTTGGACAAGTTCCTGGAGGAAAAGTCCATTGTCTACTATTAAGATAGACACGAGGAAGCCACTGCTTGCCCTGGGATTGGTAGCATGGAATGTTGCTACTAATTG